>NW_012267443.1:519072-606002 GCF_000151885.1 Dipodomys ordii
TGTGCCAACTTATTCATTTGTTTGTTTGTTTGTTTATGTTGTTCTTTGAGGCAGAGTTTTCCTATGTAGTCCAAGCGAACCTGGAACTCATTATTTAGTTCAGGCTGTTCTTGAACTCATAACCCTCCTGCTTTTGACCATTAAGTGTTGGGATCATAGGTGTATGCCACCATGCTTAGCTTTCCTTACTATATTCAATAGGGTTTTCCCAAGATATGGACACAAGAGGTTTTTTTCTTTGTTGCTGTTGTTTGTAATATACTATGTGATATTTTTTGTTACTATGTGATTTTTTTTTGTTTCTTTTGTATGTTCTACACCCTATGGTATAGCCCCTGTTGTCACTATATTTGATTCTTTTGCCCTGGATCTCCTGTATATACATTTTTCTCATTTGAGGAGGGGAAGGAAAATAACAAAATGCTGAAACAAGGATACAGGTTGACCCATTGTAACAATGAGATGTACAAGACACAAGGTTGAAAATGAACTTCACAACTTCTGAGAGGAAGAGGAGATGGGAGGGGGAAGGGAAGAGTTGGGGAGGGAAGGGACAACAGTAGGGGGAAAACAAAGGAGGGGGTAACAATGCTCAATAAGAAATGTACTCATTACCTTACTCATGTAACTGTTACCCTTCTGTACAGTATCTTTACAATAAAAAATTTAAAAATAAGGTTTTGCACATTATTTGTGATTTGTCAACATCTGAATGAACAAACAGAATTTTCCACATATCAATCCAGTGAGAGTTTTGAGTTTGGAAACATATCACAAATTTGGTCTTAGTCTACTCATTTTGTGGAATATATGGCTTACCTACAGACTCCAGTATCATCAAAGCCTCATTTCTTTCTTAAGTTATAATGTAGCTTTAAGAAATTTTATATAAAATGAAGTACAAATTAATCAGAGAAGTGAAAATTAATGTTTCCTTGATGTGTCCTCAAAATGAAAATTTGGGAAAATCATTCAGATTGCAAAAATCTGATTTCATTTTCCAGTTCCCAAATAGTTTTAACAATATTCTATAGGTGTGCTAATTGTCTTGAGGTTCAAACACAGACTATCAAGAGCCACTGGTATGGAAGAGGAGCCACCTTCCAATTTGGGAGCCTACACAATGAAACATATAGCAGCATTTGAAAAGTGACTAATCCGGGCTGGGAAGGTGGCTCAATGGTAGAGAGCTTGCCTCACATGCACAAGGCCCTGGGTTAGATTTCTCAGCACCACATAAGCAGACAAAGCTCGAAGTGGCACTGTAGCTCAAGTGGTAGAGCGCTAGCCTTGAACTGAAAAGCTGAAGAACAACACCCAGGCCCAGAGTTCAGGCCCCACAACTGGCAAAAAAAGAAAAAAAAAGTGGCCAATGCTAAATAGACAGAAACCTTTCATTGGTTTTACTGTCTTTCCCAATTATTGTTTGAAATCAGTGCTGATATAAGACCATTTGCTTAATGGGATGCATGGCATGATGGCCCAACTCAAGAAACACTCCTAAATCGTGGAATCCTACTTTGGATTTTGTTGTGGTTCTTTGTTTCTTCCTTTTCTGCTTCTGGTTCCACCTCTTATTGCCATTTCAATACCTTTTCTTCTTTTACTTCTGGCTTTTTTGGTAGTTTATTAGAGATAAGAGTCTCGGGAACTTTCCTGCCCTGGCTGACTTCTAACCAAGATCCTCTGATCTCAGCCTCCTGAATAGTTAGAATTACAGACATGAGCCACCCGTGCCTGGTTTTCAACATCTTATATGACTATTAAGTTTGTGTTTTGGAGACTCTCCAAAGATGCTTTGTAGAGACCTTGGTCTTCAGAGCCCACAGTTGAAAAAAAAATGGATGTAATTAATTTAACTTTAGGAAGAAAGTTAATACTTATTTTTTTCTTGACAGCATGGTTTGAATGTCTTTACTTCCTAGTAATTTATAAGATACTTAAATACTTAACCTGTATCTTAAAAGAAGAATCTTTTTTAGTCATGGTTAAATGAAATCCAATAGGATTTCAGGAGAAGGTAAAATATTTGGCCTCTGCCAGATACTTATTTCTGAAGGATCCATTTCTCTACCCTAGACTTATATTAACTGTAGCATTAATAAAGAAAATCTGGGTGGAAGAGTGACAATTTAAATAATTATATTTCCCCCTTGAACTTTACAACACCCTGTTAGGGTAACTGCTATTGGTAAAGCCATGGAGAACTACCAATGTACCGATCAAAATTGTTGGCAGTAGCGATTTCCTACGGATTAAACTTTATTCTTAATACCATTTTACAGAATGATTAAGTGTAGACATCAAATTACTTATTGAGGCTATAGGGTTGTTAAGTAGCAAAGCCAGCATCTAACTAGAATCCTTGGTATGTCTCCATTAGAACTCTTGCAGTTTCCCACTATGCTATCTTGGTAGAGGAAGACCATAACAACACCAAGAAAAAAGAAACTGCTCATTGATATAGCAGAGAGAAAGATAGTATTTCTCTCTTGTAGTCATATTTATGACTCATCAAGCCAGATCCACACTTGTGCAAGTATATACATACTAGTTCCTCCCTTATGAGCTTTAACTATGCTAAATAAATGATGTTATTACAGCTCTTGGTGTATAGCTAAGACATGGGCAGCCATGATTTTCAGTATGTAATATATTAAGACATCAAGTCTATGACTGATGGGAAGACTCTCAGTTAAAAATTAAGGCTACCATCTATGTTTTGCCTCAGATTGTGAGATGTTCAAACATAGTTTAGTACTCTCTTTGAGATCTCCCTCCCAGATAGTATAAGAATTGCTGACCTTTAGAACAATAGAATCAGGCTGGAAGTGGTTGATGGTCCATGACAGGCAGAAAGATTTCATTTCAAACAAAAAGCAGAACAGCTTAAACAAATTATATGCATGTAGCTGAATAATGTCACTGCTTGGAATAAGGCCTACTGGTCTTCATTTTATGGGTGTTGCTTTCCTTCTTGGAGGACTGCTTCTATTTTCTTTCACTTCCAGTTTGGCAGCTTGTAACTAGTCAGCTCTCCTTTTCTACCCCTGCCCCAATTCTACCAGAATAAGAGTAGTTGATTTATACATAAAGGAGTCTAATAGTATATAGAGGGTCATTCATGGAGAACTAAGGGGCCTGTTTAAACAGTGGTGGTCATGCAAATTAGTGTGATTGCTGGCCCAGGTCCTGAAAGAAATTAAGTTGAACTGAATATCCACCAAGCTATGAGAGGATTTGATTTTAAATAAAGTTTGAAAGCATTTCCACACTGGGACCTGATTTCTACCAGTTCTGTGACATTAATAAATTATTAGTAAGCTAATAAATGCATATAATAGGTCCATAGTAAGTGGTTTAGGTGAAGGAGGGGAAGAGTTTAGACGCTTTTAGACAACATGAAAGCACTTTGAGATACAATTTTTTATTTCCGTTTTCTTTTCTCCACTATCTTTCATTTGTCTTTCCCACATTATGTAGGAGCCTGAGCCCAAGAAGAGCAAGGGCGAGGAGCCTTTTCTGGGACCAGGTTCCCTGTGACCTTGACTCTGTCGTAGTTTAACCAAAGTTATTTTTAAAGGTTCTGGTGGATGACTTTTCACACTGTTTCTCTGTTCTTGGCTGTTCTGCTCCATCTATTTCAACAATGGACAACTTGGGCAATTGTTAGGGCGAAGCTCGGCAATTTCTGGAGTTGGAGAGTGAAAAACAGGAAGTGGTGCAAGATACCTTTGGCTAATCCTTTATGGTCCCACCCTCTCTCCCCATTCCACTCGTTCCCTTGTCCCACTTCTGCTTGGTGTTACTGCTTAGCTTCCCAGAGAGGTGGTAGTTGACATAGAACTTCTCAGTAAGGTGGGCTAATTAACACTTATTACTTCATTTGTACTTAACATTTGTTCTTTGTTTACACACATAGATGGAACTAATAATTAACATGAAGACAATCTGTGTTGGATCAGCTGAGAAGGATGTAAAACAGACTAGAGCTATATTGGCTATATTGCTTCTTTCATAGTATGACTTCTCAAGTTTGAGATATGTAGAAAAAAAGTGCGCATAATGTAATACACATTAAAGATAATAAAATGAAGAGCCATGTCCCCATCCCCCTCTTTAAAAAACAGCATACAAAATGTCTCAAATTTTCTGTATAGTGTGAGCTCCTTCCATAACCATAATCCTGAACATTGTGCTAGTAATTTCTTTGTTTTCCTTTAAGGTTACAGCATGTACATATGTATAAGTAAAACATTACTTAACTTTGTGAGCCTATGAACTTAACATAAGTGATATTGTCTCTACATGAATGCCTTGCTATTTTTTTTACTCTGCATTACTTTTTTGATATTAATCTATGTTGTGCTTTTCTGAAGTTGGTTTATGAGAACACACACATACACACACACACACACACACACACACACACACGGTAATTCACTAACTGTCCATGTTTATCCCTTAACTCAATACTGTTAGGAATCCAAATACAATAGAATTGGATTATATATAACAGAAAGCAGAGTGTATGATCTGAATATGTGTATATGTATGTAAATGTATATATGCATATATAATCAGCTTTGTGGGTAATTTTGTTTATATTTTAGAACTACATCAATCTAGAAATTAATTTCTTCAGTCAAAACGTTCAACAAAAACTTCTTTCAAAGACAGATAAAGGAAAAATGTGTAAAGCTGGCTATAGATATAATTGATTTTGATGTATAAATTTACAAATGTCCACAAAAGAATCTTCCAGTTACAGAGGTATCTGCAAAAGAGAATGTTTCTGTTTTTAGTTATCTTGACAGTGAACCTGATTTCAAGTAGGTTTCTTTTTTCATTCCTAGGAAATGTGGGTCCTGTCTCCTGTATCACTTTTTTTTTTGGCAGTTCTGGGGCTTGAACTCTGGGCCTGGGCATTGTCCCTGAGCGCTTCACCTCAAGGCTAGTGCTATACCACTTGAGCCAACAGAGCTACTTCCAGTTTTCTAGTGGTTTATTGGAGATAAGAGTTCTCACAGACATTCTTGCCCACGCTGACTTTGAACTGCTATCCTCAGATCTCAGCCTCCTGAGTAGCTAGGATTAGAGGCGTGAGCCACTGGCGACCGGCTTTGTATCACTTTTGAATGTTGTATCAGAGCTATTTGTATTGGAGTGTACTATTATTTGGCTGCTTTACCAATAAAGAGCAAAGTTGTTGCTCACTTGTCCCTTTGTATCTTCAAGGGATTTGTTCCATAACCAAAGTATACCTAACACTGTAGATGCACATGTATTACATAGAACCTATGAATAGCTTCCTATTTAAATAATCTGACATTATTTATAATACCTAATGCAATGTAGAGGATGTTTAAGTTTTCTTATACTGTATCACTCAGGGAAGAGAAATAAGGAAAAAGTTTGTATATGTTTATTATAGACATTTTATTTTCAAACATTTTCTGTTCATAGTTGATTGAATCTCTGGATATGGAGCCTAAAGATATAGAAGGCTATGACCTCCCACTGTTTTGACTTGCTTAAATAATCCTGAAATTATCTTGAAGTATATATATATATATATATATATATATATATATATATACACACACACACACACACACACACACACACACGTATTTCAGCATTGTGCAATCTGACTTAAGAGAGCTTGAGACACAGTACATTTTTGAAAAAAAAATCTGTTGAATGTACGGGTAAGAGCTATTAGTATCTACTTTGTTAGAATTATCTTAAATAACTGATTTTAGGGGGGACAGGAACTTCACTTGACTCTTGAGCCATTGACATCTAATACTGTCTGAGTCTTTTACCGAGCAGGAAAAATAGTTATATGTTATATTTGGAAGATAAGAAAGTTTGAAAATCTCATTAGAATATTGTCTTTCTCATAATCAATGAATTTATCTTATCAATTTCCATAGTCACAGTGTTAATATAGAACTTAGCTTTTAGTCATAAAGTCAGAAGAGAGCCAGGGATTCTATCCCATATGATTTTTATCATAGGCTCCAAGTTTTAGTAAAAGTTACATAGATGTTGCTGTGTATTATTATGTACCCTTTCCTATGCTCTTTATAAATTAATACACATATTAATACTATGGGCTTAGAAGTTAGGGCTACTTAATTATGTGTCATGCTTTCAGAAGTTGGATATGCACTGAAATTGCTTTGAGGAGGGTATGTTTTGACTTTTCTCTCAGTGATTCACACTTACCTTGTGACTAGTGTCACATGTTGGTGATGGGACTGTGGAGAAAGGAGTGTACATTTCCCCTGTGTCATTACATGCTATGGAACCTCATCATTTCTGGTTCTTCAACCTAAAATTTTTAACCAACTCTTTGAATCAAATCTTCAGGACATTCATGCCAATCCTACAACTTCAAAACAAAATCATTTTGAACATGAAAAAAATTCTGAACAATTTCTGAAAGCACAAAGCAGATATTTTCTTCAAACTCAAGTAACTGAAATAACTGAAGAGATTTAGTTCAAATTGCAAATAAATTTGATTTTGGATTGAGACACAAGAAAAATATCAGATTCGAAGGTCAAAAGGAACGTTTGAAGAAAGTTATAAACAGAAAATAGGGATATAAAATGGAAAAGCTGAATTCAACAATAAGATAGGGTCATGACACCTTGACAAGTATTTCTTTTTAAATTATTTTTTAACTCACTGTGTTAATCCAGAAACATTTTCACTGACTGACTGAGAGTATTTTGTTGAGATTTTTTTCTTTCTCTATGTATACTTTTTTAAAAAAAATGAAGAATATACATTATTGTCTTAAGTCAGAGGAATTTAATATATACAGATATCTTAGGCCAATTCTCATAGATATCCCTACCTTTCCTTAGAACACATATTCCTGAAATTACCATTTCCTAGTAAGCTTAACCTGTGGTTTGTATGATCTCAAATTCCCAGGGAAAAATAACAATTTAGAGTAACACTAATTTTCCAAGTACAAATTCTGTCAGCCTCAATCAATTTTGGTATAAATAAGCCAAGATGGCAAACTTGAGAAACAAGTATGACTATGTTGCTACCCATAAACATAAAACTATTTAAGATGTATTAGCAAGCACAAGGGCAATTGGAATAGCTTTCATTATCCCACAGGTCTACATTGAGCCAGTGGCTCACACATGTGGAAGCTGAGTCCTGAAGGGGCTGAGCCCTTCACTATTTGAAGTTGTCAGGGGTAGAAAAGTCTGAAAGACTCTATGTCTAAGCAGCAAAATGCTAGCTAGAGCTCAAGTGGCAGTGAACCAACCATGAGCAAGAAAGGTGAGTGAGCATGAGGGTGCTAAATTCAAACCCCAGTACAGAAAGCAAAGCAAAGCAAAACAAAGAAAAGAACAGAAAAGAAAGAAAGAGAGACAGAGAGACAGAAAGACAGAAAGAAAGAGAAAAAGAAAAGAAAGGAAGGAAGGAAGGGAGGGAAGGAGGGAGAGAGGGAGGAAGGAAGGAAAGAAAGAAAGAAAGAGAGGAAGGAAGGAAGGAAGAAAGGAAGGAAGAAAGGAAGAAAGAAAAAGAAAATTCACATTGGAGTTTTCTATGTGTTCTGGACCAACAAGAAAATTCTATAGTATGACATTCATCACTATTCTAAATATGTCTGCTTAGTGAGTGAGAGTCCTCAGTAAAGGATATTTTTTTCTCATTTTAATTGAAACTAGAGTCTGGTCCATTGGGTTGCTATTACACATGATCGTAGACGAGACAATTCATAAGCAACAAATATTTATTTTTTTATTTGGGGGAGTAGTACTAGGATTTGAACTCCTGGCCTTTGCAAGGAAGGTAGTCTACTGTTGAGTCATGCCTCCAACTTTTTTGGCACTTTTTTGGAGATAATGTTTTATGTTTTGCTAGGCCACTTACCTGGATTGTGATCTTCCTGTTTTATACTTCCTACCGTAGCTGGGATGAAAGGCCTGTGCCAATAAACCCAGCTGCTTCTGTCTAGATGGAGTCTTGTGAACATTTTTTCTTTCTCTAGGCTGGCTTGGAACTGAAATCTTCCCGATATCAAACTCCCAAATAGGATCAAAAGCATGAACTACCATGTCAGGCTTCACAATGTATTACTGATAGCTTGAGGCTAGCAAGTTCAAGATCAAGGTGCCAGCAAATTCGGTATCTAGTGAGAGCTCCTTCTTAATTTTAGATGCAACTATCTGGATGCATTCTACAGATGGCAGGAAGGGAAAATAGGCCCCATTCGTTTCATTCTTCCTCCTCCTCCTGCTCCTCCTCCTGCTCCTCCTCCTGCTGCTCCTCCTCCTCCTCCTCTTCTCCCTCTTCTTCTTCTTCTTCTTCTTCTTCTTCTTCTTCTTCTTCTTCTTCTTCTTCTTCTTCTTCTTCTTCTTCTTCTTCTTCTTCTTCTTTTTCTTCTTCTTCTTCTTCTTCCTCCTCCTCCTCTTCTTCCTCCTCCTCTTCTCCTTCTCTTCTCCCTCTCCTCCTCTTCCTCCTCCTACTCCTCCTCCTCCTCTTCTTCTTCTTCTTCTTCCTCCTCCTCCTCCTCTTCTCCTTCTTCTTCCTCTTCTTCCTCCTCCTCCTTCACCTCCTCCTCCTCCACTACTTCTTCCTCTTCTTCTTTTTCTTCTTCTTCCTCTTCTTCTTCTGTAGAAGGGCATTAACCAATACTCGAATGCCTGGGTTTTAATAACTGATTCTGGATGGATCATATTGAGTGAGTAAACTTTACTTCTTTGCTAGCTTCTTAGAAAGAGTTCCTAGAGCAATTTGGTAGCACATAAATGATTTAGGAGAATATTGAAAAACAGTTATTAAATGCGTGAATAGAGAGGGTTGTGTGAGAAAGTGAGTTTACTGTTGTTCCAACTCAATAAGACAGAATTATACATTATCACCCCCTCAACAGGGATGGAATAGCTCTTTTCATTGCATTAATCATCCACTTCTGCCTACCTGGCAAGTTTCATCGCTCCTAACACTCACTTAGTGAGGTTCCAAAGGTATCTAATGACCTGCCTTTCTGGAACCTGTCTTCATTCCTTTACCTTCTGTTCTTTCTCTGCCTAGACTGTTCTACCCACTAATCTCTTAGGAAAGTCTTAGCTTCCTGTCAGCTCTCAAATGTTACATCCTGAATAAGGGCTTACTAAAGTGCCCTGTCATCACTTTTCTCTCGCCCCTTAGCACAAAGAGGCAACAGAAACATCTCCTTGTATTTAGTTAGTTAGTGTATTTGTATTGTGTTAGTTAGATCATTTGCTACCTCAGTGGGTTGAATGGTTCTTGAGGGCAGGTGTCTCAAGACATCTGAATTTTTGCAACCCTAGTACTCAGTACTGAGTACCTAGTACTCAGTGCTTTGCCCATGGCATGTGTCTTTGAGACCTTTGCTGAATAAATGAGTACAAGAAACTTGTTAAGCTTATTACAGACAATAAACTTATTACAGGTTTATTACAGTTTTGACCAAGCCTGGTAAATAAATGTAAATAAATAAGTAAGAAATTGTAAACGTTCTTGAGCATATACTCTGCAACTCTCATGGATGTGGAGAAGTTCTTAGTCAGCCCATGTTCTCTTCAGTTGTATTTAGAACATGCTGTGATGATCTGCCCTTCACTTTGAGAAAATATGCCTCCCACTAGAGGCACTAGAGATCTGTGTCTATTTCAATTTAAATCAATTTTAAAATAGACCAAGATTCAAAATTTAGTCCCTCAGTGAGACTAGCCATGTTTTAAGCATTTGATAACCAGCAGAAGCTAGTAACTACTGCACTGGGTGTTGCAGCCTGTGGATATTTCCATTGTTTGAAAAACTTCTGTTGGATATATGATCTTTCATATTTTTTTTAAAAAGCAAATGGTATTCCAAAAGCAAGGTAAAAGTTAATGTGCTCAGTTTATCTGGTGAACATTTTAGATTTTGTTGAAAGATGCAATGTTTTTATTTACCACTAAAACAAACAAACAAAAAAAGGTTGGTGGTGTTATGTTAAAAATCAATCAAAAATCCACAGCACAGTACTGAACTCTATATCCTGAGCCTTTGAAGATTTTTCCTCAATAGTCATCAGTAAACCAAGGGTTTACTGTTCATTTTTTGGTGTAAACCATGAAAACAGGGCTAATGACCTAATATGGAGGGTGTATATCTGCCCATAATCTTGAGATATCTCTTATCTATGTCTTTTAGAGACTTTGCCTAAAAATTCACTTTTATTTATTCAATTTTTAATATATATATATTATTAGCAGATGTCAATCGTACAAGGAGTTTTGTTGCAATAAACTTAGATATAAAAATTTTGATTTGGGAATATTTGGTCACAATTTTTGTCCATGAAGTCTTTGTCCAAAGTAATAACCACTAGCAACCTGTTGCTATTTCAATTTAAATCAATTAAAGTTACATAAAATGTAATATTTAATTCCTAGTGACACTGACCATGTTTTAAGCATTCAGTAGCCAAATGTACTGGATAGTGCAGACTGGAGACATTTCTATCATTTCAAAAATTTCTGTTGGATGCATGGGCCTGTTTTGGTAGCATTTCAAATTCATTTAAAAATTAGAGCATCTTTAATTGTATTGGGTTATATATAATTTACATTGTATGTGCACCATATTTTCAGGTTTTGAAAAGTAGTCTACTTTTTAAAATTTTATTTTATTGTTAAGATGAAGGGATAGTGGGACAACAAGGAAGGGAAGGGGTAACAATGATCAACAAGTAATGTACTCATGGCCCGACTCTTGTAACTGTAACCCCTCTGTACAGCATTTCAAATTCTTTTGTGATGTAAATAATCACATTCCAACTAACTGCTTTTGAAAACCTGATGGTAACATAGCAAGGTCATTCAAATAGTCTTGAAATAATATTCTCTTGAATAGTCTTGAAATAATATTGTAATAGTTTCTAGATGTAAAGGCATTCAGGAAAATAAAATACCAAGACTACTGAATCAATATAATGACCCAAGTAAGACATTTTAATACTTCTCCTTCCGAATACACTAGTAAAATTATAGCAAAAACGTTTTAAGTGTAACAATCTCACAATTTGAGGATAAACACTCAATGGACAACAGAATTTAAAAAAAATCTGTCATAAAACAAGTTGGAGAAATAAGCAAATTAGAGAAAACTTATATGTGTCTTTTTGTCAAGTGACTTTGCACTGGTTTGCCTGCTTTGGCTAATAAATATTAGTGGATGAAACAGGAGCTGAGCTGAACTTTCAATATGTATATATATTCGGTTTCTGTCTCCTTCCCTCCCTCTCTTCCTGTTCCATCCTTCCAAGACAACAACATACCTTAAACAGTTGCTGGAACTGAATGAAAGATACATGCAAGAATCATGACTTCAATCCATAGACTGAAGCAGAGTGAGAAAATAATGTTTATTTCCACTGAAATTTGGGGGATGTATGTTACATAGCATTATATTTATATCATATAGATTTTTAAAGACATGGTCTTGATGCCCATCAAAAAGGAAATCATATTTCTAAGCTTCGATTTTCCCATTCATACTGCTCATTCTGACCCACAGGGAAATGCAAAACCCCAGGTTTTTGAACTTGAACTAGTCCTGAGAGATCATTTTGTCCTTTTTAACAATAGAATAGAGGCAAAAGTATGTCGAGACTCTTCCTTGAGTTGAGCTAGCACAGAGACACATTGAATCACTGTTTCCATTTAGCATAGATAGAACAAAGCTAATATTTTTATTTTTGTAACCTCAGTGAATCTTGTATAAACTCATTATAACAGTATGAGCTTTGTGGACCACTTACATTACAATAACATATTTCTGGGACAGAAATCTCCTGCTGGTATGGAAAATGCTGCTTTTTAAGTGGAATCAATCCCGATTTCCATAACCTGTCAAATAACTGCATTATCCATTCCTATATCTTTTCTTATCTGATGCTACTAAGTTTTCACAATCTCTATAAGCTGACTCAGGGCTTGGGAGCTGAAATTTATAGAAGTGCTTCTGAATTACTGAAAACTCTGTAACCTGAGCAGAAATCCAAATTCATTTATGTGAGATTTAAGGCTGATGTTTCTCTCTGTCTCTCTCTGTCTCTCTGTCTCTGTCTCTGTCTGTCTGTCTTTCTCTGTTTCTCTCTCTCTCTTTCTCTCTCTGTCTGTCTCTCTCTCTCTGGCCAGTGTTCTTGGTATGCTTGGCGTGGCTGTTCCATGACTCTGGGTGGCTCCAGTTTAAGGACCTGTAAGGTCACCAGCCTCAGTGATGCCTCCTCTTCCTCCCTTTCACCTCTTCTGGCTCATAGCAAATTAATGTTTCTCTCCTTTCCTCCCTCTCCTCTTTTCTATCCTCCATCCTTGATACTTTTCTTCTTTCTTGACTGAAATCTTTGTTTACTTCCTTTATTCTACAAATATTTATCGAGAATCTTCTAGTTGACAGCAATTGAAGACACATTACTAAACAAAAGGAGGAAAAGCACTGCCTTTACAGAACTTATATGTGTATGTGCGCGCGCATGAGTATGTGTGCGCATGCATGTGCATGCATGTTCGAGTGACAGAAAAGAAGTGTAATACACATACATGCCTTGGGCTGAATGTGTATGTTGAAACATAAAAAAATCAATGGGAGAGTGTTACGAGGCCTTTAGGAATTGATTATAAAGTTAGAGCCCCCATGAACGGGCTTAGTGATCTCAAAAAAGAGATACAAAGGATCAAATCTCTTTTTGCTCTTACATCCATTCTATCATGTAAGGCCACAGCATTTTTTCCCTCCAGTGCTGTCCTGGATGTAGAAATTAGGCCCTCAAATGTCACCAAATGGTAGCCCCTTGAATTTTCAACTGCTGGAAATAAATGATTATTGTTTATAAATGACTTAGTCTCAGGTACTTTGTTATAGCAGCACAAACAAACCAAGACACATGATAAATAATATACCACACTATGAAGAAAAATTAAGTGGGAAAGGGGTTGAAAGGAGAGATGATGTTTTAAATTGTAAGCAGGATGGACATGTAAGAAAGCAAAGAGTTCTATGACGTAAGTAAGGAAATCATTTAGTTATTTCTAGAGAGAGGGAATAGCCAAAAGCAAGAAAGTTAAAAGCAAGCAAGATAAATACAGCCAAAGCAGATGGTGTAATAAGGATTCTCATGAGAGAAGAGGTTAGAGAATTTCCTGGAGGACCTTGCTTTGGCCAAGGCCATGGTAAAGTACTTCGGGTTTTATATTGGGAGATAGAGAGAGCCAATGAAGTCTTCTTTTAGTGGTAGAGAGAAAGTAGGGAGGCATCTTTCCAGCCACTCTGAAAAGCAGTTTGTCAATTTCATATGAATAAGCAGCCTGCATACCACACAGCAAATAAACTCTTAACCACATATTTTTAACTAAGAGGATGAAAACTTAGTTCATGTTAGATATGGAAAATCTAATTCTAAAACTTATTTAGAAAGCCACAGGAAAAAGGAGTAGTTAGTACAGTTTGGAAAAAAAGTATAAAAAGACCCATATTGCCTAATATTTATGTATTATGAAATTTTTAGTTTCTAGTTGTCCAGTGCTAGGATACAGGGAAGACTAACTTTTGTGTTAAGCTTATATTTTGCAGCCTTTTTTAGTTCTAAGAAGTAGTTTGGATTTTTTAAAAAATATATGTGATTTTACTTACATAGACAATCATGTCATCTTGGAATAGGAAGTTTCATTGCTTTTTTTTTTTTAAATGAGCATGTCCTTGAGTTCTTTTTCTTATCTTATTTCAAGGTATTACTTGTCTTGTTCCTGGTCTTAGAACTATTCAGTCTTTTACCATTAATTTTATTCAGGTGGCTCTTTATAGATGCCATCAGCACATGGATGAATTAATTCTATGTCTTACTTTTAGAAATATTTCATTATGAATGGATGTTGAATATTCTCAGTTCTCTTTTCTGCATCACTGGGCATGAGTATGTAGCTTTCCTTCTTTAGAATGATGATTGATGGATCATATTGATTATTAACTAAATTAATTTGTTTAAATATTGCTGAATTTGATTGGCTGACATTCTGTTGAAGATTTCATGCTATTTATGTGAGACTCTATCTTTGCAAACAATGTAATATTTTGAAATTCAGATTTTTGGGTCCTAAATATTTATTTTCCTGTCCTCAATTACGTTGAAGAAGAATTGTAAAAACAAAATTATGACCAGGTAGCGATGACATCCTTTGAAATATGTAATAATACTACAGAAATGCAGGAAACAAAGATGGCTTGCATAGTGTCTGCTGTCTCTTCATATATATAAAGCCCCTCCTGGTAGCCTCCTTAGGTGCAGCACTATTTAGCTTCACAGAGGGAGGCGATGAAAGTTTTGGATGAAGGATGCACAGCCTATTCTACTCTCTGAGAGAGTTCGGAGGCTGTGAATTAACTGATGAAGGGGCTGAATGTAGCCTGTAGAAAAAAGGTACAGAGAACTAGCCATGCTTATTTGAGAGAGAGAAAAAAAGACTAAAACGAAACCTAACAGTCTTTAAATACAAATAAGGATGGAGAAATTCAGCAGTGCTATTCAGTAGATACTATGCTGAAAATGAATTATACAACTTATGGGTGGAGGTAAGAAGGAAAAATGGGAGAGAGTGAAAGAAAGTGAGATATTGTCCAAAAAGAAATACACCCATTACCTAACTTATGTAACTGTAACTCCTCTGTACATCACTTTTATGATAGCAATATAATTTTTAAAATAAATAAAGCAATAAAAATAATGATGTTAAATGTGAGACAGTTCAATTAGTCTCATTAGTTATTAATAAGCTAAAGGTGTTGTCTAGTTGAAGACAATCATCTTCTAGAGGTTCAAAGACAGAAAATTCCTTAAGTTTTCCAACCAAATTGCCAAATTTAGAAGCCATACATTTACCTTTGAATGTTTTCAGCATATCCCAGATGAAGAATTGTTAGGTTAATGGCTCAGGCCTTCAAAAACTAAATAAATAGCCATTGCATTCATAAAAGCTACAGTTTGGAGGAAGGAAAAATATAAAATCAGCATCAGTGGAGTTGACTTATAATCTTGAAAGGAGGCATAAAAAATAGGAAAGCTAAAACTGGAGTCAAGCATGCTGACACAAACTCAAATGAAATTAAATAGTAAGAGAAGTGAGGTGGCACAGAAGCCATACTCTCTCACTTAAAGGACAAGAAGAATCATTCTGTAAAGCAGAGGAACCCTTGCAAATTCATATATGAAAGTCAAACATTGGAGATGCAACCCCTTAGGCCTTTGCAAGCATTCTCAAACCCTATGGTGACAGTGAAGCCCAGGCTGAGAGAGCAACATGGATCATTTACAGTAGTCTGGATTATCGGCAGAGTTGAGAAAGAAATAAACGACAGTGAAATGGCTGAAATAAATCCTAGACACTGGGCAGCAAATGCATCAAAAATGATCGTGCCAGACATGTCAATCAGATTGGAAGTATCTAAACAAGTGCAGAATGGAGCCATAAGAAAATCACAAAAGAAAAGCTAAAAATCAAAAGGTTTTGAAAACTCTACAGGATGCTATAGAAAGGAAAGGATATTTAGACTGGCCCATTACAAAGGATGAGTCTGTAGAGCTGACCAAGATTACAAAGAAAATCTCTCTGGAGTGATAATGGTGAAAAGGGACACAAAGATGTGTGCATGTGGGCTCAAGGGACATAGTCAGGGGACTTAGAGCAAGCTCACCACATGCAGAGAATTAAAGAGAGGGTGGCTGGCAGAAAAGAATACAATGTTATTAGGGAATGTGTCTCTTTGTGCCAAGTGCTATCTTCTGAATCCAAACAAGTGGATGAGTGAAGGGAAGATTTGTAGGTGGATGAAGAGCCTTTAAAAGCCACATCTGTACATCACAGAAATCAGCCCCTGGCAAAGGCCTGTTGGGTGATAGAGTTCACCAACTCACTTGGTGCACTGAAGCTCCTGGCAGGCAACTGGCAAATGCTGTGTCCAGTAGGGTTCCAGACTAGCAGAATCTTGTGCACAGCAGGAAACTTTCAATTACTATATAAAAACTAGGACGTTAATACTCATGTATTAACAATTTTTGACAGATGGAATAGGACTTTAGACTCTGTGGAATAGCAGTAGAAAGACTCTGGGGGAAAAAGCTCCAGGAGACAATGTGCACTCACTGTAAATGGAAGGAAAAACAAATCAAAAGCAAGATCCAGGGATGAGCCAGGGATGGAGGTGTATATATGAAAGAAGTAATCCACTGATACTCTCAAAGTTGCCTTGGTAAAACTTTAAGCAGATCAGTGGAAACCCCGCAACTACCATTGGAAGCACCTGGAATGAAAGACATAAGTGTAGTCTAATCTGGGATACTGAGAAGTCTCTATTACATACCTGGTCTATGATCCTGTCTAGAAAAACTGATAGTGGGGGTGAGCAAACACAGCCACTATGTCCAATGTACACTATGTAAAAACAGAGCTATGCAACTTGGGATGGGATCAGAAAAGATAGGAGAGAATGATGGAAGGGTGACATTGTTTAAGATGCATTGTACTCATAACTTGACTTTTGGAATGGAAACATCTTTGTGCAACTACTTAATAAAGATACATAACTATTTTCTAAAAATGATAATGTGGTAGAGTGGGTCATGCTATGTGTTTATGGAATCTTAGTTTTGTCCTGCTAACTATTAACGTTTTCTGTTTTGCTGGAGGAAAACACATGCAACAGGAACTGGTAATAGCAATGCCTGAAACCTAAAGCAACAAATAAAGCAGGCATCCCATCCTGTTATGTTACCAGGGAGAGGATCTTTTTTTTTTTAATTTGAGGAACTTGGGAAGAAGCAAACATCCTTAAATTTTTTTATGAGTTAAAAAATTTAATAGTTTATAAAGCAGAAATTATTTTTCACTTATAACGAGCGTTTTTATATATTTTTATTATAAAGATACTGTATACAGGGGTTACAGTTACATGAGTAAGGTAATGAGCACATTTCCTATTGAGCATTGTTACCCCCTCCTTTGTTTTTCCTCTACCATCCTTTCCCTCCCCACCTCTCCAACTCTTCCACTCCCCCCCCCACATGTTGTAAAGTTCGTTTTCAACATAGTGTCTTGTACATTTATAAATAGATAGTCCCTGCTTCAAGAGAACTTTGAGTAATGGCAACTTCAATGACTAAGAAACCAGTAGTCACAGGAGCCCTGATATAAAAATGGGATCAGCAGATCCTTCAGGAAAGCAGAGCTCAGATCCCAGCATATCCCTTTTACCACATCTAGCAAAGAGTTTTACCACTTTGTTGGCAGCAAAGAGGCTTGAAATGATCAGAAGCTCATTCAAGGTAAAATGTTTGAGAACATTATTTCTAAATCTATAGTATAGCATATGTGACATTTTCATTCCTTTGGATGGGCACTTTTGGGACCTGTATGGGAAAGTCCTCAGTGATTGAAAAGAAATATCTGAACTGGCAGTCATGGATCATGGCAGTCAAAATTCTAATACGTTGAGGGAGAAAAGCTTTTACATGGGTGAAAATACAAGTTATGATGTAACAAACCATGGCTAACTCACCATCTTGCCAGTGGGAAGATTTTTTTTCAGCAAAGGGCAGAATAGGTTTCTTGGGACTTTATTTCTACTTTTATCTGTGTTAAAAAACAAAACCATCTGAGCATAATCTAGGTAATGAAAAATTTCTCCAGTCTGAAAAGAGCTTGGAACAAAATTAGTGTTGGTGCTCCTGAATAATTGGCTATCATTGGCTATGCCTTCCATGGAGACTGTGGTCACAACCATTGTCTTCAGTCACGTGATCACAGCCTTTATTGTCATCTCTGATTCATGCTTACCATGTAATACATTAAGAAGAATCTAAATGTGTGCCTTTGTTGAGAAATTTGCTCATTAGATAGAAGAAACTAGTATTTCCTAACCTTGGAAAAACTAATGGGTATGTGCATGGCACTTTAAAACATAGCAACAGCAACAACCACCATGATAGCACAACCCACAATGTGTCATGACAAAACCCAAACCCAAAAGAATATCAGAACCTTGTTTTTCTCAAAACTACAATGAAAACAAAGGTTTCCCTGGTGCTTCTTTGAGCGAGACTGTTTTATCCTCAGAAATTTGGACATTTTCCCTGAGCAATTGTCTGGTGACTTGAAGATTTTGCTATATTATAGTAGCAATAGTAACAAAAATATAGCAGTATCTGATCTTGGTAGTTAGTTGGTTTCATGTGTATCTACTTAATCTTCACTAAAATTTGGTAAGTCCTTCAAAATGTACCATATTAACAATTGATGTTCTGTTTCACAATGAATGATTGTAACATTTGTGTTAACGTCATGACAAACATCACTAAAATAAGTGTCTTTAAAATGTAAGCATTGTGATTTAATGTTCTTTATTTGTATTTGGTATGTATCAACTTTAGGCTCCTATACAGACATAGTCAAATATCTTGAATATTATCTTAGGCAAAGAGAACCTAACTGGCTTCCTTGTCTGGTAAATTCATCCTTAATGAGAGAGTAAACATCTAACACTAATAATGTCATATGATCTGATTAGTTGACAGTTCTGTTCTTAAATGTTCTATCACATGAAGCCATAACACTATTCCTCCCACTAACAAACTTCCTGTTTTATTAATGTTTATCTACTATATCCTTTGAACTTAGTAAAAGATGGTTGGCAAACATGCTTTCATAGGAACAAACTTTTTTATTAATAGTTTTCTTTTGTTCCTAGAAAACTTGAGGATCACGAAAGTAGGTTCAGTAAGAAAGCATAGTTCAGTGAGGAAAGTAAGACAAAAAGAAAATATAGGTACATTAAATCAATCCAGAAATGAACTAGAAAGTGAAACATGCACTATTAAGCGCCCTCATATTGGGAAAGATAGATTTCACAATAAGTTTCTGGGTTTGCAGCAGAAATGCTGTCAGTTATGGGCTTCTTAGGGTCTTTATAGTAAATCTGAATATATTAGAGAAGTCCAACTATTCCTGATACTAAAACTAAAAAGAAATATCTCAAAATGTCTGCATAGAAATTGTCCTAAACAACATGCTTGCTTTAATTCCAAGGATCACTTTCACAGAGCTATTCTTTAACACACCCAAATTGGACTCAATTTAGTAAAAGCAATTTTATAGAGAAGATGAGGAGCCAGGCTTAGTTTACTAGAATCTATGGTCTCATAGCTGTGAAGATTTGGAAAAAAATAACTTCTTTATGGACATAAGGATATAGACTCTCTTGAAATAATAATGTAACAACTTCCTATGCATATGAATTATATTTAGTATTCATTTAAAAATAGTATTTTTGCAAGCACAAGAATGGATTTTTCACTTTTTGAAATATGGTCTTATTTTAAGGAATTGTTTATAAGTACCCTAATATATATTTTGAAATATATTCTTGTAATTCTCCTTGATAAAAAAATTCATCACCTTTGCCTAAATGTGAAGAGAATAAGGGTTAGGTTAAAAAGTCTTAAAGGTTTCGTACTTCAAATATTTAATGGTTTCAATATCTGTCATGCTGTCATTAAAGAAAAAGAGAAAATAACCTTTCTTATTTTCTCAAAAGCCTCAAAAGCTAAAGGAAAAATCAGTGTATTGATCCTTACAACAGAATCCAATGTTATTCTAGTCTCAGAAGGTGTCCAGTTACAGAGAAGCATTTTAGTAATCGTAAAGTTCAGACAGACCTTATGTGACCCTATTCATTCCTGACCAGCAAATAGTTTTTGTTTAACTTCGAAAGAAACCAGACAAACCCTGCAAGGTTACTTGTAATCATGACACCATTTTTAGAATTGCCATGTGCTGGGAACATGCCTTCTTGCTTCCTCCTTCTATCTACAGTATAAATCTGAAGGACTTTGTTATGGCTCTTATACTTGGCACATCTTAGGCCTATTTAGAACATCAACACCATCAATCACATAATATGAGGCCGACCAGCTGGATGAACCCTGGCTATCATGCAGGGGTGATTTGTCATCTGGGCATGTCTGTTTGGTAGATAACACTCCTTCAGTCCCAGAACAATTTTCCTGGTCCAAAAATATTCTCTTTGATTCAGGAAACACGTGATTAATAAAGGACAAGGGTTTAAAGCTGGAGGTCAAGGCTAAAAGTCTTAACCAAACAAGTGCATTGCTTATTAACGTTTGCATCGGCCATCAAAAATTCCCTTGAAGAACTCCTGCCTGGAAGAAACACACATCTCTAAATGCCATAAATTTCAAGGTACTCCAGAAACTCAGCTCTTCTTGAGGTATTTATTTTAAAATAATGTTGTGTGAGTTGGAGAAATATTTTGCCACAGAATAATAACACTGCATCAAGAATTTAAAAGGCCCATTACAAACATTTACAATTTAATATAAAGAATTAAGGCTGAGAAGACATAGTTTAACCAATATGATATATAAAGGAAATTTGCACTATCACATTAGAACAATTTACATTAAAAATAAATAGTTTTCTAAGAAGTCTTTTTACAGGGAAATGGATTTAAAAGCAACATTCCTTCCCCCATACTTTTTGTCTTATTTATATGCCAATCTACAATACCTTATAGTACTTTTCCATTAAATAGTTTTTCACTTATCTTGTTTTCTTTCCTTCCACCAAAAGAAACTTCTTTCATATTTACAGAATATTGGGCTTTCTCCTTTGTAGGCAATTTTTTAGTCCTACCCTATAAAAGTATTCACAGTATTTGAAATTTAGGAGATATTTTTGTTTGTATGACAACAGAAAAAAAACAATTTCTCGGCAACACAAATTTAAGAAGTTATCATTGGTCAAGGGTTTAAGTTATACTTATATTGGCTTAATCAGGCATGACTCCATTTCTTAATCTAGTACCAAGTGAATCTCAAATACCCACTAGGACTCTAAACAGTTCCTCAGAGGTGATAAGTGGATGGCACTAAATTGTAATGCTAAGGGGCACACGTCAGGCATCACTTCACTCAGCTTCTACAGATTTCTAAGTTTCCAAACACAGGCCACTTTAGGTAGCCAGCCTTCTTAGAATTGGTCTTTCTTTACCTCACACCTCTCAGCCAAATGCCAGAAGGATAAAAATAGGAACTCAGTAAACAAACACCGCATTCAAAATATGTTACCACTGGAATTCACACTGGCAATGCACTTATCCTGTCGACAGCCTTAGAATCACAGCTTTGCAAGTATAAAGTAGCTTTTATTGTCATGTAGTGAGACTCTTCATCCTACTGCTGAACCTCCATTAAAGAAGTGGAAGAGGTGAGACTAGAACATTGGTTTCCTGTGTTCAGTGTTCTCTGTATCATGGTATAAAATCTCCAAATGGCTCAACTGTTGGTGCACATTTTTGGGTGATTTAGACATGCTTATACTTGGTCATTTGTCACTCTACAACTTATGCTAATACTGATAACATTCCATATGTGACTGTTGATGGGGTCTACTTTGTACTGTACATGCATAACACTCAGCTAACTCAGCTGACCCTGTTAACAATGACAATCTATGCAAAGACCCAGTTTGTTAATATTCATTGTTACAAGAACAGGGTTACTGACCTTGTCATATTTAACAGCATTGAGCAGACACAGCAGTGTGGATCCTGAGGGCAAATAAAGAATTTCCATTGGTGATGTAACAGCTATGCTAATTATCTTCCCTCCATTCTGTTTCCAGGCACTGAATAACTATGTAGTTCAACTAAAAGACTCCTTGTACTCTGAACTAACAAAACCCAAGGATTTTTATAAATAAGAATAAAAAATGTATTTCTTACATGCCATTTTCTTTTTAAAGAGTGACTTTTTCAGTATCTGTGCTGCCGAAACGAGCACAAGTGACTTTTTCAGAGTAGTGTGTTGACAAAATGAAAACATAAAGTAATTATCTCTTTAGATCAATGTTCCCTTAATATTATTTTCTCTCTCAGTTTAAAAAAAATGCTTTCACACTGACTCAGAGGGGAATTGTATGTGAGCCTGGTTCACATATAGGCATTTGGATAGGAGTATCCTTACTTTAGTAGAAAACAAGCTAAGTTAATTTTTTAAAACAATGCTGTATTACCTTGGTACATCTTGTTCTGTCTCTCCCTCAGGGTCTTATAGGAATGAATCAGAAAATTGCTCCCTTATGTTAGGCCCAAGTCTGCACCTGTGTTAAATTCACATGGAACTAGAATTGGGGCTTTGAGGGTGGGGATAAATGTCAGCAAAATTAATAGGATGATATATCTGAATCTGAATTGTCAAACAGACTAGGGATCCAATGCAAAAAGAAAAAAGAAAAACATGGACAGAAACATTTTTATAAACACACTATTTTACAATTGTTTTACAACTAGTTCTGAAATTAAGAAGATAATTATGTTGATCAACTGTCCTCAAGTTTTATGATTAGAAGCATCTGGTCTAGATATTCTGAAAATGTTGATATCCCAAAATTTTTACTTTATCTTTTGGTATCCTGGATCACCTATTAAATAGGAAAATAATCTATGTTTTAGATGTCCTAAGAAAATTCATGAAAGTAGATGAATATTGAAAGCCAGGCAGAGCTGAAAGATGGAAAGAGATCAGTGACCTCTACATTTGCAAAAGGAAGCAGACTCTGTGATGATCTGAACAGGTGGGTGGATAGGAGGTGAGGCAAAGATGAGCCCATACAAAAGTGAGAGAAATTAAATGAGGGAAATGATACATAAACATAATTTTTCATATTTTAATTATGTTCTCAATTCATGAATGGGAGTGGCAAGAGCAAGCCAGTTTGCAATAAAGTTGCTAATAAAATATTAATTTGATTTTCATCATGTGGTACAATGTTGTTGTTTTTAGACACTATTGGAATTCATATGAGATCCACTCTGAATGAAGACATCTGTCTCCTGGAAAGATTTTGCTGTAAGATGAAAGAAAGAAATAGTAGAGACATTTGGGGTTCGTAAGATTAAGACACCTCAGTTTTATCAGCCATAAAGTATACACTAAGGACAATTATTTGCATATTGCAACGGAGACTGGTTAAAATCCAATCAATTGACTCCAGATGTGCGTTTCTTATGATTTTTTTTTTAAAGTCAGAGTTGCCAAAACTTCATGGAAGCAAAGACCACAAGTTAATATAAGCGAAAGGAATCACAAAGTATAAGGCACATTTTTGGCTTATAGGAAATCCTATTTGTATAAGCTTGGTAACTGGAATAATGGAATAAAGTGGTCTATGAAAAACTAGTCAAAGAATATTTACAAGTGGCTTGCCCAAAACAACTCTACTCTGATATACCATCCAATCACATATTTAGAGTATGCACCCTGCATGGGAGCGTAGATTGTTTTCTAAGGAAGTAATCTGTAATGACACAATCCACAAAAAAACCATCCCCTCTCACATGGAGGTTATGAAAGGAGTTGTATAAAATGAGAAGTGTATTGAAGGAGGTATAGGTGTCTGTGGGAATTAGAGTCTTCCTAAGAAACTAACAGAAAAATCTTTAAGAAATTGATTAGTTAAAAGAATATTTGGAAAACATACTTCAGGGTAACTTTGTTGTGTTCTTTTGTTGACTAATCAAAACTAAACCTTTTCCTTTGGGACCAGTATTCTTTTTTTTTTTTTTTTTGGTGGGCTGTGGGGCTTGAACTCTGGGCTTGGGTGCTGTCTCTGCACTCTTCAGCTCAAGGCGAGTGCTCTACCACTTGAGCCACAGTGCCACTTCCAGTTTTCTAGTGTTTTATTGGAGATAAGAGTCTCACAGACTTTCCTTCCTGGGCTGGCTTTGAACCGTGATCCTAAGATTTCAGCCTCCTGAGTAGCTAGGATTACTGGCTTGAGCCACCGGTGCCTGGCTGGGACCAGTATCACTAAAAGTAGAAACATTTTGTTAGTTTATTTTCATATGTGTAGAGCACTTAAGAAATTAAGAAATAATTCCTCCACAATTGCATCATCTTAGCAAATAAACCTATTTTCATGTGCCTAGGTACTCAGGAAGTCTATATGCATACCATGTGACAGGATCAATACTTAAAAAAATAATAACTCCCATTGAGCTTTATTGTTTGAACATTTAAGCGTTTCTTAAGTATCTGATCTGGGGTCAGCATGTGAAAATAGGCTGAGATAATTTTTCTTATCATCCATATAACCAGAGTTGTGTGTATGATTCCTGTTTGCTTGGTAGAATGGGATAAAACCATATAGCATGCTGGATCCATAATTTCCACAGAGGAAAGTTTAAGATTTTGATGCGACTAGTCTTTCTGTGGTTTGAGGTGGGGAGATAATACAGCCACAGAGTGGAGTGTACAGTGGGACTCCATGCCGGGAGACTTTCATGTCCCAAGAAGATGGTGTCAATTACGAATGACTCTTAAGATTGTCTTTGAAATGAACATGCTCTTTTTTTACTAAGGAGGTAAAGAAACACCCTGAATAAGGTTTGGTATTTTCTCCTAATTTCTATGCTTCAGTTCAAGTAGCCACTGTCTTAAGTAAGTACATATACTCCTTGACTTATAATGAGACAATAGCTACTTGATAACACACTGTAATCCGAAAATGTACTTAACACACCTGTCCAACTAACTATAACAGTTCAGCAACAAGGTATACGATTTGCTTTCATGATTACATGGTTGTAATGGCTGGCTGCCATTGCCCGGCATCAGTGGAGAATAATGTATCACATGTTGCTAGCTCAGGAAAAGATCCAAAATGAAAACTCAAAGTACTGTTTCATTGAATGTGGTTCAGTTTTGTACCACTGTAAAATTGAAAAACCATGAGAGCTGTCCTAAGTTGTGGGCACCTGCATTGTTTTTGGTTAAGGACATAAATACCTGGAGTAATATATTCTAATTGGCTAATGGAAGAAAAGGTGTATACAATTAGAGGGCAATATTTAGAGATTGTACCAGTTTGTGAGAGATATAAGCAATTAAGGAGCAATTAAGGAGGCATGTAAGCACTTCTTAAGGATTGATAGAAAGATGGGTTAAATCTATCACTGGATGTTGGACTTGCCTTCTTAAGGCTACCTACAATTCAGAATCTTTTCTTGGTGTCTAAAACCTTCCAGTTTCTGTTTTCTTTGGCAGAATGTCATACCTCTTGGCTTCAGGCAGGCTGTTTGTCAAAAAAGCTTGTTATTTTGGCTTGCTACACCTTTGTTTCTCCTTTCCTCCATCCACTCAGGCTTCAAAAGCCTCTAATTAGTTGTTCACCTTAATTATTCCAGCTAGGTCTTCATCTGATTATATACGATCCTGCTGCTGAGGACCCAAAGTGCCCATATCTTCTCTGTGAGAAGAATCTCCTCTTTCTCTAAAACAGGCATCCCCAGCCTCCACTCTGGGTCTTGTGACTTCCACAGCAAAGGGTGAGGGGCAGAGAAACCCTGGCACGAGTCTTAAACATCTGGTTTTGAGCCACATCATTCCACAGTAAAGAAAATAAAATTTCTTATATTGACCCCTGTACAACAAAGGGCTTCAATTCAGGCAGAATGTGCAGACTAGCTACTAAGTACAAGGCCTCAGCACAGTCTGGGCTTAGTTCCATTTCTGGAAACTGCAAGATATCTGATGATGGTGGATTGGCGCCCTTTTCCTTGACCAGATATCGTGTATTTATCATGTGTTTTAGCTTTTGACCATATAAAGCCAAATTAAGATACTGTGTGACTTGGGGACAATGTCTAGTAGTTGTAAAACTGTTGTAGGTCAAGACATGAATTACCTTCTGAACAGAGATTCCCTGGGGTAATACCATATAGTTAGACATATGATTTGGGGCTTTTCTAAGCTACCCATAAGAATTGAATTCATTACAGAGATGTTTTTGATGACTGTTAGTATTTGGATAAATAACCTCCTTTGTATCTGAATTTTACTTAGGGAAATGGCATTGTCATTTATTAACAGATGACACTGTAACTAGTCTGAACCTCCTAAATAACTAGATTAACCCCAAGAACAAACCTTTTCATGAGGTTATAGTTATGAGAGTTGAAACAGACTGGACACTCTCCAATTGGAAGTCAATGAAAAAAGAATACTATGAAGATTTTTGGCCATTTTGGTACTAAATTTAAATAAGTAATTGCTTGGCTTTCCAAGCCTGACAAGATAAAGTAGGAAGTCTACCACTTAGACCTGTCTGGGCAGCCTGGACTCCAGGTAGCATGGACTGAGAGTCCAATTTGCTAAGTCTTGATCCCTTGTGAGCTGGTCCTGCTGGAGCACTCTGGAGGGCTATCTGTCACTCACACAAAAGCAGTAAGAGTCTGAAGATTATTTTAAGCCTGATGATTTATTTTCCTTAGAGGTTTTGCACCATTACATTCGCTAAAACTCCTCATATATTTTTAAATTTATTTAAAATTCAGATTCTCTATTTCTCATTTTATCACTGCTTTAATTAGGCATAACAGATTGAAATTAGGTATCATAGAATAACTTTGCATGTTGAGACTAACAATACAGCAATTTATTCCACGTGATGATTTACCCCCACCCTTGTACCTGTCTGAGTCACTAGGCATCCATGAATATGCAAAGAACAAACCTTTATACTTATGGATTTTCAGATCCTATTTTTTTAAATAGTCATTTATATCCAAGTCTCACAAACTAAAACCAAGTATAGATTTTTGTTTCAAATTTTACACCTAATGGCTGAAAAGTAATTTTTGATGTGTTGCGGGGGGGGGGGGGGGGGGCAAAGTACTCTAGAAATGTACTGGTGCAGATAAAAATAAACAAATAAGAGGGGAGAACATGCCACTATTTGCATATGATAATTTCGTAAAACATTCCTCTTGGGAAAGACCTGAGTGAAATTAATTCACAATCAGTAGGAACCCAGTGGGAATGTGTTCGTTGAAATAAATAATCCAAAATTATTCTTAGGCTGTGAAGTTTGTTTACTGCCTTAACTGAAGTGTGTATCAAACATGAGTGCATTAGCATTGGCTGTGGGTTGTAGGAGTCAGGCGCAGCCTTCACCTCCTTGTTTTTCATCCAATCTACTGTTTATGTTTCTTGGCAAAAGGTCTATGCCACTGGGGGATTTGTCCCATTACAAATTGTGTGTTTATTTGCGTGTGAGTGTGTGTGTGTGTGTGTGTTACACAGAGATGGCCTGGCACCTTTTAAAGAGAAGCTTCAAAAGTATGGTTAAATTCTTAGTCTGCTCAAGAGTATGCTAACAAAAAAATGATGGTAAAAAAATACCCCTATAGTAGTAGTGAGTATTCTTACTTATAGAAATGAAGAGGATTTCTCCCAGTTGGAATCCCCAGGTCTGACTAGCAGTCAAAATATCCACCCTGGATCAGCATTTGGCTGTTACCTGTAAACACTGTGTGGTGGCTGTTGCTACTATGATTACTCTAAAGGTGTAAAGAAAATAATGCATTACAAACTCAGTGTGGTTCTTCACATATATTAAGTATAAAAGAAAATGCTAGACTATTATCAATTAAGTCTTACCAGCTTCAGTAGACCTACACAGAGGAAGGAACTATTTTATGTCATCCTTGGGAAAACCCTTATGATAGATAAGAAGCAGGTAAGTGAAATAATAGGTCATTTGAAGTCTGATCATGTAATGGCCTATAATTTGTACGTTTCTGTCACATGTGGTAGCGTGGAGTAGAAATGGGCATGTTGCTGTTATTTCTTCTTGAGAGCAATATGCACTGACCCCCAACCATGAATGGCACATAATTGCTTACTAGTCATCTCTTGCCTAAAGGTGCTGTTTTAGGATTTGGACAACTGATATATACTTGAAGATTTGGGCTTTTGGAGATATGGGATATGGTGCATTTTTGTTGGCTAACAATCTTCATTCATGACATAAGAGACTTCAGGAGTTAGAAGAGAAGATTGTGACCACAATGTTTGTCTATTTGTAAGATTCCTCTTGGGTCCTGGCCATTTTGGGTGCTGCTACCCATGAAAAACCTACATGTAAACACGTTTTGCTTATTATGCACATGGTACCTGATTTGGAGCTGAAAAGAACTTGACAGCCTACTTTGCAATGGTTTTACAGATCTGAAGTGGCAAAGCAGGATTTAAACCTAGGTCTGGCTGGATTCCAATGCTTTATTCATAGCAGCAATATACTCTGTGCTCTTACTCTTTTCAGGCTGCCATACTCTCCCTGCAGAATTCTCTCCCTGTTAGCTGCTCCTTTCCCTCTCCAAGACTGCCTTCAACATTCATTCCTATTGTTAAAAATGTGGCTGGGTGGAGGCAGCACCTATTTCTTGGAATAGAGTGGCTCAGAAATTGGGTGGGGATAGTACATTTATGACATGCATTGACTAGTCAAAGGAATAGTCATGGAAGATAAAAAGTAGCTCCTTCAACACATCAAAAGGAAAAAATGTTACAATAGTGGGTGGTCCTATTAAGAGATTACATATGAAAATGTTAGGATGAAACCCATTAAAATGTATAAAAAATAAAACCGGGGGAGGGGGAGACACTTAACTGGATGAAACATTTGTAGCTAGATGGTATACTCTAGTATTTAAGAGGCTCGAATCTGAAGCCAGAATGACTAGGTTTAACTCCTTATACCAATATATGTTCTTTAACAACTTACTTTTTTCCGGGTCTTCTAATTTGTAAACTGGCATTATACTTGCTCTAACCTTACCAGCTCCTTGTAAGGAATATAAGAAAATATACTCAGTGAGTGACCTTAGCTTGTACTATTTAAATGTTTTCTTGAATTAGTGTAATAATATAATTCTTCATACTTTCTCCTAGGATACAACTGTAGACCACTATCTGATACTCTATTCCCATATAACTCTTGGCACCTCCTTACTTGAGTTTTTGTGTTCAGTTGTAAACAATACTCCTTCTATCTACTCAAAACCTAAACATTCCAATCATAGACTGAATTTGTGGCTGTTTTAAAAATATCTGATAATGGATCCTTTTTTTGTTCCCAAACTGAGAGTAAAGCCTAACTTTAAATTTTATCCTATATTAAGTAAAGCAAATAAATAAATAAAAAAGAATAATGAAACAAAGGAATAAAAGGAGGAAGATAAAAGAACAAGGGAGGGAGGAAGTAAGGGAAAGAATGAAGGAAAGACGGATAGGAGAAAGACAGACAAAAAGAGAAAGAAATGTTAGAGCGAAACATAGCAGGAAGAGTTTCAAGGATAGAAGAAAGATTGTGCTTTAGCTTGGTCAAGTTTCCACAGCAGCCCTTCTTGTAAGTGAGTCTACCTATGGTTTTTTGTGATGATTTCCCCATGATTCAGGAAAGTGTGCCAGGAGAAGCAATTCTTTCTGATGAAAGATGTTAGTTAATCTTCTTTGTTATTCCTAGAAAGTCTTTCCTCAAAGCATAAATTTCCATGCCATCTAATGAATGTCTTGAAGATTTTTTTGGGGGGGGGGAACTTCATCTTACAAACTGAAGGAGCCAACTAAATATGCTGTTTGGAATATGAATAAATATGTGGATAGATATGCCTGATTCATAGTGTATGCTACTTGTGTTCCCTAGTGTTATTAGTATGATTTGTTTTACTTGATCATTCCCTAGAAAGCAACAGAAAATTTAGGTGCTTTACTCTCATTAACATTCAATTAAATTTATCATTGTGGAAGGCCTCTCTAAGGAAATCCCATACATACACACATACATATACACACATACCACACATACACACATGGTTGTCCACAACATCAATGGATAACTAATTACATTTAGGATAACTTCTTTACTAAATGGCTTTATTCTCTGCTAGGGCTTATAAGAAATTCAAGCAGTAAAAATGAGGGGGAAAGATGATGAAGAAATAGTTTCTTTTGAGACAATTGCATGACTAGATTTTACACTTAATTTTTGTAAGACTACACAAAGAAGCTTTTTCAGTTAATTCATGTCTCTGTAGCTTTACTCAATCATATAAAAAAGCAACATCATTAATTACACAAGTGAAGGGAGACATTAAAAAAAGAATGTGTCCTTTCATTAACTTACAAAAATACAATTAGTAATTATTAGTGATTTCCTGGAGAAAGTCCAGAGCTGAATTAAAAATATCACTAACCACTGAGATCTTCATTGGTTCCTTAGAGGAAAAAAAATGCACTGTGAGGTTTACTCATTGTACTTGCTTTTAAAACATTAAAAGACTAATTCATAAAGAAACCACACATTTGTAATGCTTTATATTTTCTTTTGCACTCGCTGGGAAATGTGAAGAATGTTCCCTTTTCTAAATCAAATGCCCTGCAGCATTTAGTCTAAAATGAGAATGGTTATTTTTTCATTCATAATTCATGGATATTGTGCCAAATATGAGAACACTTTAGAAAAGTGTTTTTAGTTGTGGCATATTCTTTTCTTAATAGGCAACATGTTTATGCTAATTCCAAGAAAAAAATCCTAAAATATTAACTATCGCTAGGGCTTATCTTAACTCTTAATGTTTGGAATCTTGCCACTTAATACGTTCAAAGGTTTTTTTTTAATAAGTTGTTAATTTTTGTTTGTGTGGGCAACAGCTCCCAATAGTGATGGAGATGGACTCCCAGGGGGCTGTTGGTGTTTTGAGACTGGTGTTCCTTGGGTACTGGTTCGAAGAGATACTCAGTACTGACCTTCTCTTGAGTATAGCAAGTGAAGAACTCTGTCTGTCAAACATATGGCTCTTTGAAGACAGGTGTGTTTTGACTGGGAAGACACAGGGTCAGCAGAGCTCTCTGCTGGCATCAGGAAGAAGGAAAAGGAGGCCCAGTTTAGGGACCATCTGGAGCAGGACTCCAGAGAATTGTCTTACTCATATTCATCTGCTTGCTATTTATACAAAATTTGAACTTGTTTGATGGTTGCTCTTCTTTTCCTCCAGTACCTTTTCTGACAAAACAATATGCAATGTTGGAAATGTGCTGAGAATTTCGTTGATTCTTGATTTTTATTTAAGAACACAGATAGCCTGGTTTGTTATTTCTTTAGTATTGGGTTTTTGTCTTGATTTATATTTTAGTGTTAGCCAGCTTCCCTAACTCATCACTTCCTTTTGAGGGTTAAACTTTTAAAGTTAGACAAGAGGTAATCAAGAAGTTTGCTTCTCAAGAAAAATTAAAGTATACCATAACATACCTCTTATGCCCTTAACCAGTCTCCATCCTGCCCCTGTGAGGGGGAATTCACCGAGGTTTGCATCACATGGATGTGGTTCCTATGAGAGCCTGTTAATATTAATAAGGAAACTCTAACTTGTAAATCATTCACTCAGTAATTTGAAGGATCTAGGACCCCTACTCACAAAGTTATGTGGTATCTTCATCCCCTCCTAAGAAGGATTCAAGGATAGTGTTCTTACCAGTTTTGAACTTGTGAGGCAACTATGTAAAGAGATAAGATCTTATCCCAGTGCTGGTCCCAGACAGAGAGATAGGAAAGAGCAGAGGACAGAAGACCTGGCAGACAGGAGGTCAACATTATCTAAATCCAAAGATAAGGAGATGGAAGGTTCCACACTGTGCTCTGAGTCCTTGCTTCATTTGGGACTGGAAAAGAGAAGTATTTTCTTTCTATAATCAATTGTACCTTCACGTGCCCTAGACATTTGGAGGTATTGACATGGGTCTAAATAGAAGGTTTGGAATTGGCTATCTTTATGTAAGTGGCTTGAACTCTGCGCCTGGGCGCTGTCCTTGAGCTCTTCAACTCGAGGCTAGTACCCTACCACTTGAGCCACAGTGCCACTTCCGGTTTTCTGGTGGTTAATTGGAGAGAAGAGTCTTATGGATTTTCCTGCCAGGGTTGGCTTTGAACTGTGATCCTCAGATTGCAATCTCATGGGTAGCTAGGATTATAGGCATGAGCTACCAGTACCTTGCTGCCCAGATTTTTTACTTGCATATATTGGCAGGACACTGAACAATTGAAAGCTACATTCATGCTAAGATGCATTTTATATATATATATATATATATATATATATTCAATAAAATAATGAAATAAATAGTCATATGTGGGATTCTACAGTCACAGCTGAGAAGCCAAGGATCACAGCTGAGAAGGAATTCCCCCCCCCCCAATTTTGAACAAAACCTTTTTTGAAACTACAAGTATTTTTCCCTTTAATTCTATGTAGCGAATTTAAGGCTTCCTAAGAGTGGTTTTGTAATTCTGAAAGAACTGATTGTTCTTAAGCCCCACCTTGGTTACTTCCTCAGCAATTATTACAGTGAAAGATCATTGTCAGATGCATGTTTAGTATGAGAAGATACTGAGATTGCAGTCTGTCTGGATTCCAGAGAGGGGAAGGGGGGACAGCCCTGGGGAAACATATCTCATCCAGACTGGTCTCTCCCACTGCACTGCTCCGTGGCCTGTGGCAAGCAGACTCTTAATGTCGTGATCAACAGCTTTCGAATTTCAGAAGTGGGAAGGTGGGAAAGGGAAAGTTATGTATTTCTTTCCCTCCCTCCCTTCCTTCCTCTTTCCTCTTTTTTCACTCTCCTCCCCTCTCTCTCTTTCTCCCATGGGTGTATGTATGTGTGTAATATATGTGTGAAACACATTCCTACACATATCTACAATTGCCTTTAGTGCTTAAAGTATTTTAAACACTAAATGGCCAAAATGTTCTGGACCCATTACCAATCTTGTAAGGAGGTATAACCAACCCCCCACTCAGAAAGCATCTGTTCCTGATATTTCAGAGTGTAGATAAGTGCATACAAAGAGGATGAGGTGGATATAAGACTCCATTTGGAGTGACTCCCTGTTTTGAGGAAATGGGAAATGTATTACAATACAAAAGCAGCTCCGGTTTCTTAGGAAAAGTTTGATAACGTTAAGTGATAAATTTTATGAAAAAATTGCTTGAAGAAGATACATTTACTCCAGACAATAAGAGACTTCTGTTTCAGTTCAATAATGAAATGGCTGTGGCTGGATTTAAAAAACAAAGTCTTCTTTGACATAATGTCTTGTGAGTATCACTGCTTCATTTGTTCACCCTTTGTCCCACCATTTCTGTGCTTCCCCATGTCCTCCCTAAAACAGAAAAACTGACATATAAGACAAAAGTTACAGAAAACAAAAGCAATGACAAAGGAGGAAAAGTAAACTATACAACTATTTTGGGGCAGGAAATACTGGAAGAAAAATGAGGGAAGAGGTCACTGTTCAAAAAGAAATATACTCATTACCTGATTTATGTAATTGTATCCTCTCTGTACATCACCTTTACAATAGCAACAAAAAATACTTTTTTGGGGGAGGTGTTGGTCATGGGGTCTGAACTCTGGGCCTGGGCACTGTCCCTCAGCTCTTCAGCTCAAGGCTAGTGCTCTACCACTGGAGCCACAGGGATACTCTTGGTTTTTTGGTGGTTAATTAGAGATGAGTCTCACGGACTTTCCTGCCCTGGCTGGCTTTGAACCATGATCCTCAGATCTCAGCCTCCTTAGTAGCTAGGATTATAGGTATGAGCCACCAGCATCCTGCTAATAATTTTTTTCTTTAAAATCTTCTTTAAACTGTTGTAAAATGGGCACCAAGATTTTTTTTTGGGCAATTCTTAAAATTGCTGCAAGGATCAAACTGGGACCATCACAGAAGGAATGGGAAAGTAAGCAGGTGTATACAAACAATCCAGGTGAATCACAAACCAGTCATACCTTCAAATTAGACAAAATTGCTGAAATGGAAAAGCTAACATTTATTTTCTGCTGCCATCAGATAAAATCCTGAATGCCCATAATGTAGTTACAGAAAAGTTTATACTTTAAGTAAAATAAATAAAACTCTTCAAGATATTTACTGACTCTAGTAAAATAACTTTTTGATTTTTGATAATTCTGAGAGATAATGTGTCTTTCAGCTTCTCCTGTGAGACCTAAGAGCTACCTCACAGTCTTCATTATAGGTTAGATTACTGACTAGAGAGTATAAGTTTAAACTTGAATATAGGTAGGCTGATTTTTTTATTTAAAAGATATCATAACTTTACTTCCATTACCAACATAAACAAATTCCCCCAGGTCCTCAATTGTAGTGTTATTATTACATTATTACTTTTTTTAGGGGGGGAGGGTCGGTTGTGGGACTTGCACTCTGGGCCTGGGAGCTGTCCCAGCGCTCTTCAGCTCAAGGTGAGTGCTCTACCATGTAAGCCACAGACCCACTTCCAATTTCCTGATGGTTTATTGAAGATAAGAGTCTCATGGACTTTCCTGCCCCGGCTGGCTTTGAATCGTGATCCTCAGATCTCAGCCTCCTGAATAGCTAAGATTACAGGCCTGAGCCACTGGCACCTGTCTTATTATTACTTTTTCAAGTGTTTTTTTTTTTTTTAGGTTGCGAATATCTTTATCAGTGACTGCCTTTTCTGCTGATGACTATTTTGGTGTATGGATATGCATGTTCTTTACTCCTTTTTCTGTTATATTTGTTTCTTTGGCTATAAATGGTGTTATCCCAGTGTGGAATGTTGTGGTAGTCTTTTGGCTGTCTCTTAGAATCTGTTGTCCACTTTGTTGCCTGGGAACAGCACATTCCCTACTTTTCTTTGCAGTCAAATACAAGGAAGTGACTATGCTTTGGAAGCAGACTGTGAGAAGAAATGTCCTTGGTATGTACATGCCTTTTTAGCCACTTTTTGGTAGACACAGATGACAATGATTATGGTAGAACTGTGAAACTGATATCCCTGAATCATTGTGCAGGTAAATTGCCTAGAAACCATCACCCCCACATTGGACTATAAAATGGATACTGTTGTATTTGAATGACTATACATATGGGGCGGTACTATTTTAGTAGGTTAGTTACCCAAATACAGGTGTATTATCTAATTCTTCTCAGACAGTTATATTTGACCACATCACCACGGTGCCTCTTAAAAGTCTGTTTAGAGGAGACTGCACTTAGAAATAAAAGGAAAAAGGGCTGGGAAGGTGGCTCAGTGGTAGAGTGCTTGCCTCACATGCGTGAGGCCCTGGGTTTGATTCCTCAGCAGCACTGAAAAAGCCAGAAATGGCACTGTGGCTCAAGTGGTAGAGTGCTAGCCTTGAGCTGAAGAGCTGAGAAACAGCATCCAGGGCCCAGAGTTCAGGCCACATGACCGACAAAAAAAAAAGAAAAGAAAAGAAAAGAAAAGCAGGATAGTTTAGTGTCATGGAAACCAAAGAAACAAACATTTTGAGAAATAAGCTATAGTTGGCCATGATTCATGCTTTTAGGAGACTAGGCAAGGGAAACCTGGTCGGTACTTGATGATTGACACCCTGCAGATGCTTCTCGGAGGAAGCATTCCTTAAGAAAGGTATTAGGAGTTTTCCTGTAGTGATAAAGACATCTTACCTGGAAAGTCAGTGTGTACAAAATATCTGCCTCTTGGCAAAAAATGAGTCAAATCTGTAAATGACTTTGGAAGATGTTCGCCCATGTTCTTGCCCAGCAGAAAAAGCACTTGTCTAACTTTGAAGGGTTGATTTGAATATCTCTGTAGGTCTAGCCATCTGGGCCATTCCATCTCAACCCTCTGGGATGCATCTGTAGGCAGATCCCCTCGAAGTAGCATTACATTTAAAGATCCAGCTCAGCCATTCACACCTGAACTAACTCTACCTTTTCTACAAGGCCCAACACTTATAAGAAGCCTCATTCTTGGCTCCTATTCCCTTTGATCAGAAGCATATCAACTGTTATTTTTACCTACCCCTTTTTAAACTCTCTTGTTTTCTCAGATGAGACTCTTAAAAATTACTTCTAAGGACACAATGTTCTGGATTACTGAATCTAAAAAAGAAAAAATGTGCTAAAATTCTGCACAATTCCACTTCAGGGATTAAATAAAGAGGAACTATATTTTGATTAACTCTGTAAATTATGGAGATGATTTGTCCACTATAAAAGCGAGAGATGGAAAGGTACTCAGACAAGCTAAAAGACATTATCAATACATGTGCTCATTAAAAGTATATAGCACAGTACTTTAGAAACCTGAAACTGAAGGTGACTTCTCTAATTACCTGTGACATGTGAAGTCAATTGTCCTTAATACATTCAGAATGACACATTACGAATGAATAGATATTAGAGCTTTCTGCTCTGCTGCTCCCAGAAACATCTGATGAAGGACCAGCACTTGGATATGTCATCCATGTCATATGAAAAAAAAATAAGAATGAAAAAGAAAGCACGAAAAGAGAAGACAGTCCATGCTTCATGCTTTTGGTAGTTTCTAACATGGAAGAATACTTGGAAGAAAATTGTTGTTTTTTAACCTAAAAGATGTAACAAATTTAAGCTACAGAATTAAAAACCTTCACTCTTACTTGATTCAAAATGCTTATTAGTTCCTGGCAATTAAACATCATACATGCCATCCATTTGAAGGTAATTTATCTCTAGTCTCATGAACCTGTTTAGAAAACCATATAGATTTAGCAGAAAGAATAAAAATAGTCTGTTTTTTTCTGTCTAATATGTATTATTAAAATTTTAAAGCATCTATTTTCCTCTATGATCAATTTTGTAAATTATTCTTTTGCATTATTTGCAGATAAGGGAAATATGCATATTTTGAACAATAAAAATTCTTTAGAATTCCAAGACACTTAGATATTCCTTAACATTTTGAATGAGTTAACAACAAAGTTATTTTGTTTTTATATTTGCACCATAGAAACATAGGCAAATCATCAGAATGTTTTCAAGGATAAGTTCAATCTGAGAAAATATAAAATACTTATATTTCTAGATTTTTATGAATATTCTGGATTTGGTTAAATTTTTTGTACTAGGTCAAATGTCATGAGGGTAAAATCATCTTAGTTTATTAAGTCTTATTTTTAATTACGTTTTTATTATTTTTAAGTAATTGTACAAAAATGTTATCATTCAACCAGTTTATAAATACAATGCATCTTGATCAATTTCAAACCTTTTATTATTCTCCTCATTTTGATAGATTTATTGATAAATATCCATACTGTCTATTATAGTTATTTCCTTTTCATCAGTATTTGCCACATTCACTTGCATTCTTGTTATTTCTGAATTCTCTCTCTCTCTCTCTCTCTCTCTCTCTCTCTCAAGATCTTTTCTACAGGCCTGTGTTTTACTCTTTCTTGGGCCCCAGATACATTACATGCATTCAGGAACCTCTCAACAATTTTTACTGAATAAATAACTTCCAAAAGATGTAAAGCATATTCTACTTTGTTTTTTTTAAAATGTTCACAGATACAAATAGTTTTATGTATGAATAGTTTCCAATAATTTCTCTGGCAGATGTATTAAAACACTGTTACTAGTCCCAATAAATTAGAGTAGGAGCAAGGAGGAAATAATTAGGCATCATTAGTTTTGACACAAAGTAGAGAAGAGTTTACATAGATGATAAGAAAACCTAATTCATGGAGCTTGTTTTTTGTCAATACATTTCAAAACCACACTGATTTGTGTGTATGATTTTGGTACTTCACTGAATTCTTTTACTAAGATATTGCTGGTTTAGTAAATGAAAATATTTTAAATTAACTTAATTCCTTCGTGTTTTCCTACTCTTTATATGATCAAAATGTGTCTGTATTTATATCTTCCACACATTTGACTTTGTGAGCCTTTCTCTTTACCCACATACAATACAGTTTTCTGTATTTTTGAATGGTTGCCTACAAATATTGCAAATAATTAATTAGCTTTGCAAGAAGACTTTCTTACTAGTCTGAAATTTTCTCCCTTTCAGCATGAACATGCTTCTTGTAACATCCCTTTTCTATAGATCAGAACCATAGATGATTCTTTGGAGGACACATATTACAATGAAGTCCTTTATGAAACATTTGTCAAATAAAGGGTATTGGGTAGGTCCCAATGTAGGTGTTACCTTGTTATGCCACGTTTTATTCTATGACAAATTATGGGACAGTCTACTTTTTGTTTTTCCTTCATAAAGCCATTGGGATTCTTTCTGTAAGATTGGAACATTGCTGTGTTGGTGGTATTAAAACTACTTTTCCTCTGCTACATTTATTGTTATAAGGACACTATGTGAATCTAGAGTTGACCCTCCAGGAAAATAATTCATGGGTAGGGTATATAAACCATTCTTCTAAAGACCAGCCAGAAATCTCATAGTTTGGGTAGTATATATTAAATCTAGCAGAGTAAAAAGAACATAGGTTTAAAAGATAGGAGAATTCATATTTGAATGCTAGCTGTATAATTCATTATATATGTGAGGTATATAATATATGCTTTTTAATCTCAATATCTTTAACCTAATGAAGATAATAACATTGACCTCAGATAAATTAACTGAGGTATAGTAGACTCTATGGAGAGCTCAAATAGTGTGATTTTGTAGAAACACTAAGTCAATGTCCAACAAAATAAGCACCAGGAAATGGGTATATGCCAGAGGGGAGGACCCAGGGGGGAGGGATAAACAATGCAGTCAAAAACTCATGGTATACACCACAAAACTGAGAAAAATAAAGGAAGGGATGGGTGAAAGGGGGTGAGAATGGTGGGGGGTGACACTGACCCAGCTGTACTGTATTCATAAGCTGCGTTATTGAAGGACACATTTTTACAACTACTTAAAGATAATAAAAATTTAAAATAAATAAAATTGATCTCTTGGGGTTGTTCAGGGGATTGATTCAAATAACCCATTCAGAGAATTGTTGCTCTGAAAGTATTCATTTCTTTTCTAGTTGTACTTTCCCGGGAGTTTGTTCCATGAAGAAAGGTGCAATCAAATTAATTGGTAAAACAAATAGGACTCTGCAAAGGTACTTAGGTTTCCTATTTAATTATAAGACTCTTCAGAACTTTTAACCATGCAAACATGCTTTCTGAATCTCCAAAGGAAAAAAAAAAGAATATGGGTTTGTAGAATTTCCCAAATTTATTTGACCACAAAACTCTTTTGGGGTAGTACAGAGAATAACATCCTGTGTTTGCTCTGAACATGGTGTGAGAAATACTGTCCTAGTGGGGATCTTTGGATATGTTGCTTTGCCCCTCTGGGTATGTCTGGAAGTATGATTGTCCCTGTGGGTCCTGGGAGTAGCCTGTGCAGGAAAATTTATTCCAACCAAACACAGAGAACAAATATGTTCCTCCTGCTTCAAATAAGAAAAAGGAGCCTGCAATGGAGTAAAAGCTTAAGTGTCTGAAAATTTCTTTATTTATAATGTTTAGGTATAATTCTCAGGTTTGGGAAACCCTGAGGAATTATTGTAATGAAATACTATGAGAAATAAATTGCCAGGAAGGAGGGAAACCTGAAGATATTAAGTGCTAGGTTGGGCAGAGTCAAACACGCTGTCTCCTTTCATGAAATTAAATATTTCTGTTTATATGATGGAAAAATCAGTACTGATTCATTCTCATTAAGGCTCTAGCAAGTTCATCAGAAAAAGTTTATAGAGACCTTGGGGAAAACTCAACAGGGGGGAATTTCCTGTTGAGGGATGGAGGTGGGGAGAGAGTATTTTCCCTTTATTGGGGTTTGCTTTGTTAATTGGTGTTTGAAGAAACCCCATTTCTTTCATAGTTGAAGTTCAGCAGAATTAATGTTAATTAAAAAATCATGTGAGTGTTCCTAGAGTACATCCAAACTCTTAGTTGGTAAAAGACTTCTTTAAAACACTTTCGTGATCATGGCTTCATTTGCCTGGTAAATTACTAAGTTTGGAGTTTCCCCAGGGCAAGAGTTCCAGTTTATTCCTGGAACATAGGAAGATACTTTTCACAAGTCACTTAAAACGAGAGGGGGGAGGGGGAAACTCACTAGGATGTACTAGAAATGCTTTATTTTATTTTTTTTACATTACTTTTTTTTGTCAAGCCAAGCTGGAGACATGTAAAATCAGGTTATAGTATTGTATTGTATTGGCTTTGCATGCCTCTCCATATGATTGAGAGTATTTTAAAGAATTTTGTACTGCAGACTTTGTACTTAACTATTTGAAGTAGACTATCTTCTATGCTTGTAAAAATCTATACTCTTTGCTTTTAATATTCTTTAAGGACTATTTTATCTCACACACAGAGGACTTCAATAAATAGTTACATTGCCATTAAATCCCCAAGGTTCAGGTACCTCCTCTGGGTATAATTAATTTGGATGGCTCACTAGATCTAAACAACTACCTCAGACAATATGGGGGAGGGGGAAGAGAGTGAAATACTGTATATATTTTCCTGTGGATGCTGGAGTACTCTGATTATTATTAAAAGTATGAGGTACAGATTATAGAATAAGAATGTCTAAAATTAAGTTACATTTGGTTGAAGTAATCTATCATCAATAGAAATAGAGAAGCTTGAAGTGACCTTCAAATTCAGTGAAAATAATTTGATTATTTATTTATGTATTATCTATTTCTCTCTTAAATGATCTGAAGTGGCTTCTTTCCTAAATCACATATAAAATAAATTCAGGAATTGGAAATGGGATCTGTGGAAAGAGAACAAATCTGCTAATATAATAGGCTAGTGTGATTGTTTTGATTGAAACTCTCTTCTGATTCTCAGCTTCATGAAGGGCAGAGTTATACAAGAAAATTTTTCTTTGGAGGTAAATTTTCCTACCTCTAAATTCTAAAAAAAGAAAAGTTATCTTCTCATGTACTTGTCTTTTAGCATATAATTTCTCTTTTCTAAATTATTTTAGATACATAATTGATTCTTAAATGTACTTAGATAATATATAGGTACACCAATTAAAAACTTCAAGTTTTCCATTATCTTTTACCTGGATTCTGAGGTATATCCTTCTTGACATTTTCTTATGACCTCTTCCATGTATACTTTTTGTCTTATGTATAATAAGATATATCTATATTGATATACAAATGGATATCATTTATATGGATTATTTTCAAACTCATGTTTCCTAATCTATGTCTATAAGATAATCTGAATCAGCATAAGTAATTCTATACTAAAAAATTATTGTTGCCTTTAAGTAATTGTACAAAAGAGCTACAATTTAACATAGTAGTTTATGAATACAAAATATCTTGATCAATGTCCCCCATTCAACATTCTCACCCATCCCTCCACCCACTTCTTCCCTCATTCTTCTTAATTTTGTAGGATATACATTGGATTCTTTTTTATTTTTATTTTTTCCATTCCTGGAACTCAGGGTCTGGGCACTGTCCCTGAGCTTCTTTTGCTCAAGGCTAGTACTCTACCACTTGATCCACAGTGTCACTCCTGTTTATGTGGCACTAAGGAATCGAACCTAGGTCTTCCAAGTAAATACAATTTATCTCCTCTGAATGTGATGTCTTCTGAAAGAGGAGATTCAAATAACTTTATTTTGTAGAATTCTTTGAGATTTACTACACTGAAAAATCTATGGATCCAGTTCCCCGCTCTTTTAGTCTCTTCATTCCTGCTTCCTAGGTTATCTCAGTTCACTTTTTTAACAAAGGAGAAGAAATTCCAGAACTACAGTTACTAGAAAGGAGACAAATGATGGATAGTCAGTCTCACAAGCAGGGTTGTTTACAATATCCATAGACTAACTTCAAAACTTTTCCTTGATACTTTGGTTTCCTTAACAAATTATCTTATTGATGAAATGTTTTGGAAGATTTTAAATGTTGATAGAATATATACATTTTCCTACATTATCCTGGCCTGCCTTCCACAACCTCAGAGATTTAACTTGGGAGTTGTGAGGGGGAAATTCTGATGCTAGCCCATAGAGTCTGGGTAAGATAGTATGTTAATTCCCAAGCATCTGACTTCTTATGGAAATAATTCTCCTTCATCTGTCTTGCATTTTGCTTGCTTATTTGTTTTAAGTCAGAATCTAATGGTGATTATGATGAAATAACAAGAAGGAATCGTATCACTCATTCTCTTCTCGCTTTTCCTTAGGTTTCAACCCTACTTTTGTAATTGGAATCCAATAGCATGACATTTCAGAACATTGCTATGTTTGTAACATTTTAACATTTAACATTACTTACAATGTGCTCCTGGCTACTACTGACCCACCTATGTAGGCATAAACCTTGTCTGGGCCTTCTTCTAGGTATACCATCGATTCTAGGTCATATTTCTCATCACAGTGATTGCACTGAGATTCATGTGCTTCCTACTAGGTCTTGTATATCCCCTATGGACTGGATCTATAACAGACAAACAAAATGGAAAGTTTCCTCATCTATATAATGGGGCCACTACTACTAAAATGTTCTTTGGATGTGTTATGTAAACTAAATAAAGACTACTCAAGAGAGAATGGACATAATGAGCTCATCATAAAGTGCCTTAAACCAGGGTGAACATCCAACAATAATTACCTAGAAGGGAAAAAAAGCCAAATACAAACAACCCCTGAAATTCATTTATGCAAATTTCCAGGGAAGGCTCTTCTTCCCATATTCTTCTTATGACATATGAAAAGTAAGCAAATGAGGTAACACAAGGATTCATGGTTTATCATCATCCAGTGCTCCCCAGTTTATAAATGAGCAATGTACTTTAATCATCTATACCAAATGACCTCCTAGGCAGGTACACAATCTAGTTGGAATCCAGGATGAGAAAGAAAGCAAAGCTACCTTTAGATTCTGTAGTCATTACAAGCAGAATACTATAGGGAATGATGCAATGGACTGGATATTGTCCAACAGTGTATAAAGAATCCCTTTGATATTATCTTGGGTTACAGGACCTGGCCAAGCATATTATGTGTATGTCTGCATGGTTTTGGCCAGCTCCCAACAGAACAAATGCTACAAGATGGACTGGAGTATGTCTACTTGACCAGGCAGAAGGCCCAGACATTTCTGGGACACAGAATTAGCATGCTGTGGTATATATAATTGTATATGCCACAGCATCATCACACTCCAATGACTTAAGGCCTTAGGTACTTCAGTGTTTTGAACCCATTTGCAATCCATTATTGTACTTTATTTTCACTATGAGTGCCTTTCCCAACATAAGAATCCTAAAGACCTGAAGAAACTATTGGTTTTCCCACCAGGATCTGCAGTGGTTCTTCCTGGAAAGAGTTGGTAGTTTTAAAGTAACATGGGTAGTCTTAACACAGAATCTAAGTTTCAAATTTTGTAAGTTCTTTACCTACTATCTATCCATGAAGCATAGAAAGAATGAACTATTAAAAGATTCTTGTCAAGTGAGATCATATTAGAAGCTTACCATGGGCCATTCCATGTTTAAGCTCCCCCAAAAGATGGGTATTTTATGCATTCAGGGTTGAATATTTTGCTGGTTTGACTGACTTTGCCTGATTTCACTTTAAGGTTATATACTTTTCAAGCTTTCAAATCAAGTTTCATGCCCATTCATAATGTCTTTTATCTAGGGCCATGTGAGTAGCATAATCTAAAGAGAGAATGGAGAAAAGATTCTAATAATTTGCTGGATCAGAAATAGTTCTACAATAATTCTGCAAGATTCTTTACAATCACAAGCACCTCTATCCAGACATAATTTTAAAGGACTCAACTATTTTGTTTAACATTGATGTACCTTTGCCTGTTAAGTTGTTCTTGAAAGCTATCCTGTGGGAAGGCACAACAGTAGTTGAGAAGACTGAGACCAGAAATAGTACAGTGAACTACTGACAAAGAATAAAGCACAAGAAGCATGTGAAGCATAAGACTCTGGATAGAAAGAAGCCAGGGCCATATTGGTAAGAATCCTAGAATCATGCAACCAGCCCACAAATGACTTTCTAGGCAGACAGCTCTGGAAGGGATTTCTGTAGGAAAGTAAAACATTAACACATTTTCAGAAGATCGTCTTAGTACCCATTGAAAAGTAACTTGGAATAAAGAAGGCTAGAAACAGGAAGTCTGGTTAAGTTGCTAACTAGGCAGGAAATGGTGAGCCTTGCTGAGACAATGTTCAAAGAATCACAGAGAGGGTACATTGGAGAAGCACGTAAGGATAAGATCAAGACAACTTGGGAACTAGATGTAGAGTTTGAAGAAAAGATTACTATTACATTTAGATTTAAGACAAAGGTAGATGCTACTTCTAAAATCCAGGGAAGTTCTGAGAGAACTCTAAAAGAAACCGGGTTTAACTATTTAATAACCTTCTTTCCATATGACATAGTAAGAAGTTATGCTTTAGTCTTACAAGAGATTATGTCATAGTCTCACAAGGACTCCTTATCATCTGGTACAAAGTCTTAAGTTGGCTACATACTGGGAGCCTTAAAAAATACTAGTATCTAGAATCTAGGCATTCTCAATGACTCTGAAGTATAGCCACTGACCTAGTGGTTTGAATGAAAAAAATCTGCTGTTTTATTTTATTGCTTGGTAGTCTTCTAATTTGTCATACATGTTGTGTTGTCCTCTTGTATGGGTAAGATGTGATGAGGAAGCATAGGTATTACGTGAGATGTTCTATAGGAGAAAAATCTTAGCCTCAGAAGACTGAAACAATGTGTCCAGAGGCCAAGCCTGAACTCTTGAGTCTTATAAGAAGACTCCCATGGGCAGTTTGTTCCCCAACTCTTGTACAGACAAGGGATTCCTAGCTTGGGAGCATAAAAAGCCGGTGAGCCAGGTGCTGATGGCTCACACCTGTAACCCTAGCTACTCAGGAGGCTAATAGCTGAGGATCACAGTTCAAAGCCAGCCTGGGCAAGAAAGACTGGGAGACTTTTATCTTCAATAAACTACTCAGAAAAAGCCAGAAGTGGGGCTGTGGCTCAAGTGGTAGAGTGCTAGCCTTGAGCACAAAGAGTCTCAGGGATAGTGCCCAGGCCCAGAGTTCAAGCCCCAGGACTGGCAAAACAAACACAGTGAGAGATGGGTATGCAGTGCTAGGGACATGGACTGAAAATGATAGCTTCTCAGTTTACTCATAAACCTGGCTACCACACAGTTGAAGATCTTGTTAAAACAGCAAATATATTCTGAAAATTAATTATTTAGCCAAGGAATAGCTGGGACTGATTTTCTCTTATTCTATAGATTGTCTCTTGATTCTAGTAATTTGTACTTTGTTGTGCAGAAATGTTTTAATTTGATATCATCCTATTTTTCAATTCATGCTCTTATTTATAGAGCACTGGAGTCCTATTCAGAAAAGTATTATTATACCTGTATTTTCTTCTCTGTTTTCCTTTATTAGTTTAAAATTTTCATCTTACATTTAGACCTTTGATCTAGTTTTAAAATTACTTTTTGTACAAGATGATAGATAGGGCCTAGCTTCAGTCTTTATCTATGAATATTCAGTTTTCCCAGCACCATTTGTTGAAGAGTCTTTTTCTCTAACATATGTCTTTGCATCTTTGTCAAAAATCTGATGGCAGTAACTGCATAGCTTTATTTCTGGATCTTCTATTCAATTGTATTGATCTATATGTTTGTTTTATATTAGTATATATAAAAACACCCACTTATTTTATAGTACAGTTTGAAAGCACTCATTATAATGCCTCCAGCATTTTTGTTTGTTTTTTGTTTATTTAACATTGCTTTGCCCATGTAAGATCATTTGTGTTTCCATATAAATTTTAGGATTTATTTTATTTATTTATTTTTTGGGTCCGGTCGTGGGGCCTGAACTCTGGGCCTGGGCGCTGTCCCTCAGCTCTTCAGCTCAAGGCCAGCGCTCTACCACTTGAGCCACAGCGCCACTCTGGCTTTTTTTCTTTTTGCTTATGTGGTGCTGAGGAATCGAACCCAGGGCCTCAGGCATGCAAGGCAAGTACTCTACCACTGAGCCATCTTCCCAGCCCCAGGATTTATTTTTTTATTGCTTTAAAAATATCATTGGACTTTTTATATGGTGATTTCATTGTAGATTGCTTTTGGTAGTATAATATTTGCATAATAGTAATTCTACTGATCTATGAACATGGGAGGGCACAAAGACTTCATTTTCAAGTTACATTCATAGTTACTAAGAGATAGGGCTTGAAACTCTTATATTGAGGGATACAATTCCACTTAACACAAGTGAATTTATGTTACTTGTTTGTGGGGAGAAATCTATCTTGCTGCCTCTAACTACAGTTTTGACATTTCAGGGTTGACATTTGCCTGTGATTCTATATCTCCTTACCCTGCTATCCTTCAACCCCAAGTTGTCATCTCCATATTTCATATAAACAGATCCACAAATTTTTTAGAAATGCAATCTCACTGAGAATATCTTTTCTCTATAGCATGTACAATATGTACATTTACAAATGAAGAGGTCTTGGACCTTTTCCCTACTCTTTTACCTATTCTCCCGAGAAATCTCTAACTTCATTTTTATTTTAACTTTTAACTAAAGCATACTTCCCCCTTACTCTATCTTGCTGTGCTTCTCTGTTTTATTATTTTTCCACCTTCCTGCCTATTCCAACTACCACTTTGACAATGATGCTTTATTTATTCATTTATTGTGCCAGTACTCATGGCCTGGGCACTGTCCCTTGATTTTTCACTGGCACTTTATCAGTTGAACTATAGCTCCACTTCCAGCTTCTTTGGTGGTAAGTTGGAGATAAGAGTCTTACTGACGTTCCTGCCTGAACTAGCTTTGAACCAATTTCAGTCTCCTGAGTAGCTAGGATTACAGGCATGCACACTATCACCAGCTTTATTCTTATACTTATGAACAAAACTTATTAAACCCTAAAATGGAATGTCTTGACCTACCTTAAACTCTGGATTATAGTCTGCTTTCTGATGCCCAATGAAGAAGTAAGCATTAAAGATAAAAAATTAAACCAGATCATTTTTCCTATTGGATTTCCCTTTATGCCTTTATGTGATCAACTTATTTTCCTGCATAGATATAAACATAGACCTCAAAGATGCGGGTCAATTCCATCATTTGTATAGTTCATTCCCTTGAACTCAGGCTCTCACCAAGCCAAACCCACTTCCTCCCCGACCAGAAGCTATCCATTCTAGTTGATGCTTTGAATATGATTAGAGAACTCAGAGCTAGCTACATGAAAGGAAGTCTTCTATTTTTATGTTTGTCTTTTTGCATTAGAAATCCTAAGGGATAGTCTGTTCATGCCTCAGTAGACTCATAACTGAAATACGACTGGGAGCTTTCCTTGAATTTACTGACAGATTAACTGCTGTCTATTTCTGGCCCTGAAATAATTCCTTTCCTGAACTTGAACAAATAGCCTTTATTTCCCTTTTCTTATAAAATGATAAACTTATTACCTATGGATATTAATAGATTTAACAAGGTTGTTACCAAGTGAGTATATATCAACCTAAATTATAAATCATTTTATACTCATTTTTATTGATTGTATTACAGAATGCCTTAATACAGCAGAAAGTTATTTACTTGTTGGATACCTATTCTCTCTCTACTGTTGTGCTACGTGTTATTACTAGTCTACAGCTTAGGAAAAAAAGCAAATGTGCAATATATGCTTCCATGATCAAGTATAAGACATGTTTAAAAAGTAGTAAATGTCCAATATGCATTTGATTGTCAATGTATAAGACATGATCCCTGATTTCAAGAGAATCCATGTAGTCAGAAGCACTTTTAATATTTTGAGAACAAAGCAGTTTTTATTACATAAATGTTCTGGAGCATCAGCAAAGCAAAGTACTTGTATACTATATCTATAGGTTAGGCAGCGTTCCTGTTTCCATTGTAGGAAACTGAGGGGCAGAGATGATTAAGGACTTGCCCAAGTTTATAACTAGTAAGTGGGAAATGAAAGTTGAACCACAAATGCATTAAATACAAGTCTGTTTAACTACCAAGTGGGTGCTTTCATTACTACACTAGTTTGCTAAGGCTGGATGCCAAACCCTGGGGCATGATCCCATTGTTTAGTCCTCTTTATTGCTGTTGAATTAGAGGTCTTCAGATTCTTCTCCCAATACGTGACCAGTCTCTGGGAGGAAAAGCTTGGCATGCCTAAAGCATGTTGATCCAACTTCCAGCTTTATAGTGCAATCTTCTCATTTTACATACCTGTGTCATCCATTCCAGTTGTTATCTCTAGGCTGTTTGTTCCCATATCACTCTTCTAGACTTATTGACTTGAATTACTAGTTTTTACATTCAGCAACTTCAATCAACTTTCAGATTTGATCCCAAATCAAACTGTCTTCTCATTTCTGTTTTAGTTTAGTCCTAAGGTTTGTGGAGTCATGTTTCTCTTTCTCTGATGTTACCAGTTCTAGGTCAATGCTACCGTCTGTCATGGTGATCCAAGACAGAAACCTGTCTGTGGTTCTTTACTCTGTTGTGTCTTATCACTCATTCACAGTCAGAAAATCTTACGCATCTCAGCTCTGGTAGCCTCCACCCCTCTTCTATGCCTCTATCACTATTAACATAACTTAGGTAGGGCCTTATGATTTTGTATTTGGATAATCACAACAGCTAATGCGTTTCTTCAATCAAAGTCTCTATATGTTTCCATCTAATCCACCACCCTCATTAATACACACAGACACACACACACACACACACACACACACACACACACACACACTGCAGAAGGTATCAAAGTCAATTTCCATCCAGTCTATCAGCCTTACCCTGCTCTCAATTTCGACCCCTGGCAACTCTATTTTCCTTTTAAGTCAAATTTTCTTTCTTGGAAGATATCAAACACTTCTATACCTTAAACTTTGTGTCAACTGTCTTCTCAGCTTGAACTAAATATTCCTTTGTGTTTTTCTCCTTGAGAGAATAAACTCAAGTATGGTCAGCCAGTGGAGTCTTCCTTGATGCCTCTTAACTTTGAGGCAATCCTGGTGCCACTTTCTCCTTGTTTGCCTTCCCACTTCATACATTCATGCCCTTGTTAATATTTTTAATGCATTGTTGCCATTTTAAAATTGTATTTGTGATGTCCTTCTAAACCAAGTGCTACTTAACAGCAGGGCTTTTTGTACACATTCTTTTGATAATCAAGTATCTTTAAATACAAAATATAGCCAGTAATATCATGGACACCAATGAGCCCACCTTTTGGCTTTGCTATATTTCCTTCAGATTTTTTTGGGGGGGTCTGGTCATGGGGCCTGAACTCTGGGCCTGGGCGCTGTCCCTCAGCTCTTCAGCTCAAGGCTAGCCCTCTACCACTTGAGCCACAGCGCCACTTCCAGCTTTTTTTTTCTTATTGCTTATGTGGTGCTGGGGAATCAAACCCAGGGCCTCAGGCATGCAAAGCAAGCACTCTACCACTGACCCACCTTCCCAGCCCCTCAGATTTTTTTTTAATAGAACATTGCAGATAGATTGAAAACCTGTTTTTGCCTGCTTCCATCCCATTTCCTCTCTTGTCAGAAGCATCCATTACCTGGACCATCTCAGTTTCCTATGTTCTCATGTTTTCATATTTACTACATACTCATAATCCATAATCAATAACTTTAAGGTTTTAAAAAATATATGATAGTGATGTTATCCTTCATGTATCCTGGGGATTGAATTCAAGGCCTAGGCATTGTCTTGAGCTTATTTTGCTCAAGGCTAGTGCTTTCCCATTTGAGTCACAGCTCCACTTCTGGGTTTCTGGTAGTTTATTGAAGATAAGATTCTCACAGATTTCCTGTCTAGGCTGGTTTCAGATTGAGATCCTCAGATCTCAGCCTCCTGAGTAGCTAGTATCATGGGCATGACACACTGGTGCCCATTTAATTTTTCTTTCTTGTTTACTATAATGTTTTAGAGATTTAGTTATATAGGTAGTTGTGGCATTCATTCATTGATTTTTTACTACACTGGTCCCCTTCTGTCTGTGAATTTTGCTTTCCATGGTTTCAGTTAGCTACGATAAAATGCAGTTCAAAAATATTAAATGAAAAATCCTATAATCAACTCATAAGTTTAAGTCATGTGTTGTTCCAAGTAGTGAAAAGCAATCTTGTACTGTCCAATTCCTTCCTGTCTGGTACCCAAATTATACCTTATCCAGTCTATCCATGATGTATAACTATTCCTCCAAGTAGGTTCATTCATGATGTACTATGTGTCAAAACATCTTTTCTTTTAAAGCTGAATAATATTACATTGCAAACATGCATCATTCCTCATCTGAATTCACCTTCATGATTTTCCCCTCAAATAACTAGTCAATTCCCTAGCCAAACAAACACAAACTACATCCTGAAGAATGGAGACAGGTTTATTATAATGGTCTCCATACTCAGCTCTACTACACTGTGGCATGTTGGCAAGAACTATGGGCCAGGCAGTATGCTATGTGTCAGCTAGATGGCCTTGGAAAAAGACCTAAGAGCCTAAGTTATTTAAGGGTCTAAGCATTTGTTTCCTCATCTGGTTTAAACAAATAAATAATAATAAAGCCTTTCTCTATTTCTAAAATCATGTGGGTTTAGAAGTATTTTTCAGTATATTGACCCAAAGCCAATAAGGAAAGTGAATAAGAAGACATTATAGCAAAGCGAGTAAGGCGAATATATGGAGGAAAGAATGGGATGTATCTTACACCATAAGTCAGGCCATACTACATTAGTTCAGCTTCTCATATCTCCCTGTCTAAATCTAAAGGTTGAGTCTGGGAGAATTCTTATCTATTTCAATTGCTTGTCAATTTTCTTCTAGATCTCTGAGATCTTCTAAATTTTGCTGGGCTTGCTTTCTTATTTCATTGTTTTCAAGTTTAATTATGGAGAATATTTCAAAAGAGGAACTAATTTCAACATTTTTATATATTAATGATTTTTCCTCTCTGTTATTATTCTTTAGTTTATATCCTTGTACTTTCCCCTTTTATGCTCTGTTGAATGCCATTTGTAGTGACTTGTTCCCAAAGGCACTTAAAGACTGCCCCAGAAGTAAACAGTAGAGATGTGGCCAAAAAGGAGCTGGGCTTCATTACATTCCTCCTACTTTAGTTTGGCTGGGGAATGACATGGAAAGGAGAGGAAGAATTTTGGAGGTCTCTCATTCCCACACTTCCTAAATTTCAGCCCCAGCCTTTATACTCACTTGAGTTGCCATGTTGTTGTTACTGACTGCTCCTTCCATGTACCAGAGGCAAAAGAAATCAACATTTATTTTTAATAATTTTCTTTATGTCTGTGCTTTGAAATTTTACCCAGGTAGATGCATGTGGCACTAATTCATCAGTTTTAACTGCTACATACTATTATATTTTATGAACATAGGATAAGTTATTTATATGTCCTTTCACTGACAGTTGGCCTGTTTTCAATTTGGTATTGCACGTTTTCTATGACTATATGTGGGATGCCCAGGTATAGGAAATTTGTTTTCCTTATTTTTTGATACAGAATTTCTATGAACTCCAAATAGTTCACTCATTCAGAGGCAATAAACTGACTGCTTGCTGAGAACAGAAATACCAGAAAAAAGCAAAAAGAAAGTTTCAGTTCTTAAAACAGGGCAATTGGATTATGATAACAATCCAATAATAGTTCAAATAAATATAATATTACACATGTGAGAGGTTGAAGACAAGGTCTACATTTAAGAGTCTTGAACATGGAAACCTGCTTTGCTCAGAAACCTGCTTTGTTGGTGTTGCTATGGTGATGTTTAGTCCTGCAAGACAAAATAGGACTGAGTCAGTTAACCTGATAAAGAATTTGGAATTTGAGTTGGGCAGGGGGCTAGAAAGCATCAGAAGCATAGGGAGAATCAGATGACCAGCCTGAGGCTGGAAGAGAAAGACAATGGTAAAAAGACCTCCATGCCATGAGCAAAGAGTTAAGAAAAAGATGTGTGAAAAACTTAGCAGCTACATAGATCAGGACACTCAAGACATTTAATTTTTAGTCTAAAGTAAAGGAATGTCATAACATTCAGTTTTTAGTTTTATTATTTTTTTTATTGAAATACTAACAACTCAGATTCTTGCACTTGCTAGGCAAGCACTCTAACCACTTGAACAATTCCTCCAACTTGATGCTATTAATAAGAAAAAATCATATTTTTAGTTTTTATTTTTAATTTTATTGTCAATGTAATGTACCTAAAGGTTACAATTTCATATAGAAGGTAGTGAGTACAATTCTTGTTGAACTTGTTACCGCCCCCTCATTTTCTTCTACTTTCCCTCCCTCCAACACTCCCCCACCAAGTTATATAGTTCATTTCCAACATATTGTCTTGTGAGTATTGCTGTTGGATTGGTTCACTCTTTGTCCTTTGTCTCACCATTTTGTTGTTCACCTTCCCTTTCCTAATTCAGACAAACTTATATACAATACCCAGGGTACCAAAATCAAATACAGTTACAACAGGGGATAAACCATAGGGGAAAAAACAAAAAAGGAAAAAGAAATCACATAGTACATTACAAACAACAACAACAAAGAAGAAGAACCTCTTGTTTCCATGTCTTGGAGTTCATTTCACTTATCATCTTCTTATATGGACATATGGATATTCTTATTGAGCTATACTGCTCATCTGCTAGCCCTATCCTAGACATACACTAATTATTACAGATGAGGGAAGGCAAGGAGTCTATGTTTTTTTGGGTCTGGCTTACTTCACTTAATATGATTTTTTCCCAAGTCTTTCCATTTCCTTATGAATGGACAATGCCATTCTTTCTGATGGAAGCACTGAATTCCTATATATACATACTTTTTTCCTTGATTCATTCATTTACTGAAGGGCATCTGGGTTGATTCCATATTTTAGCTATGACAAATAATACTGTAATGAACATGGTTGTGCTGGTAGCTTTAGTAGACCTTGTTTGTGGTCATTTGGGTAGATGCCCAGAAGTGGGATTGTTGGGTCATAGAGGACCTCTATATTTAGTCTTCTGAGGAACCTCCACACTGCTTTCCTAAGTGGTTGGACAAATTTACACTCCCACCAACAGTGTATTAGCATTCTCTTTTGGCCACATCCCCTCCAGAATCTGTTATTAGTTTTCTTGATAATGGCCATTCTAACTGGGATGAGGTGGAATCTCAATGTTCTTTTGATTTGCATTTCTTTTTTAAAATTTTTATTTATTTTTTATTGTGAAAATACTGTACAGAGGGGTTACAATTAGATGGGCAAAATAATGAGTACATTTCTTATCAAGCATTGTAGCCTCCTCCTTTGTTTCCCCTTCCCATCCCTTCCCAGCCTCCCCCTGCCCCCCCACTCAATCCTCCCCCCCCCCACCAAAGTTGTAAAGTTCGTTTTTGACATGACAACTTGTACTTCTCATTTTTGTAATGGGTCCACCTGTATCCTTATTTAAACAACTTGTTTTTCCCCTTCCCCTCCACAAATTATACCGACATCAAATACAGTGAAAGCAGGGATTATACTGTGGGGGAAGGACATACAAAGCAACAAAGAAATAATCTTTGTTAGAAACAAATGCATGAAAGAAAAAAACATTTGAATACATATCTTAGGGTTCATTTCCCTAACATCACCTTATCTGACCTTTTCTGCTTGATTCATACATATACTAGATATTACAAATAAGGGAAACCATGGGATCTATGTTTCTTTGGGCCTGGCTTACTTCACTTAATATAATTTTTTCTAAGTCTTTCCATTTCCTAACAAATGGGGCAATGTCATTCTTTCTGATGGAGGCATAGAATTCCATTGTGTATATATACCACATTTTCTTGATCCATTCATCTACTGAGGGGCATCTGGGTTGGTTCCATATTTTAGCTATAGTAAATAATGCTGCAATAAACATAGTTGTGCTGGTAGCTTTAGTGTGGTCTTGTTTGTAAACATTTGGGTAAATGCCCAAAAGTGGGATTGCTGGGTCATAGGGGAGCTCTATGTGGAGTCTTTTGAGGAACATCTGTACTACTTTCCAAAGTGGTTGAACAAGATTTGCATTTCTTTTATGGCCAGAGATGTTCAGCATTTCTTCATGTGTCTATTAGCCATTCTTATTTCCTCTTCAGAGAAATCTCTCTTTAAGTCTTAGCCCACTTTAATGGAGCAGTTGTTTCTTTGAGGGTTTGTTTTTGGGGGATTTAATATTTTGAGTTCTAAGCATATCATATTCTTAAGCATATGAGGCTGTGTCCATTGTATGGCTAGTGAAGATCTTCTTCCAACTTGTGGGTTTTCTATTTATTTAGCTATGTCCTTTTCCCATGCAGAAGCTCTGAAGTTTAATGCAATCTCCCTTGTCCAACCCTTCTTTGATTTGTTGTGTTTCTGGGTCTCTATTAAGAAAATTTTGACCTGTGCCAAGGAGTCCTAGTTTTTCTACTATTCCTTCCTGTAATGTTTTTCAGGGAATATGCTTTTACTTCTAGGTCTTTGATGCATTTGGAATTGATTATGATGCAGGGTGATATATAAGGATCTAAGTTTAGTTTTCTACATGTGTTTATCCAATTTTGCCGGTACCATTTGTTGAAGCGGTTGTCTTTCTATTATCCTTATTGTAGGCCTACGGGTACATTTCTGGGTCCTCAGTTCTATTCCATTGCTCCCCAGGCCTGTTTTTGTGCCAGTACCAAGCTGTTTTTATCACTGTAGCTTTGTAATAGAGTTTGAAGTATAATATTATATTTGGATCTCTATTATATTTGGAACCCACCTGGCTGAACTAGCAGAACTTACTTATTCCCTAGAATAATAAAATGAAGAGATACTTTCAATGTGGAGCATTATTAGCAGTATGTATAGTAGAGAGAAGGAAGAAGACTTGGTAGCATCCCATAAAATCCTGAGAATCTTTAAAGAAAAGAAAAATGCAAGAGAAGACCAGAGGAGTTTGTGCACAGAAGAAAAACATGTTTGGGAGAGAAGAAATGCAGGCTGGGAGTCTGGCTCCTGAGAACCTTCTCATCATGGCAGGGAGTCCAGAGATCAGGATGAACCAAGCAAACATAGTAACAAGACCTTAGTGAAAATTTGTAGTTGAAAATTGGAAGGATAGCTCTCTAGAACCAAATTGCCTGTAAATTGTACAATATAATAACTAACATTCTATAGCCCTAGATTTCACCCATAACTAATCTTCCTCCTGAGAAAATCAGAGTCATGCTCTGAGACTTGTGATACTCACAATGTTGGAGGTCCTTCTAGTAACTCAATCTGTACCACTCTATGCTCCCTGAGCTCCAGCTCTGTCTCAGCTCAGGAAAAACAATACCATCATGACACCTGAAGACCAAGTGTTTACTTCTCTGATTATTTAGCAATGGGTTTCTGCTTTTCATGTCTTCAGTACATCTGTAGCTCCTAAAACAAGGGAGGAAGACTAAAAAATTCTGAGATTCAGTTGTAGGTCGGGAGCAGAAGGAAGGGCAAGAAGTGTTCTATTATCCAGAGAAGAGGAAAGGACTTTTCTGGAAAACAGTTCTTTTATTTGGCCTTCTCAAAAATTATGTGTTATCATAAGAAAGATGTAGATTCTAACAAAAATACAGTCTCAGAGAAAAGCCTGATTGAAGTATAATTGATTGTGTTGGACAATTACAAATGCCCTTATTAAATAATTGCATTTAAACCACATGATAGTTTTATAACTGATTTACAAAAACAAAACTGTGAAAGTTTAAGTGACATAATTGTTCTCAGTATCACTACAATTTTCAAATGAAGCAATTTTGCCTTAGAAGCAATTTCACTTTTCACTGTGGTGTTATTTCAGTGTCAGGCTGCCAGCTTTTGTTCCACTCCAGAGTTCCAGGAATCACGATTAACCCTTTCCTCTCCTCAGCAGAGGCAATGCTTTAATCTTTCTATATCAACACTTCCTATTTTGCTGCAGACCCCGTAGGCTATAAAAAATAGTTTGCAGGCCTCTGAATATTTATATGCTTTTCATTTAAGCAGGTTTGGTAGTTTCTTCATGGGGGTGAGAAACATACATTTTTTAAGATTAAGAATATATATATGAATGGCACAAACAAAGGGTCTTGTGTTTAAAGTATTAATGCATAAAGTTAAGGCACAATAGTTTCTTTATTTGCATTTTAATTGTAAAAATACTTTACAGAGAGAGGGGTTACAGTTACATGAGCAAGGTAATGAGTACATTTCCTATAAAGCATTGTTACCTCCTCCTTTGTTTTTCCCCTACCATCTCTTCCCTCCCACCTCCACAACTACATTCCTCTCCACCCCCACCTAAATTGTAAAGTTCGTTTTTCAACATAGTGTCTTGTGCATCTTGTTGTTACAATGGGTCAACCTGTATGTATATTTAAGCATTTTCTTTTTTCCCTTCCCCTCCCCAAATTAGAGAGAATAGTTTTTTTCTCTCAAAATTACATTCCTACCAGAAACAATATGGGAAATGGTCTGATAACTCAGTCACATCTCCATAGTACACCGACCTAAGGCCTGTGTCGTAGCTATGTAAATGAAGGATCTTAGAATATTTAATAGATAAATGCCAAGACCTTAACATTTCCTTTTTTTGCTCTTGTTATTCTTGTGAGTTAAATAGTCTCGTACAAATACTGTCTCTATATCACACACAAAACTCCCAAGTCATGTTCTATACTAGTAATAAGAGACAGACCTGCTGTATTTCATTTCAGGCTTGGTGATAGCATTTATCAGCAAAATCTGGCTAAAAACAGAATATGCAACTTAAGCCTGATCATAACTGGGCTGCAAAGGAAGAAAGTGGGGGATTAACTGGAGACAGAGCACAAATGTAAGACTGTATTGTCATTGTGTTCTATAGGCCTTTCGGCAAAGCATAGTGTAAGCCCCAGCTGACAGGCCTTTTCACAGCTGACAGAGGAAAATATGAAACTCAAATTCTTCATGACAGATAAATCTGCTGAATGAAAAGAAGACCAATAGGAGAACAGTGGGACATAAAAAAGTATTGCTTCTGGGTAACTCCCTTAAATCTACTTCTTTTGTAAATATACAAAATAGGTATTCAATGAACATCTTCTAAACTCCTGCCTATCAACTTCGCTAAGCAAGCTGTTAAACTGGAATGATAAAGCAAGCATCTTTTCTTCAACCCATAAATGCAAAGTCTTATAAAACAGGAGTGGCAGATTAAATTTAATATGTAGGCATGAAAGACATTTCCTGGATGACTATCAACTAGAGTGGATTTCTTGAACCAAAGTTGACATGTTACTATTGTAGAAGGCTTATTAATTGAGATATTAAATGTACCTAATCCACCATGATTGGGATCTTTGTCAATTAAAAAAATAATATGACTATAAGTAATTGCTCTTTTCTGTCAGTGGGCCCGAGTCTATGAAATGTAACCAGACACCATGTTTTAGGATTACCATGAGGGCCTCTGCATTGGTGATACATACACTTCTAACCCTTGTCTAGAGCACTGGGGCCTCGGAGTCTGGGGCATAGAGGCTTAGGATTTCTTTCTTTCCCGTGCTAGTTTGACACTCTTTTTTTTTTTTAATCCTGGAAAAATTTCATCCTGTATGACGATTACTATTTCTATCCTATTTTAGTAGACACCTATAGACAACTACCTCAAGCTATGAGAAGCCAGATGAAAGTGAAAAAGTTAGGTTTCTTGCTTCAATATTTTCTTAAATCCTTGGAGTTGTTTTCTATGCAAACTTACTGCACCTTGGCATCTCCTGAAGGAAGCCCACCAGACAGCACAGCCTTTGAGAAGAGATGAGGGATTCATACTGGCTTCTGCAACAGTCTGCCTCTTTTATTAGTGAATGGCTTACATTTTGGCAAACCCCAGGTCAAGTTGATAGACAACGTCTTGTTGATAAAACCTGAAGCAAGTTTCAGGAAGAAGAGCAGATCTTTCTCGAACTGTTACTGGTTGCCATGGAAATTTATGGCTAATTTCCAGCACAAACATCAAAATGAAAAGGAGGGAGAGAATGAATGGGAGAAAGAAAAGATGATACAGATAAAAAGAGAGGCATTTTCCTCTCAGGCATAATGCTCCCACCAGTATGAGTTCTTTCCCTAAGCCAGACAGGTCTGGCAGACAGTCTGGCAGGGAGAGTTGAGCATCATCTTGGAATGGAATTCTCTCATCAAAGTATGGAAGGAAGAGAAAGATAGTCTGGGGTAGACTTAGAGAGAGTATGAGCCAGAGGAGGAGGAAGGGAGTCAGCCTGGAGACTGAGAGAAGAATCCAGGCGCCACCTTGTAACAGCTGTCTCAGGTATGCTAGCCAGTCTCAGCTCGTTCCCAGCTCTCTTGCTGGCTCAGGCTCAGGTTCAGACACACACACACACACACACACACACACACACACACACACACACACACACAGCCCTGAATCTGTTCTAACAAAGTTACTGCTTACTGCTCTGTCTGCAATAGTGGCTTCAAGATACTTGTTGAGAGAGTGGGGCTTGGTAAACACTCCTTTACATAACTGTGGTGAAATTGCCTAAGATCTTGGTAAATAAGAAATGTACTCAAATACAAAGAAATTTAACTTACTATAAAGATTATTATGTTTTTGTTTGCTGGATTAAAATTGCTTTCCAAAGTTATTAGAAAACTCAATATTAGCACTTGCCTTTTTATAAAGAAACAAACCACACACAGGCACGCGCGTGCGTGCGCACGCGCGTGCACACACACACACACACACACACACACACACACACACACACAGGTGCAGCTTTATACGGTAATTATCCAAAATGCTACTACTTGGAATAATGAAGATGCTGAGTGTTTACATAGCATCTCTCTTTTCCAAGAATGTAAATAGCTACAACATCCACATCCCATTATTCTTATCAACAGTCCTCTTTTAAGCTGTGCAAGCAGCAGGACAACTATCTACATTACCTGGGTGGGTAATTGGAATACAGAGAGGCATTCACTGTCACACCATAAGGAAATAGCAGTTCTGAATTTATGATGTACAATATTGACTCAAGACTTTTATTATTTATATAAAATATAGCTCCTCTTTTTCTATCTTGATCCTTTGGAAAACATTTGCCAAGAATCTTTCCTCTATGTGGATACTTTTCTGAACTTTGAGTGTAGTCTTTGCTTCAGCTCTTACTAATATAATCATTTGTACACCTGGCTCTTCTGATATTATAACCTTTTTGAGGATGGGGACTTATTCAGCTTTGTACCTCCAGTGTTTGGAATATAGTTAATGCTTCTTAAATATCTGTTGGTATAATGGATGTGAGGAAAAGACAATGAATGATGATTAAATGAATGGTCATGCAAGAATTTATGACAAGGAAACAATAAATGCAAATTTAGACTTTAAACAGGTCACATCCGATTTTATCTTTGCTGTGACAAATATATCGACCTCACAAGCTTTCTTTTGAGAATCTACTGAACACATTTTGAGCTAATTCTTTTTCTGCCTGGGCTGTGAATTTATTGTTTGGAACAATAAACTTAGACTTCTGGAAATACTAGTGCTCTGAATGGTCCATTGTAATTCTTTTCCTTATAGCCTTCTCCTTTTTGATATCTAAGGGAAAGCATTTAGGTGTGCAGGTTTTGAGGAGTGTTAATATATAGCTATTATGCTGTCCCCAAACCCTTTCCCTCTAAGTATTGAATTTTAAAGCCAGACTGTTATTTGGAGGGAGGAGGTGTAAACCCCCAAATAACAATAGGGATGATTGCTCTTCAAGGAGACTACAAATTTTTCTCTCTTTTATACATTTTTCAGTGATCGATAAAAAAGGCAAGGTAATATATGTTAATCTTTACCAGATGTACTTTATGTATCCCCTTACGTTGGAAGCCTAGCAGGAGTAGAATGTCACAACAGACATTTACTGAAATACCTGGGGAAATGTAACAAAAAGTGTTAGAGGAAAATGGTCTTTCAGCTAAATTACCTAATATATTTGCTAATGGTATCTGATTTAAAAGCCATAAAAATACTAAGTTAAAAGCACATTAGAAGATGTGTTATATTTATAAGTGTTTGTCACCTTGGCAACAAAAGCTATATTCCAATCTAACACTAGCTATGATGGGCCAAGACCTTTTAATATTGGTAAATACTTCTTTATGGCAATGATCTGCTTTCAGCTGCTGAATGTTAGTATAAGAAAAGGCAAATTCTTCATTTCATAGCAAGTTGGGTTTTTTTTTTGCTAGCTTTCTACTATAGGCACAATTTGGCTTCTATTAGTCATTATTCCTATTCTTAACATGGAAAACAATGTATTTAAATGAAACAGCAGTCTTAATATTCCTTTATAGACGAGACCTAGAGATGAAGTTTATTAGTCTTCAATTTATCAATCATAGCCCTGAAGTTGCTTCTTACATATAATGCCACAGATGTATGTTATAAAATCAACCTTCATGCTAAAAAATTGATACTCCTAACCAAGCAGAGAATAAGACTAGTTGAATAGGAAGTTTGCATGAAGAAAGTTTCCACATATCTTCACCTCTTAAGTTACCTACATGATGAGTGAAAATTACCTTTTACAATGGCTCCCTAAAATTCTGCTTCCTGCTGTTACATTTAATAAAAGTGGATGCTTTGGTGGTGAGCACTCATGCTTGAAAAGGTATATTTCAGATAGGCTTCAAAGAGGTATAGATATAGATGTGAACTCTAACTTAACCTGCATTATTTTCTAAGTTTCCATCTGATTTCTAAATTCTGTATAAATGTTTGGATTATATATGAGTCAAAAATGATAATTCCAACAGTCTAACTAGATTCCCATGGGGTTGAACCAATTTTCAGAAGTAAACCATGGAGAAGGTCTGAATAAACACACATTCTTTGTGGGCTGTTGCTGTTTGTTGGGAGCGTAGACAAGTTGTCTCTGCAGTCTGCCTGGGAAACTGAAGTCCATCTCTTGATCTGTAATCATTCATAGCAGGTTCTCAGAGGGACTGGCAACATGAAGGCATAAGGGTCATTGTTCCATAGGTCCATGGGAGGATATGTAACAGAATTTTCTATCAAAATTCCCTATCACATCATTCATCCCACAATAAATGCTGAGCTCAGCCTCACATGTACTCAGCTAGTACTCTACCACTTGAACCATATCTCTACCCTGGATTTTTACTATTTACTTTGAAGATGGAGTCTCAAGGACTGTTCTATCCAGCCAGACTGGCTTCAAACTTTGATTCTTCAGATCTCAAGTTCCTGCATAACTAGAAATATAGGCCTGAGCTACTGGGGCCTGGAAATTCCTTATTTTTCTTAGTGAACATAAGAAATAGAGCTCAGTCTATGAGACAACATAGTTGAAGTTGTACAAAGAGAATATTCTAGAAAAAAATATAATAAGCCCAGAACTTTTAAGTCAAGGTGGTAGTTCTGAGTTCAGATATTAATGCTGTGAACAAAGCTGATGAAATATATCCCAACATATTTAAAACAAGTGGCCTTTCCATTTACAGAAGGTAAAGAATCACATGGATTGGTATGTATTTCAGTATTAAAATGCATATTTTTTCATTTGATGGATAAAATAACTCATCTCTTAAGAATTTTCTGGTTCTACAGCCCTATTTAACTCCTAATGAAGCCCTATTTAACTCCTAATGAAATAATTCCAAAGCCATATTCTGTTTTGCAAACATTAAAACATGCTCAATATTTTTTGTCTCAATAAGAATTGTAACTTTATTGGTATTTTTGTATTATTAGCAGTCACATCCAGATCCTGGTATATCCTCCGCACACACTCTACCATTGTGTTGTACCACCATCTACTCAGTATGAGATTTAAACAGTCTAGGTGACAAATTATAGAATCTTATTTAAAAATAGTGGTCTACCATAATATTTAAAATTTCTCCATGTTCTCATTTTTACTTTGGAGAAAATACAAGCAAAAGGCTTGCCACTATAGTAGATTGATAAAGATGAATACAAATTAGATAAAAGAAAGGTTGGGGTTGTAATAGCATAACCTAAGGCAACAAGTAAGAATTAGCATGGCAGGAACTCTAGGGAGATTTGCTGCTGTGAAGGTTGTAGACTTACAAGTGAGCAGGAAATGTGAATAAGTTAGGGAGGTGGAGCCAGTTGAAGACCAATAAAGGAAATGAACATTTGCTAAGTGCTGAGAATTATACATAGATTCTCTAGATAGAGTCTTACCTCCTGATTAGATGGAGAATAGCTTATCTTAATGTACAGATTAGACAGCATCTCAAAGAGTTGAAATGACTGACTCAGCAGCTCTCTGCAAGGTAAAGATGAGACGTAATCTAACATTCCTTTCATGGCATGTTACTTCATTGAAAACTAAGCTGAGGCAAAGAGATTAATTCATACAGAAAACAACATACACATCAGCTCTGAAACAGTGAAAGCTAAATAAGCAGTTTAAAAATGGAACTGGGTGCTGGTGGCTCATGCCTGTATTATTAGCTACTCAGGAGGCTGAAATATGAGGATCATGGTTTCCCAGACAGGAAAGTCCATGAGACTCCAATCTCCAATCAATTACCAAAAAGCCAGAAATGGAACTGTGGCCCAAGTAGTAGAATACTAGCTTTTAAGAAGCTCAGGGATGATAAGAAATGTACTCATTATCTTGCCCATGTAATTGTAACCCCTTTGTACAGTATTTTCACAATAAACAATAAATAAAAATTTTTAAAAAAAAGAAGCTCAGGGAGAGGACCCAGGGCCTGAGTTCAAGGACCTCCCCACCCCAAGCCTCCTCCCCACAGAATAAATTTTTTAATGAAATGGCTTAATAGGACCCCTAACTATTCTGGGATTTTTTTTCACCTGACCAGGTCATTTGGATAATTTTCAGTTACAAATTTCAAAGTACTACTAAGACTTTGTTGCTTAGGGTATTATGCTTCATCATTCCAGAAAACCTCATGTCTGATGTGGGCAGATATAAAATATTCTAAAGCACTAGACATTGTCTTTTATTGGCCACCTGACAAATCTGCCCCTCTGCTCCTCCATTTGTGGTTGACAACTTGCTTCACATATCATTGGCACTCAGTTTGGAAGTTGTTATATTTGGGACTTATATTTCATACAACAACTGCCCTGAGCCACTTCCAAGCTGGGATAATAATGACAAATTTGAAAGTTTCTCCCCAGGAAAGAAGTCTGTGGTAAAAACAAGAGATGATATTTAAGCAACTACCATTAAAGGCATTTACATTTTCTGTTGACAAACATGATTTGCCAAATGATTTGCAATGAGGTTTCTGGGCTGACAGCCATAAAGTCTGCTTAGGATAATGCTCTTTAGTCCTACGAAAGTGCTAATGAAATCTTTGTCTGGTTGGTTGCATTCAGTGTGAGTCTAAATGTAAAAACCACTGCACTATTTAGGTTGTTGATTGCCCAGACACTCCTTCCACGTTCCAACAGGATTCCTTGCCCTGGCTCTCCTGATCCCAAACATCAGTCAGTGGATAACTGTGCACAAGAGGGCTGGAAGGAGCTCCAGACTTTGAACACCATTGGCCCCATACTCAGCATATATAATAGTCCTCATCAGGTTCCAGGGATATGTTCCAAGTGTTCCAGTGGGTGACTGAACCTTTGGATAGTGTCAAACTCTAGCTATACTGTATTTTCCCCGGATACCTACCAATGATATTTCTAAATCAGTTCTAGTAACAGATTAACAGGAATAATAAAATAGAAAAATATAACAATATACCATAATAGAAGTTTTTAACTTATGAATTGTTTTGAAGTTTATTTTATTTTATTTTTATTGTAAAGATACTGTACAGAGGGGTTATAGTTACATGAGTAAGGTACATTTCCTATGGAGCATTGTTATCCCCTCCTTTGTTTTTCCCCCTACCATCCTTTTCCTCCCTACCTCCCCAATTCCTCCCTCCCCTCCAAGTTTTAAAGTTCATTTTCAACATCTCATTGAACATTGTACATCTCATTGTTAAAGTAGGTCAACCTGTATCTTTGTTTCAGCATTTTGTTATTTCCCTTCCCCTCCCCAAATTAGAAAGTATGTATATACAGGATGCAGGGCACCAGAATCAAATACAGTAAAAACAGAAGTTATAACCATGGCAAAGGACATAGCTAGTAAGATCAATAGAAAGCCCACAGATTGGGAGAAGATCTTCACTAGCCATACAATGGACAAGGGTCTCATATCTAAAATATACCTGGAACTCAAAATAATAAATCACCCAACAACAAATCCTCAAAGAAACAACTGCCCAATAAATAAGTGGGCTAAAGACTTAAAGAGAAACTTGTCTGAAGAGGAAAGAAGGATGGCCAATAGACACATGAAGAAATGCTTAACCTCCCCAGCCATAAAAGAAATGTAAATCAAAACAACATTGAGATACCACCTCACCCCAGTTAGAATGGCTATAATCAAGAACTCTAATAACAACAGATGCTGGAAGGGATATGGACAGAAGGGAACCCTACTGCATTGTTGGTGGGAGTATAAACTTGTTCAACCACTCTGGAAACCAATATGAAGGTTCCTCAAAAGATTCCACATAGAGCTCCCCTATGACCTGGCAATCCCATTTTTGAGCATTTACCTAAACGATCACAAACAAGGCCCTACTAAATCTACAACTATGTTTATCACAGCATTATTCACCATAGCTAAGATATGGAAGCAACCCAGATGCCCCTCAGTAGATGAATGGATCAAGAAAATGTGATATATATATATATATATATATATATACACACACACACACACACACACACACAAAATGGAATTTTATGCCTCCATCAGAAAGATTGACACCTCCCCATTTGTTAGGAAATAGACTTGGAAAAATTATTTTATTTTATTTGTAATTGTTATTGTAAAGGTGATGTACAGAGGGGTTACAAGTACATTTCTTTTTGAACAGTATCACCCCCTCCCTTGTTTTTTCCCAATTTTTTCCCTTCCTGTTTCCCTCCCCTACAAGTTGTATAGTTCATTTCCAACATAGTATCTAGTTAGTATCACTGCTGACTTAGTTCACCAGTTTTTCCTACCATTTCTGTGCTTCCCAGTTCCCTCCCCAAATCAGATAAACTTACATACAAGACAAAATGATGATGTAACATTTTCAAATCATGGCTGATGGTATATAACAGAAAGTTGCAGGAAACAAAGCTATGAAGAAGGGAGGATCGTTGTACAGCTTGTCAGCAAAAGCACATTGCTTTTAGGTGTCAGATCTGTCAGATGGAATCATTTTTTCTAAGGTAGCTTTAAAAAGCTTACTGTTATTATAAAGATGATATACAGAGAGATTACAGTTACATAAGTCAGTCATGAATATATCTCATGCTGGACAGTGTCACCCCTTCCTTGTATGTTGCTTTTTATTTTTTTCTTTATTGAGATTAAGTAATTACATATATTTCACAGTATTGCGGCATAGTGATACTAAGCTAAAGTCACCAACACATTTTAACTTTTCGCAATGCTAATTGTAATTATCTTGATCTACAAAGCTTATGGACTTCACAGACTTTAACACTATTTCTTCCTAATTGGGTGATTTGTACATTTCTTTTCTTTTGCTTAGTGTCAGCTGTTTCCTCTTTTTCTCTCATTCGCTCCCTCCCCCATTGCCACCCTTGAGTTGCTTAGTTCACTTTCATCAATGTCCAGTGCAGCTGATGGGTCTCTCTGCTGTGTTTTTTCACCTAGCTCTGTGCTCCCCCCCCCAGCTTCCCTCAGCTGTGCATGTGTATACACCACATATGTGGTCAAGAACATATAGTTATCTAGAAACTATATGACAAATTAAGAAGAGGTCCTTTGTTTCTTGGGTCCTGTTTACTTTGTCATATCTCATTGTGTTTTGAAACTAACATCCACATATCAAGAAGAACATGCACTCTTTGTTTCTCTGTGATCTTGGCTTATCAGATCAAATATTGTCTTGCTTAGCAACCTCAGTCCACTAACTTTAGTGAATGTATTTCTATCTTTTTTTTTTTTTTTGTCAATTGTGAGCCTGAACTCTGGGTTTGGGTGCTGTCTCTCAGCTCTTCAGCTCAAGGCTAGCGCTCTACCACTTGAGCCACAGCACCAGTTCCAGCTTTTTCTGCTTATGTGGTGCTGGGGAATTGAACCCAGGTCCTCATGCATGCAAGGCAAGCACTCTACCACTGAGCCACCTTCCCAACCCACCACCTATCTTTTAAGATTACTAAATAAATACCTAGCCTCTCTTAAGTATAGAGCCTTTTCATACTCTTTGTAATTTTGTCCTCTCTGATATCCTTTATCTTATATCTAGAGTCCTGAATTTATCTGATAGTCAATGTCTGCATGGATTTTCAGAGTTTTTTTTAAAGATATACACATATATTTTATTTCTTACAATACTTTCATTTTACAAACAAGAAACTCAGGAAGTAAGAAAGTTAGGAATTTGTCCATAGTTTTAACACCAATTATTGAAGCAAAGCCCTGCTAACTTGGATGATTATGTGCTTTTACATTGTCAAACTAAGATTATTAGATGCTTCCTTTTAAGAGATTATTCTTGGAATAGGGGTCGTGTCCTCAAGCTGCCTGTGCTGATAATCATAAGCCTTCTGGCCTCCAATTGTTCATAATTGCATTAGTGGTATTATAGACACATGGATGAAGCTTCTGTTTTATATGTAACTCTACAATGACATACCTTTTAAGTGAAATACTCGGCTGGAGAGAAAAAGAAAAATTAAAAATAATTTACTGGTCATGAATCTATGATCAAGGAAAACATTCATTTCTTAGATATGGTGGAAAATAGGGAGCTCTGAGGATTTAGTTAATGGAAATAAAGATTCTCTCTCCCCTCCCTGCTCTTTCTCCCTTTCCTTCTTCCCCCTCCCCAGTTTTCCCCTCCCTTTCCCTCTCCCTCTCCATATTCAGTCTGCCATTGAATGGTGTAAGTCTATTGAACTTCTGTCTGTACACAGGATTCTAAAGACAGAAATTGCCAGAAGTTAGATCTTTTTGGCCTAGTTCAGGTCAAATAATCTGAAGTGATGGGAGGAAAGAATTCCCCATTGGCAGTTTTACCTACAACCTACCTAAGTCAGAAGGATTTAGGTGCCTAAAAGAAACAATGCCAGGAAAACAAACATTTGATTATCTATACCAGTATGTCAGTCTGATTTTGACATTACCTAGAAGCCATACACCTATTAGAATAGATTCTTATCCCACAAAGCTTTTGTAAATCCTAAAAGTAGAACACATTTAATTTTCATCAAATTACCAATTACAGATTTTCAGTTACATAGGTAAGCTTTAAGCATCGCATTTTGCAGATACAGAAAATGAGTCCCCTCAAGAAATACAAAGAATTCCCTTTGCATAAAGTCACATAAAGAACCAGACAGAGAAGCCAGTCTTCTGAAATGTCTTGCTGATTAAAGTGTTCTTTGTCTTTAACCAGCTTTGTTATAGAGGAGGTATATTTGGGATCCTCATCCATATATAACACTTATCTACAGTACATTTCAAAAAGCAAAAGCTGACTTACACCTACCTGATGTATCTGATGTTTTCTCTGTAAGGCCCCTGAGCTGTCACAGTGACAGCATGATTCAAAATTAATGACAAATGGAATTTCACAGGCCCTCAGAAAAGAAATTTTCTCCCACACTGCTTAGAAAGGGAAAAAAAGCCTCCATGCCAACATGTAGGAAAGAAAGTTGCTTCCAGCATGGGACCATAGCCTACAAGAAAATGGTTTGTCCAACATCAGCAGGCTACTAGCAAAAATTGTTCAAAATAAATTCTAATGAAGCCTTCAACAGCAGAAACAAAGATATTTTAGAGGATTGAAACCATTGCTAATGTGAGTTTCTCCTTGGCTTGGTCATGACAACATCTCTATTAGGCTCTCCTTCCCTATTTTCCCACTGTGATAATAAAAGTGTTTCTCTGATTCATCAGTGTCTATAGAACCCTGCATACTCTAGGTTGCATATATCTCTGTTCCATCAACTCTGAGGCCAGGTGACTTGTTCAAACAATGGATGTCATAGATGTAATATCTGCAGTCACTTGAAGGACAGTTAAGCTCTGAAGTTTTTCTCTTGCTCTCCTGCCTTTGCCATAGCAGAAATTTGATCAGGGTAGCCATCTAATATAAACGACGCTGGGAGCAGAGCCTTTTGACTTACCTTCAGATCTGCTTCTTAAAGTTGAGAAGCCCAATAGATCCCAGCCAACATAAGAAAATAGAATCCAATGGACCAACACATGCATGAACAAGCCTAGGAAAATGTCAACAGGACTGACCCACAGATGTTTCATAAACCCAGTACTTGTTTATTGGCACATGTCACTGACAGCAGCTTTGTTAATGAATTTTGTTACCTGATGCAATTGCAGGAGTCTCTTCCTTTGGTTTGTTTGTTTTTTTCTTTCTTTTTTTATTCACTATATATTGTGAAGATACTGTACAGAGGGGTTACAGTTACATGAGTAAGGTAATGAGTACATTTCCTATCCAGCATTGTTAGCTCCTCCTTTGTTTTTCCCCTACCATCCCTTCCCTCCCCACCTCCCCAACTCCCCCTTCCCTCTCCGAAGTTGTAAAATTTGTTTTCAACATAGTGTCTTGTACATCTCATTGCTACCATGGGTCAACCTGTTTCCTTATTTCAGCATTTTGTTATTTCCCTTCCCCTCCCAAAATTAGAAAGCATGTATATACAAGATGCAGGACACTGAAAAAAAGAGGTTATACCATGGGGAAGAACATACAAGAGAAACAAAAAAAATCACACAGTACAGTTTAAGTACATTAAAAACAACAGCAACAAATATAAAACCTCTGTGTCCCTGTCTTGGGGTTCTTATATGATCATATGTACATAGCTTTTGATCTTTTCCACTTGTCCTAGACATATACTTTTTATTGCAAATAAGGGAAACCATAAGACCTATGTTTCTTTGGGTCTGGCTTAATTCACTTAATATAATTTTTTCCATGTCTTTCCATTTCCTAACAAATGGGGAGGTGTCAGTCTTTCTGATGGAGGCATAGAATTCCATTCTCTCTCTCTCTCTCTCTCTCTCTCTCTCTCTCGATATATATATAAAACATTTTTTGATCCATTCATCCACTGAGGGCATCTGGGTTGGTTCCATATCTTAGCTATGAAGAATAATGCTGCAATAAACATAGTTGTGATGGCAGTTTTAGTATGGCCTTGTTTGTGATCATTTGAGTAAAAGCCCAAAAGTGGGATTGCTGGGCCATAGGGAAGCTCTATGTGGAGTCTTTTAAGGAACCTCCATACTGGTTTCCACAGTGGTTGAACAAGTTTACACTCCCACCAACAATGCAGGAGGGTTCCCTTCTAGCCACATCCCCTCCAGCATCTGTTGTTATTAGATTTCTTTTTTTTTTTTTTAATTGTGAAAATACGGTACAGAGGGGTTACAATTACCTGGGCAAGATAATGAGTACATTTCTTATCAAGCATTGTTGCCTCCTCCTTTGTTTCTCTTTCCCATCCCTTCCCATCTTCCCCCACCCTTTTCTCCCTCCCCCAGCCCCGTCCCCCCCACCCCCCGTGCCAAAGTTGTAAAGTTTGTTTTTCAGCATAACATCTTGTACATCTCATTGTTGCAATGGGTCTACCTGTATCCCTATTTAAACTATTTGTTTTTCCCTTCCCCTCCACAAATTATACCAACATCAAATGCAGTGAAAACAGGGGTTGAGGTGGAATCTCAATGTTATTTTGATTTGCATTTCTTTTATGGCTAGGTAAGTTGAGCAATTCTTCATGTGTCTATTGGCCATTCTTATTTCTTCTTCAGAGAAGTCTTTAAGTCTTTAGCCCACATATTAATTAGGCAGTTGTTTCTTTGAGGATTTGTTTTTGGAAGATTTAATGTTTTGAGTTCTATGTATATTTTAGATATGAGACCTTTGTCCGTTATATGGCTAGTGAAGATCTTCTCTCAATCCATAGGCTTTCTATTGATCTTGCTAGCTATTTCCTTTGCCATGGAGAAGCTCTGCAGTTTCATGCAATCTCATTTGTCCAACCTTTCTTTGATTTGTTGCATTTCTGGGTCTTTATTAAGATAATTTCAGCCTGTAATAAGGAGCTTTAGCGTTTCTCCTATCCTTCCTGTAATGTTTTCAGGGTGTCTGCTTTGACTTCGAGGTCTTTGATCCATTTGGATTTTGATTCTGGTGCACGGTGATATATGAGGATCTAGCTTTAGTTTTCTACAGGTGTTCCCAATTTTGCCAGCACCATTTACTGAAGAGGCTGCTTTCTTCCAGTCTAATTTTTAGCTCCCTTGTCAATGATTAGGTGGCTATAGATTTGTGAGTTCATTTCTGGGTCATCAGTTATATTCCATTGGTCCTGAGGTCTGTTTTTGTGCCAGTACCAAGCTGTTTGGATTACTATGGCTTTGTAGTAGAGTTTGAAATTTGATATTGATATTCCTCCAGTGTTGTTCTGCTAAGGATTGTATTTGCTATTCGGGGTCTTTTATTGTTCCATGTGAATTTTGGGGATTGCTTCTTCTATTTCATTGAAGAATGAGGTTGGATATTGATGGGTCTTGATTTGTTTGATTTTTGAGATAAGGCCTTGCTATAAAACTCAGGACAGCTTCAGACTCCTGGTCCTCCTGCCATACGGGAATTGGCAATGAGGCCTATCTCTTGCTCCATCCTTTCTACCTTGGGAAGTATCTATCCTCAGCTATGAGTTCCTTAGGTTTATGCTAAGTAGTGCTAAATACTAACATCTATCCCAGGTAACCTACTTAGAAAGTTTATCTTTCAACAAGAGACAGGAATTTATATAAAAAGCCAAAGATCATTAGAAAAGAGACATTCTGGAAATGTTTTCAATTATTCACAGCATATATCATTATCATTATGAATATTTCCACTCTAATACCATGCATTCAAATTGAGACACAGTGAAAAATAAAGATACAAAAATAACTGACTAGCAAGCTTTCCATTATCCCATAATATGAGATTTCTATCTAGGAAATCATTGATAGAGGACTCTCTAATTCAAATTGCTCTTCAATCTTCGCTACTGACAAAATAAAGGAGGCACATCTTTTCTTCCTCTTGATCTTCTGCTTACTGTCTTTTTCCCTTCTCTCTTTGTCTTCTGGGTGATATACCAAGCACAGAATCCCACTCTCTTTCTCTCTTTACCATGTAAAGGTCAGCAGAAAATATGCTCAGTTCCAGATACAATGTAATCATAATACTACCACTGTGTTTTTGGATTAATTAATCATAATTAATGAAATTTTTCTTAATTTTTTTTGTCCCAAGTCTGGAAGCATAATTCAATTTCATCTTTGACTCGTGTAGCCTCAAGCAACCACTTATACTCAGCTGTCATAAAGCTTTTTTGGAAGAAGATCAAAACACATTGAATAGAAAAAAACACAACTTGAAAAAAACAGGCATAAGGAGAAGCAGAAGAATTCTTTAAGTATATCAAAAGAAAATCATGTTCGTATGTGTAAAAGTAGAGCACAATACGGTATTGTTTGTGTCTAAATACAAGAAGTGATCACACCATAAAAAAGCTTATTTTTCCCCTTTTTGAACCATCTGGAAATGGTGTTAGACAAAAGGAAAATACACAATGGAGTAGTGAATAGCAACTTTTAAGGTCTCAGTAAAAAACAAGCTAATTTGAAATCTATCAGAACATGTTTTCACTTTCAGAACAAGTAAATCATAAAAACCACTGAGCTGCTCCTTTGGAAACCATCTGACTGTAACATAGACTCCTGTTTTACTTGTTTATTTCTAATGTAAACTCCAATCACTTGAGGTCAAATTGCTTGTGGTTTAATTTATAATATATATATATAATTCATTGTTTCCATTCCCCAAAAAATTACAGATGATTATAAAGAAAATATGTCTCTTCTGTAATCCCCACACTTAGAGATATCCTCAGTAAACATGTTGGTATAAATTCATAATTTCATTCTTTGTTGTGTAGGGTAGTATGTGTCTATGGCATGTGTGCAACACAGGAGACTCCTCAATGCACTCTGTATTTACATTTAGCAAGATAACAGAAGCATCCTTCCTTGTCACAATGGTCAATGTGTAATGAATATGACTACATAAGTCGTGGTTTCTACAGTACTCAGAAAGACCATACATAGATATTGATGGGCATCTAGAGAAGAAGAGAGCCCTAGAAAGATCTCAAACATGAGCTTGATTTATGCTTGCATGTTTTGACTGCAAATATATCTTTGTCTCTAATTCTTTGAAGGACAACTACTGAATCTTAAGTTCTAAATTTATTTATTCAGATTGAAAAGTCTCTGAGCATAAGAAATCAGCAAATCTAGTATTTCTAGGAAAGTGGCTCCATTATGAGGAGGCTCTTTTTATAGCTTCTGATGAGGTCATTCCTGTATTTTTTGCTATTTTGCTGCTGATACAGGTTAAATACCGTCTTCCATATTATACAAAGCCTCTGCACTATCCCAGACTCCTGTCCATTCCTAGTGAAAATGTCCATGCTTCTTAACAGGCAAAGACCTGGAGAGAGGGGAGGGAGGCAGTATTAAATCAGATAAAGCACCTTATAACACACACACACACACACACACACACACACACACACACCATATTACACACTCAATGACTTCTATTCACATGCAGAAGCATTCTGGGGTGGATTATTGGGGACTAGATAGAACAGTGTGCATGCAAGTTTAAATCTGTTATAAAAGAGGCGATGAACAAGGAATGAAAAAGTGTAAGCAGAAGGGGATGGGAATAATTATCTAATCACAATGATGAAAATAAAACACAAAAGCCACAGGAATTTGTTGGGATTGAACATGTAAAGTACAAAAGAACAATTACATTACAGGAATGGGGCTCAATCCAGAGCTTAGAGGTGCTTTGGTGGGGACCCTGAGGGAAGCAAATCCACTTAATCCTTGATTAGCACCTCCACCCACAGTGGAATAACTGTGGATATCATTTGAGGTTGAATCTACAACTTCAGAAGAAGTTTTGGGTTTTGAATTTTCCCTCACTAAAGTTTTTTTAACGGTCCTTTTTTCTCTTTCTTAATAAGTTTTTTTTATTGTGAAAATACTGTACAGAGGGGTTACAGTGACATGAGCAAGGTAAATGAGTACATTTCCTATCAAGCACTGTTGCCTCCTCCTTTGTTTTCCCCCTACCATCGCTTCCCTCCCCACCTCCTCAACCACACTCCCCACCTCTCTCACCTAAATTGTAAAGTTCGTTTTGGGGCCTAGCATCTTGTACATCTCATTGTTGCAATGGGTCCACCTGTATCCCTATTTAAACAATTTATATTTTCCCTTCCCCTCCCCAAATTATACCAAAATTATATTCAAAATGGTGGTACCATTTTGAAAAATTATTGCAGCCCTTTTTCTCAAAATGGTGCCACTTCTGCCTAAACACCTTCCTCAGTGTCGCTGCTGGCACACAAAGCATGAGGTCTGGATACCCCGACTCATGGTCTTTTTAATTGAAAAATTAAGCATCAGGCTAGTCAGAGCAACATATGCCAAGAAGAAAATTCCTACTGGTTTATAAATTGGGAAACACCATTGTGATGACATTTTGTTCATTCTCAAGAAACTGTGAAGTAATTCACTGTCCATTGATGTAGCAATCTGGAACTGATTCCCACTCATACCACCTTCGCACTTTGTACTAAGTTTGAAAACAAACTAGACCCAAAAGACACCATTAAGGCATCTTTTTTCTCAAGTTGAAGTTATTTAATAAGTTTTTATTGTAAAAATATTGTACAGAGGGGTTACAGTTACATGAGCAAGGTAATGAGTAATGAGTACATTTCTTATCAAGCATTGTTGCCTCCTCCTTTGTTTTTCCCCTACCATCCTTTCCCTCCCACCTCCACAACTACCTCCTCCTGCCCCTAAATTGTAAAGTTTGTTTTTCAACATAGCATCTTTTACATCTCATTGTTGCAATGGGTCCACCTGTATCCCTATTTAAGCAATTTGTTTTTTCCCTTTCCCTCCCCAAATTATATCAACATCAAATATAGTGAAAACAGGTGTTATACCATAGGGGGGAGGGACATATAAAGCAACAAAAAAAATCACATGGTACCTTATAAATATGCTAGAAACAATAGCAAGAAAGAAAAAACCACTGTGTCCTTATCTTGGGGTTCATTAAGCTTAACATCAAGGTTGAGATTATTTTTGCACTGAGATTTCAATCAGTTGTAACAGAAAATAACAACCAACCACATTGCTGGCTGATTAGCTAATCATCTATATGAAATTTCTTCCTACAATAGTACTTTGAAAGCATTCCTAGGATACCAAACCATAGCTGAATGGAAAATCAGGACACTATTTTTTTCCAAAAGGCGGATGGTTACTAGCATTTCTAGTTCTATGGTCTCACCAGACTTAGCAACGAAGTATCCCAACGTTCCTTTATTCTGGTCTCAGGTGTGGAGTCAGGAGCCACTTCTCACCCATAAATAAATCTACAGAGAGCTCTCTATTTAGAGTTTCTACAGAATTGGACCTTTTCTTCTATTTCATTTGAAATTGAATTTTACCAGTCTACATGCTTCAAGGACAGGTGCCATTGTATAGGTTTTCCAGCCACAAGGGTTGATGTGGGCTGACTTACAATGTATGCATTGTGATTACTTAATGATACTAAGACTTACATGCAATGCCTCCCTTCAGCATACCTTTCTCAGCCCATCCTGGAAAAAGAAATGCTTGTTAGATGCTGGATAAGTTGCTCTTTACTGTGTCTGTCAGGTATCATTTACTGAGGGACAGTAATGTATCTTATGGAGATACAGTGAATTGTCTGTTTCATGGTAAAAATCTGAAAGCATCCTCGAATTCAATTCTACAGCCTGACTGCCAGACTGCTCTTGAAACCATGTAAGAAAAAAACGAATAATGGGATCTTATCTAGAAAGTGTCATCCTGTAAACTGTGAGCATGATGCATTGATTGATCAATGAGTGAATGAATGAGATTAAAACATGATAAGCAGAATTGTATTTGTTGGAATAGGGGAAAATCACTTTATTTATTAACGTTGCCTACCTTTGAGCATCTAGCTTTTTCTAGTTAAAATTTTCCAACTTTGTTAATAAGATTAATGTTTTTGTTCCCAATAAAGCTATGAAGTAGCTGAACGTCTGTCATGCATTTCCTTTCTATACATTTATATTCTTTGTGTTTCTCCATGTTATCCATTCCCCTCTGACTTAATTGTTGCTCACCGAAAGAAGTTAGTGCTTCCAATCACATCACATGCAAAATTTTACTAGACAGTGAGCTTCATGAGGGCAGAAAGGTTTGGTGTGTTCATCTAGAATATTCATTATTGCATCCCAGGCACTAGAACAATGCTTGCTAGTTAGTAACGATACTCAGTAGATAAATACATTAAATGATAAGACTCAATATTTTTCCCGATCCAGTAGTAAATGCACTTAATTATATATTCTTGTGTGTGTAGATGTGTATGAGGAAGGGATGGCAGGAAGACAGAGACAGAAAAAGATTATTTATATTATTTGTGTCATTATTTGGTCACTTGGAAACACGTATATCTAAAATCTCTTCCTAGACATTTCATTTATACATCTCATCTCACAGTATGGAGAAATGTTTCTGACATGAACCATTTGGATGTTTATTTATTGATGTGTTTGCTTGTTTATTGTTCTCTTCTGTGGCAGTACTGAGGCTTTCACTCAGCACCTCATATTTGCTCAGCTTTCTTGCTCTGCTAATGCCCTACCACTTGCACCACTTCTCCAGGCCTGCTTTTCACTTTGTTGTTTGGTTGGTTTTGGTTTTTGAGCTGGAATCTTCCAATCACCCACTGGAGTATGTATTTAGGACTACAGATAAGAGCCTGGCCTATTTGTAAATTTATAACTCAATCATGGGCCATGGAAAATAATCAGTAAAGGCAGTAATTGTCATAGACAATTAAAGAGAAGCGTATGTCTCAGTCCCCTAATATAGTGAATAATTTTAAGGGTTCTATATGATCTGTAGGCCTGGTGTTTCTCACATCTATATTGACTGAAATATGGAGATAATGTTTATATAAGCCAATCAATTGCCTTTCTCCTCTTTTCCTTGACATGTATACATAGAAGAGGTCCTTTAGCATTTTGCTAAGTAGCATCTACCTAACAGTCATCTTTCTCTAAATACACATTGAAATGTATGAAACACACAATAAATGCCATGAATTTGGAGTCATCTCATTTTAGTTTTTCCCGTACATTGGATTGGCTCAAAATCTTAAGCAAGGCCTTTTCCTCTTATCCACCTGACCTCATCTCATCAAGAGGAAGAAAGCAGTAAAATAAGTCCCTGTTTAGAGCAAAGTGAAGTGGGCTCCTGGCTGCTTCCTGAAATATCCAAATGCCAGATGCTATTCACATTTATAGAACAGTAAAAGAAGTACAGTACTGAGGATAAGAGTAGAATTTGCTTTATTCAAGTTGATATCAAACATAATCACAGCTGAGCCCCAGTGGCTCATGCCTGTAATCCTAGCTACTCAGGAGGCTGAGATCTGAGGATCCTGGTTCGAAGCCAGCCTGGGGAAGAAAAGTCCCTATGAGAATCTGTCTCCAATTAATACTCAAAAACCAGAAGTGGAGCTGTGGCTCAAACTGGTAGAGTGATAGCCTTGAGCAGAAAAGCTCAGGGACAGTCCCAAGGCCCCCAAGTTCAAGTCCCATGACTGACAAAAACAAAAAGACAAAAAAAAAAACCATAATCACCATAGTTGGTCATTTTAGCAATTTGTTTACCCTAAGGAAAGAACGAGATGGGAAGACAAAAGGCAGAATCATCTGTCTGGTAAACTCATCCTCTTATTATTAATCTCACCCCCTAACGGCATTATTTTCACTTCTGAAAATTCATCTTTCTTTCACAAAAAATCAAAGTAAATAGGAATTTCTAGAATTCTCCCTATTTTAACGTACAAAGAAGTGAACTTCGAAGGTTACTCTTCTTAATGTAAGAAACGGTCTCTTCTTCACCTCAGCATCCTTCCAAGTATCATACCCATAACAGAAACTCATCAAATACTAACAGATGAAAGAGTATCATTTTCATTCATTTACACAGCCTCTTGCACCACCAATGATTTCTTGAACCATATTAATAGTTATCCCATTTTTCTTATTTTTGTCACCTGATACAATTATAAAATTATAACTTTGGGATCTCAGGCCCCCAGATGTTAAAGAGTAGGGAAATCATCTCTTCCTCGTACAGAAGGCATTCACAATCAGAGGTTAGCAGTGACAATTTACTTTGAGCCTTTTGGTTTTGAAATGAATTTACACTTGGCAAAGCATGCTTCTTGTTTTTAAAAAAGAAGCATTGGTTCTTGTCTTTAAAAGGCTCAAAAAGCTTCTTTGACATCAACTGGTATATAAAAATACTACTTTGATTATTTAAATTTAAGTAAATTTAAATAAATCAAAAACACATGGGTTAATCTTCCTTTAAAATACATATGGTTTTTAAAATGAGAAGAAATGGTGCTTAGCGAAAAGCACCTCAGGTTTTTATTGAACCCAAAACCTTTGCAAAAACAGTTAAGCTGCCTGATGAGCGCAAAACATGGCTATTTAAAAAATCATTAAAAAAATAAAGGATGAAAGAAGGATATTTAGTTTAAAAAATCCCAGAATATAACTCTTAATAAAATATTATTAATAAACAACTTGATTTTAAGAGTTTATATAGTTCACTTGTTGGATTCTACAGACTGATAGAATTCTTTGAAATTGTAACCCAAGATAAATATATATAACCTAATATTCGAGTCCTGTTCCTTTTGCAAACTGCAGACCATGGTGAAATGGTTATGGCAAATCTCTCTACTCTTACCACTTTGTGAAGCTGTCTGTAAAGAGCTATCTACTATTACACTTTTTGTTGTACTCTACCATGTCTATTTGATTTTTTTAAAGATAATGAATTAAAGAAACCACAGCTAGTACTACTCATTTTTCCTTAATTATTGTTCACCTATCTTTTTCCTACCCTGTTTTTATTTTATTTTTGTTGTCTGCTTATTTTTTTTTTTTTTTGTAGAAGGAGGGTACTGTAGTTTGAACTCAGAGCTTATTTATGTTTGCTAGGCGAATGGTCTTACCATTGAACCATGCTTCCAGCCTCCTCCTACCTTGGCTATTCTTGAGATAGTGACTCTCTTCCTTCACTTGGCACACAAATAATCTGTGATCATTCTCATTGAGGTTTCCTGTGATCACCAAGATAGCAATACATACCACTTCATTGAGCTCTTGGTTGAGAAAGAATCTCATGAACTTTTCTGCTTGGGCTGGATTCAAACTACAATCCACCCAACCTCAGCCTCCCAAATAGCTAGGATTAGAGGCATCAGCCACTAGTGCCTGGTTTTCCATCCTGCTTTTTAATTCCCCAAATTGAGTATCAAGATATATAGCATGATGTTCATTTCAGAGGAAAATTCCCCTATGATTAGTACCAATAGCAGTCATACATTTGTCCTGGCACAACTATGTTAACTTTTTAGTGCTAAAGGAGGCCTTCTCTTGTACAAAGAAAGGTGCAGGTTCTATTCTTTACAGAACTTAGGACAAGATTTAATCTAGTAGTAGACTCAGGGTTTTGGTCTTTTCTACCTACTAACAGCAAACTTTACTTTGCCCTTCCTAATTCTCTCTATTGTAATTACTGCTTAGGAAGTCTTTTATTTTACTTTGGACCTGTACCATTAGAGGAACATAACATTTTGCAGAGAATATTATTATATATACATGAGGGATGTGTATTGTGTGTGTATCACATTAAGTTATCATGCAATAATATCCCTAAAATCTCAGTGAAACAGTTACAACAAAAGAAAATGAAAACAGTAGATTTTTCTTCTTTATGTTATTCATCTTTTGCTGCTAACCCAATACCTGGAGTCAAATTGTTCCATTGTAAGATCTCAAATGAAGAAATAGTCACTACCTAGGAGCCCACAAATGGCATATGTAATTTTCTTCTATGTTTGATTGGCTGAAGTAAGTCACCTGATAAAATTTGACATCAGTATCCATAATCAATAACAAATCCAGTACACTGTATGTACACCCAATTATGTTTTCACAGTTAAAATTTGGTATATCTTAATCATATTTGTTGATTATTGCTAATCCATACTTTAAAATTATACCAAAACCTTTCATTGTTAGCCAAATGAAATGCTACCGAGCAAAATTCTTTACTTTTAAAAGAGATTTCCTCCTATGCAGCTGTTTTCCACAGAATTATGATGTTACTGAATGAGATTCTATATTAGTTGTTTACAGTACCTTATCAAAGCACTAATTTTCCCTTCAGTATCTTAAATGCAATTAATCTACAGTCAACAAAACCTAGGCTCTATAAGCGTCTACTTTTCCAATTTTACCAGTTTATATTTTCTTCTTGAGCTTCATTATGCCCAACTGAACTTATTTTATGTTTTACATTAATTTTTACATACTTATTTAAGGCTCTTTTTCTGTAGCAATGAAAAAATATTTTCTCCATTTCCCATGACTTAGTAGGCTTTAGCTGATTTTGTTCATTTGCCTTGAAAAAACCATCATCTTTTGCTTAAATGAAGCATGGAAAATTTTAGCCCCAAAGGACTGTTTTGGAAGACATTTATATAAACAAAAGAAAAAAGGACTTGGAATAGAAAGTCTTTCTCACATTTAACTACAACTGCTAATGAATTGAAGGCCACAGAATAAGTGCACAGAATATTAGTACATTTTCAGAGATAGTGATATTTCCTCAAAAGGTATCATTAAAGAAACTACAGGCTGGGAAAAATGTTTGCAACATATTTATCTGATGAAATGTTTGCAACATATATGTCTGATGAAAGATATATATCTAGAATATATAAAGAGCTTCTATAAAATAATGATTTAAAATAGGAACAGTAAAAATGAGCAAAAGACTTGAAGTCCCCAAGTGGCATTATTTCTTGAAAGTAAGTACAAGATGCCCAATATGAGACACATGTAGAAAGTTCAATATCTCTGGCTAAAAAAGGAATCCAAATCAAAACATTGAGATTCTACCTCACCCCTGTTAGAATGGACATTATCAAGAAAATAACAATAACAATTGCTGGCAGGGATGTAGCCAAAAGAAAACTCTACTATACTGTTGGTGGGAATGTAAATTTGTTCAACCGCTCTGGAAATCAGTATGGAGGTTCTTCAAAAGACTAAATATAGAGTTTCCCTATGACCCCGCAATTCTACTCTTAAACATTTATCCAATAGACCACAAACAAAGCCACACTAAAGCTACCAGCACAACCATGTTTTCCAGTACAGCCTTGTTTTCCATAGCCAAGGTATAGAGTCAACCCAGATGCCCCTCAGTGCATGAATGGATCAAGAAATGTGGAATATACACACAAAAGAGTTCTATGCTTCCATCAAAAATAATGAAATTGGCCCATTAATAAGGTAATGGAAAGACTTGGGAAAAAATTATATTAAGTGACATAAGCCAGACCAAAAGAAACATAGGTTTCATGCTTTCCCTCATTTGTGGTAACTAGAATGTGCCTATAAATCTATAAGTAAACACACTGGATGGTAAAAAGAAAAATAATATATAAGGACATGACAAATTATACGTCTCTAAGCATTCACACAGAATGAGACTAAAGGAGGGTATTCTTAGGAGAGGATCACATAGGCATAGTAACTCTGTGTATCTGACCATAGAAAATAACATTTGTTGAAATGAACTCCAGGAAGTGGAAACAAAGGGTTTGGGGGGAGTAGTAAGGGATCGCACAGAAATGGCGGGACAAAGGATGAATAAATGCAGCAGTGATACTCACTAGACACTTTGTTGAAAATGAACTATTCAATTTGTGGGTGGAGATGGGAGGGAAAAAGTGGTAGAGAACAAGTGGAGGGGTAACATTTTTCAAAAATGTCATTACCTGCCTTATGTAAACATAACTCCTTTCTTTGTACATCACCTTTACAATAACAATAAACACATTTAAAAGAAAGATGCTCAATATGAGTTCTCATTGATTGTTAATTAAAGTAATGTTACTAAACTGTTAAAATGACAATGATTGACAGTACCAAATCAAGACAAGTATGTTGAGTAACTAGGAACTCTCAAATATTTCTGGTTGAGGTTTAAAATGAAATGACCTCTTTGGGAAACTGTCAGTTTCTTAAAAAGTTAAACTTAGGTCATAGTAAATCCATTCTTAGGTGTCTACCCCAAAGCTTTACAAATGTTCCATCCTTCTCCAATAAAGGGACATTTAACAATGACTGAAGGCATTTTCTTTGCTACTACTGGGACATGTTTCAGGAACCCTGTAGGTAGGAGCTAGGGATGCCACTAAATACCATATATTACTAAGACAATCCCTTATGAGAAAGAATTTTCCACATAAGAAATTGATAACACTCAAGTTTAGGTAGTCTGATCTATGCGGAAATTTGTATATGAAATATCCTCGATTGCCTTACTCAGTTGCTTTAAACTGGAAAGTCTCAAACATCCAGCAATAGATGAAATAAAAATTAGCAATAAGAGCTGTTGGAAATATGTAACAATAAGATATATTTTAAAACCATTTTGCAGGTAAAAACAATAAGATAAAAGAATACATGTGTTGACTTTGAGTAATGTTTTATATTTTGGTTGTTGTATTATGGACACATTGAAGTTTATTTTTATAAAATTTTATTGAAATAGTCTCTCAAAACATATACTTCTCATTGAATATTAATGTTACCATGTTACTATTGATCTTTAGACTCTGCTAGGATTGCATCATAACCAGATAAGTCAGGAAAGGATGGACATCTTAAAAAGTGGCATCTTCTAATCCATGGACATGGTTTATCTTTCCATTTATGACTGTAATTTCTTTCAACAAAGTTTCTCATATTAACAGTGATTTTACATATCTTTGTTAAATTTACTTCATATTTTTTAAAATTTTTTTGGGGGGTCCGGTCATGGGGCCTGAACTCTAGGCCTGAGCACTGTCCCTCAGCTCTTCAGCTCAAGGCTAGCACTCTCCCACTTGAGCCACAGAGCCACTTCCGGCTTTTCTCTTTTTGCTTATGTGGTACTGAGGAATTGAACCCAGGGCCTCATGCATGCAAGGCAAGCACTCTACCACTGAGCCACCTTCCCAGCCCCAAATTTACTTCATATTTGAGCTGATGCTATGGTCTTCTTGGAGAACTCCTTGACTAATCACTGGGCATGGCAAAGCACTCAGGACACCATTTCTGCTATAGTAGAGATGTCCACTTTGTTCTGAACCAAAATTTTGCTAAGTATCTATCCTGGTGTGAGGTTCTTCCTGCTGAATTCTGCTTCTTCAGCCCTCGTTCCTTCACAGACATCAGCCTCACATCTCATTCTGCAGGTTTCCCCTGCTCAGTTCTGCCTCCTCCCTCCTTTGTGTTTCTCAGGCATGCCTCCCTCCCTTAACCCTGGTCCTCACTAAGCCACTTGCGCATCACTAAGGTTATCCACTTTATGGAGGACACAACTTCACCAGATGTTTGAAGAAATGTGGATTATTTTTCTTCAGCTACCCTTGCTATCATACCCACCAAATTTTAAACATTCTTTTCACAATCAGAAGTTTTTCACCATCAGAAGTCGTCTTTCCCTGAAGGTAAAACCTCTTTCCTTTCTTAAACAATCGTATCCAGCTCCAGCCTATCCTATCTCTGCTCTCAGGGTGTCCTGTGTGAGAGTCTGTCTCTTTTTCCAGAAAGGGATCCTGAAGGATTTTTATGCAGGGACTACAAAACCTCATTTTTATGTCTTTGTTTTGAACAAGGACCTTTAGCTCTCTTCCCAATGACCATATTGCAATTTATATTTACAACTGCAGAGCCCCCAGATTAATCTATCTGCTCATCATGCTGAAAACTACTCTCCTGTTGGCTGGGAACACTGTTGAGTTTTCAATCTCTCACCGTAGGCAGGCTTTAGAAAAAGGGGGAAAAATCAGTCAATTCTTTGTGCTTGGTTTGAGATGTAAGGCTGAGATTAGGAAAGGGAAAAAATTTAGTTGTTTTTTTTTCAAAAGTTCTTTCTTCAATGGAAAATGTTGTTTGAAGGCATTTGTCCAAGTCTCTGGGTTCTATAGCACTAAAGTCTTTCTGGATTTCTCATCTCTTCTTGGTTTTCTCAGAATGCTGAGACATATAGTGGTTCTTATTTAGACTCGAACAACTTCGTCACGCTCTCCTGCCATTCCTGTGTGGTCTTTTCAGGAAAGGATAATTGCTCTGTGGCTTCCCCACTACCATTCATTCATTCAACAAATATTTATTCAACACCTACCATATGCCAGGCATTTTAATTCATTTCATTTTATTAGACAAAATAAAACTGAGGAACAAAATTATAGCAAGGCAGAATCATTGTGAGAATTTTAAAGCTTTGAATCAAAGAAGATTTTTGTTTTGTTTTATAGCCATAGATAGGTCAATGGGAGGTTGTTTAAAGTGGGTGGTAGGAAAAAGGAATAGAGGGAAATAATCTGTTGTTCTCTTACTGCTCTGCAGTACAATAGAGGCATCTACGCTAAAATACATTATCAGACGAGATCGGGCGCGTTCAGGGTGGTATGGCCGTAGACTAAAATACATTATCTATCCACAATTGAGCTTCTGCCATGCATCATTCCAAGCCTTCTTTCTCACAAAACCCCTCACATTAAGTTAGTAAATACCAACTTCATTCTTTTAATTGCTCAGGTTAAAATCCTTGGGATTTCTTGAGTCTCTCTCTCTCTCTCTCTCTCTCTCTCTCTCTCTCTGTGTGTGTGTGTGTCTCTCTCTGTCTATCTCTCTGTGTCTCTGTCTCTGTGTCTCTGTCTGTCTGTCTGTCTCTCTCTCTCTGTATGTGTGTACCTCTTTACTCTCATACTCTCCTCCCTTCCCCACTATTCCCCCAACACCTTGTCCTAGGGCTTAAACTCAAGGCTTCAATGCTGTTCCAAGCTTTTTTTGCCCCTCAAGGCTATCCTTTTGAACCACAGTTTCACTTCTGGCTGTTTGGATGGGTAATTGAAGACAGGACTCTCTCAGATCTGTCTGCCTGAGCTGACTTATAGTGATGATCCTCAGATTTCAGCCTCGTGAGTAGCTAGATTTACAGGCATGAGTAATCAGAATCTACATACCTCTATTTCTCCTTTAGTTTTTCTATTTAGCACTGACATATAAAGCGTCTATAGTTTACATCTCTCTCTCTCTTTCTCTGTCTGTCTGTCTCTGTCTGTCTCTGTCTCTCTCATGTCTGTCTCTCTCTCCTCTCTCTCTATTTCCCTCTGATAAATAAGATTGTAATATCCATGTAAGCATGTTTTCCTTCTTATCTTTTGTCAGACTTATATGCCAAATGTCTTATTGGGTCTGTACAAAAGTATTTGTTGCCTGGGAATGTTGTTCCATGGCCAAACATTCGCCAAGCATGTCCAAGGCCAAAGGCTCAATCTCTAGCACTACCACAAGAAAAAACAAACATACAAACAAAGAAATTTTTAAAAATTGAACAAATGAATCCAAGAGAATGTTAGCAAAATAACAGAATCAACACTTTTGCTTGAAGTGACGACACTTTATTTATCTATTTTAAATGGTCTCATTTCCAACACTTTCTATAGTTATATATATCCTACTTTTAAAGATCTCTGCAGAAGCAGATTTCACAATTTTCTCAATCACTCCATAGCTAATTTGCACCTCACAACCTTTTTCTAATCCAAATCACCTATGACTTTGAGGTCTCTATTAAACCATTTCCTCATGTTTGTCTTTAAAGAGGGAGATAGAATGGGCCCCTTTCTGAATTGGTTTCCACCTATTTAGTCTGCAACTCTACGGCTCTTCTGAAAAGCCTGTTGAACACCTGTATCCTTTCCAGTAAGGAGTTCTTTCTCGAGTGGGAGTTTTGATCACTCAGAAACCACTCATCTAAGATGAATGAAAAACACCAAAGGAGAGTTCTTCCCCACCCATTCATACTTGTAACCTTAGACTTGTTTATTTTATTATTTATTTTTGGGAGGATTGGGTCTCTCTATGTAGTCCAGGCTGAATTTGAAATCACAGTCCACTTAGATCAATCCCCCAAGTGCTGGGATCATAATCATGAACCATCATACTCAGCTATTGAACTTATCTTATAATTAGTAGAACAAACACAATTTTCACACACCATACATCATGTAAATCTTCTACACAAACACCATACTTGTTGATGGCTCATACTCTCTTGACCTGATTTCTATCATAGCCACTTTAATCATCTCCTTTTCTTGCTACAGCCTCATCAAATTCTTTTCCACAATGACCCACAATTATTCTAGGGAGGGGGAAACACCTGGACTCCTTAGTGTGGAAAGATTTTATTGACAAGATCTTTGCCTCCTGTCCAGTCTAACTTCTCACCTACTACTACTCTTAGGTCTTGTCATTTAGATTCTCTCTACCACCAAGCCCCCAACACTACTTGGAGTTTTCTGAGTTTCCACAGCCCCTTAATTCTATATGTATGATATTCTCTTTGTCTGGGATGTCTCCCTTGGGTGATCTACATAACTCTTGGGAAAATAGGTCTTTGAGGGACTTTATCAAATGTCCCTCTGTGTCACTCTATTTTGCTTTATTCCATTCTATTGAAAAATGAAATGCATAGTGAAGGGATTAGGATATAAAAATTGCACTTAGATGAGGACTGGAATCTAAACAAAAGGACTTGCTTCATGCTGCGAATCTAGCGGAGATGCTAATAAAGCGCCCCAGAATCAGGAATATCAACAGCCCACTCCAGCAGGCTGGTTGGAAATACATCTTCCCTGACAGCTGGTGGGACCTTGGGGAGGAGCTATGCTCACTGTTGTCAGCAGATCCCAAGAGCAGGAAAAGAGAAACTGAGCCTAGGAAGCCCAGTGATCTTCTGCAAACTTATCTCACACCAGTCATCTTATTTGCACTGGAACAAAGTGAGGAAAGAGGCAGAGAGAAGTTCCCCTATATGGACACAGGAAATAAGAGAGAGGCCTCATTTAGGTGCTTACCTCTCTGTGTGTCTTTCCTTAATGTTGGCTGAGATACTCAGAGGCACTTGGTCCCACCAGTGGTTCTCAGTCAGGAGTGTTTCTCCTCCTAGATGACATTTGGCAATGTCTGAAATCATTAATTTCGGTGTCTCATCTGGGACAGGGGCTGCCACTGACATGTAGAATGTAGAGGCCAGAGATGCCAGTAAAGACCTTACAGTAAAGGTCTTTCCAGTAAAGACCTTTAGTAAAGACCTAAAATAATCATCTTTAACCTGTGTTGGTGGCTCACATCTGTAATCCTAGCTACTCATGAGGCAGAGAAGTGAGGATCACAGTGTAAAGCTAAGCCCAGGCAGGAATGTCCATGAGACTCCAATTGAGAGAGCTAGCCTTGAGTACAAAAGTACAGGGACAGCACCCAAACCCTGAATTCAAGGCACAGGATCAGCACATGCATACGTGCATAGCCCCCTGCCCATCCCCAATGGCTTGAAGCTGGGTGCTGTGGTTCACATATAATCTATAATCTATATAAACTATAATCCCAACAGTCAGAGAGGGAGGCCTGGTGCTGGTGTTTCAGGCCTGTAGTCCTATCTACTCAGACTGATCTCTAAGAATTGCAATTCAAAGCCAGCCCAGGCAGAAAAGTCCCCATGAAATTCCATTTAATCACTTAAAAACCAAAAGTGGAGCTGTGGCTCAAGTGGTAGAGCTCTAGTCTTGAGCACAAAGAGGCTCAGGGACAGTGCCCAGACTCTGAGTTCAAGCCCCACAACTCTCTCTCTCTCTCTCTCTCTCTCTCTCTCTCTCACACACACACACACACACACACTCACACACACA
>NW_012267443.1:606052-655270 GCF_000151885.1 Dipodomys ordii
CACACACACACACACACACACACTCACACACACACACTCACACACACACACACACACACAGCTGAGGGAGGAGAATCACTTGACACTACATAAAGACTACATGTCTCAAAAAAAAAAAAATCCAGTTCAAAATGTCAGTAATATCAAGGCAGAGATATCCTACATTTGGCACATGCTGCCTCTATTAGTATTCTGCCACCCTTACCAACTCGTACTTCCAAAAGTAGACATTGGGTTTCATTTCTGGATTTCTAGCATCAGTGGATAATCAATATACATTTGTTGGGGGATTGAATAACGTGTGAATTAATGAATATTTAAAGCAACCAGCTAACCCTTTAGTTGTCATAAGATCATTTATATCTAGGGCTACTAATTTAAAGAATGGCTACATGGACACATGCTAAAATTCTGTGCAATTATAATTTTCTTCTGAGTATCAAACCTAGGTTTTGTCAATTTTTTTTACTTCCTGTTACCCTTTATGACCTTTAATTTGTTATTCAGTATCCAACAGATATTGAATCCTGAGCATTTCCTTATTTAGTTTCATCCAATTTTGATTCCAGTAATACATTCAATTGGTGAAGGCCACATAATATTTAAAAGGGACATTAGAAAGTATTCACCTAACACACTGGTAAAAAGGTATCTCTGCTTTTATTTCTACTTGGAGCTAATGCATGCAGTTCAAACCTAGCGTCTTTGTCTCCTTATAGATGTGTACAAAGAATTTCACGTGAATAAGAGAAAACATGTCTTAAAGCTGACCCACGCTTGTCATTTTTGACATTTAGAAGTTATGCAATTGTTAGTTAAATATAGTTTCTTCATCTGAAAAAGAAGATCATGATAACGGCAACCACTTCATAAGGTGAATGTAAGATGGTTCATTATTGCATTAGTCCTGGTAAATATGTATGTGTGTATGTATGTACAGTACTGGGGCTTGGGGTCCCTTAGTTTTTCACTCATGGTTAGCACTCTACTACCTGAACCAAAACTCTACTTCCAGTCTTCTGGATTTTTTTGACAGGGGAGAGGAGTGTAAGTGGTGATGGGGTAGAGGGGGAGGGGATTAGAGATAAGCCTCTCAGATTTGTCTGTTAGGACTTGTTTGGAATCATAGTCCTCAGATCTCAGCCTCCCGAATATCTAGGATTATAGGCATGAGTCACCAGCCCAGCCCTTGTAAGCTTTTAGTAAGAATTAGCTATTAACATTTGAATGTTTTAATGAGTTTATTTTGAAAGGCTGCAGTGTCTCAGCCACATAATAATGTAATAATGGGTTATATTTTTTTCAATTTCTTGGGGAATTAATAAGCAAGAAACTGAGTTTTCTCTTTCACTAATTTAGAAGAAACATCTTGACATTACTTCTTGAGAATTTTACCATCAAGCAAGGGAGGAACTTGGGGTTTAATTTCATGTTGGCAAACTACTAATCAAAATTGCTGCTTAATCACACCATCCTCCAATTAATTGTACAGAGAAGATTCAGTACATGGAGTGGATACATTTTCAGCTACATTAATTTGAATTATATCTTAGTTTTGCAAGTTATTTTCCAGCTCTTGATGTTATTGATCCTAAAAGCTGTGGAGGAGTAAAGTGATGGGTACTGACTGTGCTGAGAAATCTATGAAGAAGAGAAAAATTAAAAAGTACAGAGAAGCTCAATTGCCTTCTTTAATGTGACTAGTGGTTAGACATAAAAATAAACTCATCTAGTAAAGGTTTCAAAAAAACAAAGTAGCTTGGCTTGGTTCTTTCAGAGTGCATGAATGTGTGTGTGTGTGTGTGTGTGTGTGTGTGTGTACATACTCATGTGTGTCTGCATTCACACGTGCATGTTTTAGGATTATGGGAGAATTTGTATGAACAATTGACAATAAAGCATTGATGGGTTTTCCCTTTTGTACTTTAGTAGCACACAGATATGCATTATACTCTTGGACCTCTGGTCTATGCAGGTCTTTTATCTTGTTTTATTTTTTATTTCTTCATTTTCAGAGTCAATGTCTCCTACACTAGTTGACAATAATTCTAATAGCCATTTAATTTGCATAATTGATCTTTAGATAGGCACATATCTTTGAATTTATAGTGTTAATATATGTATAACCTTCATCACTCAGCAAAATGTTTTTAAGGTCTATTTATATTGCTATATAGAGTTATAATGTATTACTTTTTTTGTCAGTTGTGAGGTTTGACCTCAGGGCCTGGGTGCTCTCCCTGAGTTTTTTTGCTCAATGCTAACACTCTAACACTTTGAACCATGGTGCCACTTCTGGTTTTCTGATGGTTAATTGGAGATAGGAGTCTCACAGGGACTTTTCTGCCTGGGCTGTGTTCCTCATATCTCAGCCTCCTGAATAGCTAGACTTACAGATGTGAGCCACCAACACCTGTTTAGTGTAATGCTTTTAACAAATATATATTGACTTATACACTCTCATGGTCCTTAGATTGAAGTTGCCACCAAATCACTAGAACCTCACACTGGTAGGTAGGTTCACTTCCACTTGAGCCATGCCCTCAACACCCTTTTTTGGTTATTTTCAAGGTGGTGTCTTGTTTTATTCCAAACCAGCCTGGACTAAGATGATCCCCTATGTCACTGAGTATGACAAGTGTGAACCACAGTGCCCAACATTAGTAGAGATGGAGATTCATGAACTTCTTTTTACTCAAGCTAGCCTCAAACCAAGATTCTCCTATCTGTCACCCAAGTAACTGGAATCATAGGCTGGAGACACCATGCTTAGCTGAACAGAAATTCTTAAAGTTTTTTCAGTTTTCATCATCAGTTTAGAACAGTATCATTTTATACTACTTAAATTCAAGAAACCTGTTCTGAGTGGCTATCTTATCTCTACCTACCAGCATATACTTGGCATTGCGGAAGAATGCTTCTGAAGGAAGAATGTGTTTGGTGTTATAACTCACCCTCTATCACTTACTCTATTGTTCTCCCATCACTTTTACTGTTCTGAAACCTTCATGTAACTTGGCCGGTGAAACTACTCTTTGTCAGGAGTTTCCTGTCTAAATGACTATCACCAGTTCCACAGGAGCATTAAAGGAAAAGGGGAGAGGGAGCCTAGATAGAATGCTTAGGACATGGCAGGAGCTTTCCCTGCATGTGTTCTGTTGCTCTCCTCCCAAGCTCTTCCCCACTAACTAATTCAGAACACAGGATTAATTCTGCTTTTCAACGCCAGGCTCCCACTCTTGGCCCCACACTCTGTTGCTCCAAGAACTTCTCACAGTTTCCTGTCTGGGTTTCAGATTCTTCAACCAGTCTATGTCCTTTTGACTTCCCAGAGATTGTTTCAGAGAAAATCAATACCTGGCATTAGTTCACTTTTGAGAGGACCAATTATTTACTTTCTAGGAATTCTTAACTGCATAACAGTTCTTGCTTTAAAAAAATATGTTTAAAATGCTCAAAAAGAAATGTACTCATTTCCTTATTCATGTAACTGTAACCCCTCTGTACAGCATCTTTACAATAAAAATAAATAAAAGTATGTTTAAGTATGTAATACATTAAACTGTCTTTCTACCAGAATACATCAGCTCTGTAAAAATAGATAAATATGTTGCATAGACTTGAGGCAACAGCTTTATGCTAAGATTTGAGAAAGAAGGTATCTAGGACCAGATGGTAAGACAGGATTTTACAAATTTAGGTACCTCAAGCATATATTTTGTTGCCCTTCAAAAACATGTTGAAAAATCTTCAATCATTCTTTCTTTCCTTCTTCTCTATCTTTCCCTTTTCCTCTCCTTTTTCCCCCTTCTCCTTCTACATGGAAAATAATCAGCAGCTGTTTGGCCACAGCAATTTGAATCCACACAGTGGGGTGCATGTAGAAGCTGATTTGCAGCAGGAAGTTTGGTGGAAAAGTAACTGGAATCACTTTTGGCCATGGTCAAAGGATTATGTCTAGACAAGGATGACTGATTTGACTCTGAAATTAAGATGCTGCAATGCAATTTTTCTCCAACAACAAAATGCAATTCTTATAAGCAAAGCATTATAAGAGTTTTTCTTTGCTTCTCTAATTATATTGTCCCCTCCTATTTCTACCATTAACATTCTCCTTGCCAGGAGCAAGCCAGATAATTGAATAAAGACAGCCAGATTAGTCACTCCAAATTACCTATAGTCTACAGAAGAGGAAAAAAATTACCAGAAATCTGCAATTTTTATTTGCTCCCAATGTAAAAATGTACAGGGAACGATTCAGAAAATGTTATTTTATTTGCATTCGGCATTTATGTAAATCCACAAGAATAAGTGGTTTTCAATGACATCATCCTCCTTCCTTTGTAAGTAGATAATTAACTGACGGGTACATTTTCCAAAAGAAGGATTTCACCAAATAAGGGGCTTTGTGAATGCAAATGCACAAAGCAAGCGGCACACACTATGAATATAAGAAATGAATTTACCCCCAAAAGAGAAAAAGATACCTAAGTAATTGTGTCTTAGGAATAAGAATGTTACTTTGGATGTTCTTGTTCAGATATTTCCAATGGAGTCATAAAAAATGGTTTTCAGCCCTGGTCCAAATGATAAATTTGAAATGGGTATGAAAGAGACCAATAATCTTGGCTTCATTTGAGATCTCCTTCTGGTATCATTTCTTACCCTCTCTCTAGACTATTTCATGGCCAGCCCAGAAAATGAAATCATCCATCTCTAACTGATTATGTGACTGACTCTCCCTGGGCTTTCAAATTTACCAAATAGCAGGGACAGGCCTCAGAAGCAGAGAGCAGCCCGACAAATTGTTAAGACAAAGTAAACACTGGGGATTATTTATAGTAATGAGGGGGTAATTTTTCCTAGAGTTGCACAAAACTGGAATCCAAAGCTTTGTGAGCAGTTTGGCAGTAATGAGCTACTGGTTTATCTTTTTTTCTTTTGTCATTACATGTACCTGTGTCTTCCTTTTCTTAACAAGACAACCATACTCTAAATTCAGTTATCTTCATTGTCCCTTCAGCTCTTACTCCTCTGTTTTTCATTTTAATATGCTGTCCTTTATCAATGAATAGGTTCATTTATACCACTTTCTATTTTACCCACACTTCCTAATCCTCTGTAAGCTACTGTCTTTTTGGTATGCCTCAGCATACCAAACATAAAGATCTAAAAAATCTTGGTCTATAAAATTGAATAGATCCTTATTATCTTTTGTATTGACTCATCTGTAATATTTGATGCTGTTGATACTATACTTTGAAACAATACATGCCATTTAACAAGAATTAATGATAAGCATGAACACTATTTAGCATTTTGTCCACATTAATATTTACATATTTCAATAAGCATATTAGGTAAGGACCTCCATTGGAAAGATAAAATAATAGAGTCTGGAGGGATTAAGTATGGTGTATGCTTTAACTCCAACTACTCTGATACTCTTACTTCATACAGCATATTTTCTTTGTCCTTTCCCATTTATCCCCTATTTTCCTTTGGATCCACTTACACACACACACACACACACACACACACACACACACACACACACACATCATTTAATCATTTCAGACACTTCTAGGCTCCAGCGCTCTGTTCTACCTTTTCATACTTTTAAGGCTTTGTCTAGAATTGTCTTTACACTTTTAGACTACCATAACAAACTACTTTAAATTGGGTGGCTTAAACAATGAAAATTAACTTTTTCACAGTTTCGTAATCTAGAAGTTAGAAATCAGAATGCCCTGAGGGTCCAGATGGGAGTCTCACTGTGTCCTGGCTTGGCCTTTTCCTCTCTGTGTGATGCTGAGAGAACTCTAGTATCTTTTCCTCCTCTTTAAGTCACTAGTTCTGTTAGATTAGGACCCCACTGTTATGGCTTCGTTCTCCTAAAAGCCCTACTTGCAAACACAGTCACATTGTGGTTTAAGATGTCACCATAGGAATTTGGGGAGAATATGATTTATAGTCCACAGCAAGTTGTGACTGAAAATATTCTCTCCACTCGAATTCAAGCTTCTTTTCCTCATTCTAATTTTTTATGACATCATTCCCCTTAGCTCTCCCACCCTCCCTTCAAATTCAACAAATCAAAAGTTTAGACACTTATTTTCTCTGTTATAGAAACACCACTCCTCTATCACATCAGACTTTAAAACTTGGTGTAAATTTTCAACTACCTCTTAACCTTAGTATCTGTTAGCAATAAAGAACCATTAATTTGTTCTTCAAAGTACATCTCATAATCATTCATTCTTTTCTATCACTACTTACCACATCCTTATCTCCTTTAACAGTTACTGTGGCTGTTTAACAAACAGTAACTTAATCTTAAAACAATTAGCTAGTATTTACCCTGTATTTGTGGGCTAGCTGGGGGTTAGCTGATTAAGACTAGGTTTAACTGAGGCTCAGCAACTTCTCAGCTCTCCCTCCATGATTAGCCAAGATTTGTTGTTCTCTTGGTGATGGCAAAAACCAGCACAAGTGCTCAAGCTTTTGTTGATATCATTTTCACTCCCATTTTCTCAGCCAAAGCAGATCACATGAGCAAGTACAGAGTCAAATGTTGGGAGGTATGAAGTGAGGGGAGAAGAGTACATATTTGAAATAGCAGTCTATCCTATCACATTCTCTTACTCATGTATTATAATACATCAATCTCTACATGGCTTTCGGTGACCATAATATCGTTCTTGTCTAGTGTTTCCTGGGTACATTCCATAGATTGTTCTTTCTTAAACATTTCCGTTGAGATGGATGTGGCCCTGTGTGCCTGTAATCCTAACTCTTGAGGTGGAGACAGATCAAGAATTAGATGCCAACCTAGGATATGTGAGACTCTATCTCAGAAAATAATAAAACAGAACAAAGCAAAAATCCCCCACCTCTTTTTTTTCATGTCTTTTATCTATTCTAAAATCATGAATGGGTCACTATTTCCCACTAAAACTGTTTCTAGTATTTTTTCCCTATCTTTTATAACACTTTAGAATTTGACCATTTCCTTAGAAACATTCTCCATTCTAATCAAGGCAAACCCTTCATTATTTCTTAAGTCTTTATCCATCCTTATTTTGGTGCCTTTATTTGCACAATTTCTTTTACCCCAATGGTTCTTTCTCTCCATAGTGCTCTTGCTCAGTAAAATTTCCCTTTGTAACTGGCAGAGATTCTTTGTTCATTTATTCACTAGACAAGCCAGGATTGTAGTACATGTTGGAAATAACACAATGGAAAGTGCTCAGTCCATGGTCATATGCAGACTGACAATCTCTTCTCTTTTTTTTGCGGGGGGGTCCGGTAGTGGGGCCTGAACTTTGGGCCTGGGCGCTGTCCCTCAGCTCTTCAGCTCAAGGCTAGCGCTCTACCACTTGAGCCACAACGCCACTTCCGGCTTTTTTCTTTTTGCTTATGTGGTGCTGACAGACTGACAATCTCTTGAGAAGGATTATAATGTGATAGTGCTACACAGGTACAAACATTGGTGTAAAGGAGGGATTTAATCCTGCCTTCGAGAACTGTGGGAAGATACTTCCAGAGTAAGTTGTCTGTGGTTAAGTCTTTGAGATGAATGAGTTCTTCCAGTGGAAGTTTGACTAGTAGGAAAGAGATTAGTAGTAAGTGTTTGGGATAGATGGAGTGAAGGGGAGAAAAAGAAAGATTCAGAGTGTCAGGAAAGTTACCAATGACTCAAACTACCCAAAATACTTATGTAAGCCAAAGACAGAAAAACACAACTGGAAAAGAATTTAAAATAAGCCATGTGCTGTGGTACATGCCTTGTTTAAAATTATAATCCCAGCTACTTGAAAGATAAAGGCAGAATGACCTAGAGTTTAAGCCCATCTCAGGCAAAGTTAGTGAGAACCTATCTCAAAATCATAATAAAATAAAGTTTCTAGAGAGGAGAGGGCACAAGTAGTAGAGTGCTTGCCAATAATGCTTAAGGACCAGGTTCAGTCTCCAACAGCACAAAAATGAGCAAAAAACACACAAAAGAAACTCACATTAAAGGAAGTAGGGAATTATTATGTTTGAGAGGGAGTTGACTTAACAGATTAGTACAGACAATGAATTGAAGAAGTCAAGAAGAAAAGCAGGAAGACTATTTCAAGAGGCTATTAGGACAATCTAAGAGAAGTAAGCATGGATCAAACTAAGGTCATTGAGAAAAATAGATAACTTCAAAGACATTTGAAAGTTGAGTAAGTGAAATAAAGACTAGACTAATTAAATGAACTAAGTATGTGAGAGGGAAAAGTGCCAAGATATGCCTGGATTTCGGTAGTGACTAAGTAAATAACAGTATTACTAATTTGAGGAGCCTGGAAAGAGGGGAGAAGTAGAGAAAGGCAGGATAGGCCAGGTTAGGATAAACAAGTAGAAGATGATGCAAATAGAAGTTGATCCTTAATGTTAATTAAAGAATAATCCTCGTTTCACATATCACCAAGTAGATAGATAACAAGGGCCTCCCAGCATTCCGGGTATAGGTGGCCACATCTGTTCATGAATAAAATTAGGTTCAAATGAGATTGGGCCAAGAAAGAGTGCCATATTCAGTGTTGTCTGAGCTGCAGATCAGACCATTTGTGGTTGCCAAGAGAGGAGCCCAAAGGTAATAGTCTAAATTTCTGTGCGTTCTCTCCATAGTGGATTTAGAATGATGATAGTTATAACAATTTCCTATTTCACTATACTCATTGGTAAGGTCTATGAAAGATACCAGTTCATCCATGCGCTTTAACAGTGTTCTACAAAGCAAGAAATTAAAGAACTAAATCTAAAGAAACTAAGATTAGCTTTGCATTTTTATAAATTTTCCATTCTTTTCTATGGAAACTAAAATAATAACTGTTTTATGTATCTTGAGAAATAATTTTTTTGCTTAAAGAAACCAAAGCATACATTATATCTTAAAAGTTAAAGCAGACATTAATCGTTTTTATACTAATATCAATGATATTGGAAGATTGACCCTCCCCCCAAAAAATTAGTGCAAATAGGAAAGACACTTGCATTCTCAAGAGAGAGAGAACCATGTGTGTACTAGATGGTTTGCAATGTGTTCGATTACTGAGCAGTTCAGCCACTCAAGGCCTTCACAGATATGAAAGGTTGTTAGGTTCTCGTCCACTTCCCCACCCCCAACTTGAGTAGGATTCTTTTCTCTGGTATGTTCATAAGGACTCTGTTCAGTCTAGTTTTAAAAGGTCGTAAGCTTAGAAGCTGTAATCACCTCCTTTAGAAGACTCTTCCCTACTATCATAGGAAGTATGTCCTTAAGGGAAATTCACTAATACTTAACCCATATTTTACTTCTTATAATTTCCTATTACCCTAATGAATACCTTTCTCTGAGTTGTTCCCTGTGACTCATCCACCATGTATCACCTCTTCCTCTGTGGTAGTTTTGTTGTTCAGATCCCTTACATATGGACAGTTATCCTGTGTCTTTAGTCAGTCTTAATAGTTAGGAAATGTTTAAGCCTGTAGTACCAATAAATCAGCTCAACATATAATTAGAGGCTTAACTCTGTGAAGAGAAGATGTAACCCATTTGTTAATAATATCACTTAGGTCTTTTGAAAGCATTCTTGCCTAAAATAACTGAATCAAGTTAACAACTAGCCTTAAACAAAATGTCAAAATAATGGCCTTCTCAGGTACTTTGTGTCCCATTCCCTCACCAAAAGTACAGAACTAACATTGCACGATAGTTCTCTGCCAGTTATTCCAGAGGGAAGTTGTCTCTTAGCTTCTCTAAAGTTGATTAAAATTCAAACTGTATGAAAATTCACCAATGTGTTAGATGTATCAATTTATCTACCAAATTGTATTCATTTCATAGATGACAATGCCAAGTTCAGAAACATGCCCAGTATCACACAGTAGAAAGTGACAGGCTTATGAGACACTACTAGGTTTTCTGATTCTAAATCCTGAGCTCTTGAAATGTCACTCATCTCATAATGACAGGAGAAGATGATTACTTTGTGGTTTGCATCTCTCCACCATGTTATAAGCCCTTAGCAAACTATTGCATCATAAATAGAGGGGTATGTGAATCGCCTACATATTTACGAATGGACATAAGAGCCATAGAATTCATACTCTCCCCTTTGTTGAAATCCATGCCTTTTGGCTCAACCTCCTTCATGTCACCCTGTAACTTCATATCACCATATGACTATTTTCTTTTCTAGCTCTAGCATAAACATGTCATTGGATACTCCAGTAACATATCATCCCTGGACAAAAAAGTTGATTACTCTGAGTTCACTCTCCTTTGTCATCTCAACTTTTCCTGCGATCAAGAAGACAGCACATCTAGCTCTTTACTGAGAGGAGAGGAGGATTTCTTCTTTAATCACCTTAGATATAACTCATACCTTCCAGAGAACTATTCCTCCAACATCTCTGACTCTCAGTAGAGTGAAGATTTATTTGCCCCCCACCCTCCCCACATTCATGGAGGACAAAAAAGGGTCAAATTATTAAAAACATTTCTCCTAAAATCCATGGGTTAGATGAGAGGTTTGATGGTGCTTCTTTCTGAGCCTTCACAGTGAAGCACACGGTATTGATGTAGGGGTACACGAGTATGATACTCGTGTACCTGTTGATCAGAGAGAAATTTAAGCTGCCTAAGCAAGGGAAAATGACATTTGCCTAGAAACCATATGGAGCATAGCATTTACTCCAATTTAGCTAAGTGTTTTTTTTTTTTTAATCAAACAACTCCCAAAAGGAATTTTTTTGTCAGTCATGGGGCTTGAACTCTGGGCCTGGGCATTGTCCCTGAGCTATTCAGTTCAAGGCTAGCACTACCACTTGAGCTACAAAGCCACTTCCAGTTTGAGTAGCTAAGATTATAAGGGTGAGCCACCAGCACCTGGCTAAGGGATTATTCTTTAAAAAAAGAACCATAGAATGAGTATGTGTGTATTTAAACATAAATTAATAATAGACAGGATAGAATTGTGTCTCACATTGGCATTAATTTCTAAGGTAAAAAGTATATTTAGTCAAAATTGACCATGAAAATACCTCCAGAGGTCCTATATTAGTGATAAACAGTTATAATATGGACTACTCAGTGTTTGTGTCATATTTCAATTCCTTAAATATGGTATGGAGATGAACTAGTTGGCTGACATCTAGACGATTTGTTATAGGGACTTAATACCAACTCATGTTTACTTTAAAGCCTACACTCAGTGAGGAGAATGACCAAATAGTCGCCCTCTCTCCCCTTCTCTCAGAATATAATTGGTTCATTTTGTCTGTGAGTTCTATATCCATGGATCCAACTAATCATGAAAACATTTGAAAAAAAACTACATCTGTTCTAAACATACAGACTTTTTCTTGTAATTGTTCCATAAACTATGAATATAGTAATTTTTGCAAAGCACATAGTATTAGATATTATAAGTAATATAAATCTGATTTAAAGTACATGAGAAGATAGGCATACCTAATATGCAAACCTATGCCATTTGATATCAGAAACATAACCCCCCGAAGATTTTGGTGTCTTTGGCAGCAAAGGAGTTGTGGGTGGGGGGGCTTGGAAACAATCACCCATGGATACCAAATTGTTCTCTGTACCATTGCCTTCTCTTAAGTTAAATGTACACATGATATGACTTCCCTACTTATACATTGTTAGTCAGAAAGTTATATTACAGAAACACCAATAATGCCATGATGCTACCAATCAAGATAGTGTGATGATTAGAGGATTAACATTTCATTTTTTATTATTTGTAAAATAGGGAAAACCAAAAGTAGAACCTGGGAGATATAAAATTCTGACTAAGAACTAGTAGAAATTGTGTTATCCTCATAACTATAGTATATATTACTATATTACTATTTGGGTAAAGGCAAGAATTATATTAATTATTCCTATAAGATTTTCCATTAGCTGAATTTTTTTGGATTAAACTTTGATATTTATATGGTTAATATGTGGTTAAATCATACATATGTCTTTATAATTCCCAAATCCTGAAGTTTTAATATATAGCTTTAGAGGATTGGTAAATGGGAAGAGAAAGAAGGAACAGAACTACAACTAACACTTACTGAATATGTATCTGAAAAGCTAGTTTGAGATACCCTTACATTTTTTAAACCTATAAAGTTTGTATTATTTTCCCCAGTTTATCAATGAAGTGCTCCAAAAACAGAGAATTTTTTCCAAAGTTCAAGCAGTAAGATTGGCTATGTTCAATACTGAACACAAATCTCTTTGACTTCACAAAGTTATCTCTTAATCTCCAGAAGAGAAGCAAGCTCTGCTTTGCTTCTTCATAAGGATATTGGAAAAGCAAAACCAAAGAGTGATTACCATGTGTTTGGCAAACTAATATATGCTAGTGGGGAACTGATAGTATCTAGCCTTGTTCCATAGGAATTGTGCACATGGTAAACTTTAAAACAAACTAAACTAGTTTTCTTATTGTGTAATTTCTCCTTCTGTTACTCGCCTAAATGTGCAATGTCATCTCTTAGGTACTGTATGTAACGTTTGGAATTGGTATCTAGTTCTAATGATGTTTAAAATTAAATTAAAAATTTTAGGGAAGAAATCAAGCTCTATAATTAAATACATTTTAATGATAATGTGATAAGACACATTGACAGTCCTTGATATAATGGGATGAACATGACACTCCACCTCTGTGGTCATTTACCCCCAACAACATAAACTCAGTTTGATTATGAAAAAAATATAGCATGAGAAGCTCAATAAAGGAACATCCTATAAAATACTATATGTATGTATGCCTCTAAATATAAGTATTTCTCAAAACTATCAACATCATCAACCCAAACATTCTGAGAGACTGTCATGGTTAAGAGGATTCCAAAGAGACATGGTATGACTATAGTGATTGAACTCAATACAATATCTTGGATGAAATCTCAAAGAGGAAAAAGGACACTGGTAGAAAGGAAGGAAATCTGAATAAAGCATAGAGTTTAATGTAAAATTGTACTAAAATATGATTATTAAAATAAATTTTTAAAAGCAAGTAAGAAGCCAGGCACCAGTGGCCCACACCTGTAATCCTAACTACTCAGGAGGCTGATATCTGAGGATCATGGTTGGAAGCCAGCCTGGGCAGGAAACTCCTTGAGACTCTTATCTCCAGTGAAACTCTTATATCCAATAAACTACTCAAAAATGCTGGAAGGGGGGCTGGGAAGGTGGCTGGGAAGGTGGCTCAGTGGTAGAGTGCTTACCTTACATCCATGAAGACCTGGGTTTGATTCCTCAGCACCACATAAGCAGAAAAAGCTGGAAGTGGCACCATGGCTCAAGTGGTAGAGCACTAGCCTTGAGCTGAAGAGCTGAGGGACAGAGCCAAGACCCAGAGTTCAGGCCCCATGATTGGCAAAAAAAAAATTGCTGAAAGGGGCAGAGTGGCTCAAGTGGTAGTGTGCACACCTTGATAGTGTGCACACCTTGAGCAAAAGCAGCTCAGGGACAGTGCCCAGCCCTAGAGTTCAAGCCCCAGGACCAGCATTAAAAAAAAAAGCATGTAAGAATTTGCTTTAAATAAATTCATTTAAAAATGTACTCTCTTTCTGTTGTTTTCATGTTTCTTGAAAAATCTGAAGGATGAAGCAAGGACAGCATTTTTTTTATTTGTAAGAAATGTGTTTATCAGGGAAAATTATAATAAATAAGTCTGCCTTGTTCCATCTTGTCTTCACAAATAGTAAGAAATTCAAGGCTATTCTTCTTTAGTTTGTTATTGATCAATTATCTTTTAAATGTCATCTTGCATTGGTAAAGCAGATAAAAATCCTCCCTTGGGGGAGGCTTATAAACTTTAACAAAATGAAGTAGTACATGAAAATAATTGTTGTTTTAGGACCAACATTCTAAGATCAGAGCTTTTTAAAATAAAATCAGTTTTAACCAATTTCAAATGCCAACCAGACTTGTCTTTCTGGTAGTCAAGATACTTTTCTTAAAAAATTTAATTTTTCTTTGTGTAAATGAACATGCACTTAAACTTTGCTTAGATACCCGGACATGCTGACACAAGTTGGGGGTAGAATTGCATAGACAGTCCACACCCTGGCTCCTGCTTAGTTTTTAAAATCCAGGACACTGTGTGACCCAGATGTGCAAGTCCCTGCTTCATGAATCAGCCCCTCCATGTGAGGGAACAAGTCCTTGGCAAACTGGCCATGCTGATTCAAGGTGAGGGAAGTGACTAGCTGGGAGAAGACATCAGGCCTATATACCACATGTACAGACTTGCTTTGCCCAGGATTAAGGAGTTTTGCTTTATTTGAATTAAGCCCAAGAACCCAGAATTCTGCTAACTAGAGCTTACTTCTCTAATATTAAAGAAATGCATGCTTTAAAAAATATATGAAATCTTAGATTCTGTCTTTTTAATCTGTACAGATTCTGCCCCTATACAACAATCCTGGGACTTGAGCATTAATACATCATTGTTTGATCTCTTCAGGTAATGTAAGGTAAGGTGAGGCAATCAGCTATTCAATTCAGGCACAATGTGTATGTAGAAACAATAGCATGTGTAATTAGAGGAGCCACCAAGCAGTACTGGCTGCAGGTCTTGAAAAGAGATGTGATTGGGTCTATACAAGGAACGAGGCAGTGGGGTGGAGTAGGATAATCTCTGTGATGTTGTTCTTATGCTTTGTGCCATTACTGTCTGATCTAAGAGAACTGCAATCCATGGGAGAAATAGCAAGCAAGTCTGGTGTCTGGTCCAAGATCATTTCAGAGTACCTTTTCTCTTTAGTGTAGTCCTCAGTAACTTAGGATGATGACTTGTAATTCCTGGAAGCTACTGAGAAGAACTTCATATAACGTAATTATATTTAAAGCATGACTCCAAGTACTACGTGACTTGGGGATGCTAAACCAAATCCTATATTCACTCCTTTTCTCCTTAATGCTGCCCCTGTTGCTTCTACTACTAGAGACCTCATTCTTGATTCATCTCTAAGATGACTGCGAATAGAATTATAGTTGTAGTCCCTAATATTTTCTTGCCAAGTGTGAAGACATGTGTGCTATTTCTACATTAGTGCTAATTACCATGGTGGTAATATTGACACCAGAGAAAAATGTAATAAATATGACAGAAATTGTAAAAGCCTTAAAATTATATAAAAGTCTTCCAGCACAGTCCTTTTTCAGAAGTTAATGATAATCCTTTAGTTTTCAGTTATTGTTCATATGTATGAAGTTCAGAGTAAATAATAAGGAAACAGATTGATTGGGTTCCTGAGTAATGTTTATCTTTCAGGAATTTTCACATGTGTCACTAAATTCTGTGGTTGTTTTCACAACACAGGAATCATTTCCCATGACTATGTTGTAGGGATAATTCCACTCATTCAGAATTTAGTGTTACGGAGTTATCCATTCAGTATGCTGAAAAAGGAGAATATTATTTCAAATCTTTTTTTTTGTCGATCATGGGGCTTGAACTCTGGGCCTGGTCACTGTCCCTCAGCTCTTCAGCTCAAGGCTAGCACTCCACCGCTTGAGCCACAGCGCTACTTCCAGTTTTCTACTGGTTTATTGGAGATAAAAGTCTCATGGAATTTCGTGCCAGAGCTGGCTTTGGACCTCGAGCTTCAGATCTCAGCCTCCTGAGTAGCTAGGATTACAGGTGTGAGCCACCAGCACCCAGCATGATTTCAAATCTATTTAAAAATTATCTTTTAAGTAGTTGTACAAAGGAGTTGCCATTTTAGAAAACAGCATATTAATACAATGCATCTTGATCAATGTTACCCCTTTCAACATTTTAAATCTTCTATCACTTGACTTATAAGAGTAACTAATTATACCAGGTTCTCACATCTATAATCCTTGCTACTCTGGAGACCTGAGATTGGACCATAGGCCTAGGCTGGTCTAGGCCGAAAGTCCATGAGACTCATCTTCAACTAACCAGTTAAAATATGTACTAGAGGTGTGGATCAAGGAACAGAGCACCAGCCATGAGCAAGCAAGCTGAGTATGAGGTGGAGTTCAAGCCACAGAACTGGCAAAAAGAAAAGAGAGGAATGTAAGGGAGAGGAGAGATGGGAGAAGAGAGGAAGGGAGGGGAAGGAAAGAAAGAAGAATCTCACTTTGAAGCACATCCCAAGGCTTTGTGGCTTGGCTTCTACTTCCATTTTCACTTTCCTCAGCAATTTTACTTAGACTTGAATTACTCAAAGATTTCTTTTCCTGCTCAGTCCTTAGATTAGAAGCTCATCTGACAGTTTGAACATAGGTTTCATAAACTCACTAGCATAGCTTATTGATATTGGGGGGCAGTACTAGGGGTTGAACTCAGAGCCTCAAGCTTATTAGGCAGGTGTACCATTTGAGGCACACACCTCTACACCTTTTTTGTTTTATTTTTTCATGTAGGATCTTTTGCTGACATCACACTGTGAGCCTCCTTATAAGTAGGCTGCCTACATAGCTAGGATTTTAAGTGTGCACTATCATACCTGGCTTATCTTTTGAGATGAGATCTAGCTCACATTTTGCCAATGGTGACCTTGAATTGTGATCCTACTCAATCCCAAGTAGTTGAGATTACAGGTATGAGCCACCACATCCTGAAATGTACTATTATTATTGAATACAAAACATTTCTACTAAGAAAGTTAATTTTCTTTTTTCTCCAGATACTGACGTTAGAAATGAACTCAGGACATTAATAAGCTTAGAGTCAGAAAATAAAGAAAAGTTTGTTTTTTTTTTAAGTTGAGACAACTTGCTGAAATGCTTATAATTATGGCACCTCAGGATTTTCCCTACCTAAAAACTTTTCTGTTTGGCAATACCCCCACCCCCAAATTCTTACCTTATAATTATTTTTCTAGATGTGATGATGACATAACACCTCTCAAATTCTGTATTTTCCCCCTTTGTTGCAACCTTCTCACAATATTTAGACAAGGTCTCCATTGGGTTTTACGTCCCCTTTAATCTTATCTATTACAGAAAAAGTATCAGGTATGATTTACTCATTTTCTTCAGTCCTAATTAGATAGGAATTTTTTCTTTGATATTTTCTTTATACTCTGGTACTGAGGTTTGAGCGCAGGGTCTGGGCACTGACCCTGAGCTTTTTTTTTTTTTTCTCTCTTAAGGCTGGTCTAGCACTTGACCCACAGCTCCACTTCTGGCCTTTTAGCGGTTAATTGGGGGAGATAAGAGTCTCATGGACATTCCTGCCCAGGCTGGCTTCAAACCTCAATCTTCATGTCAGCCTCTGGAGTTGCTAGGTTTATAAGTATAAGCCACCAGCACTTGGCTTTTTGGCATATTTTCTATCAGTGTTGTTTTGTACTATGTATCAATTTATACAATAATATATGGAAGTAATTCACCACATTTCAAATTTGTAACATCCGTTAAATGAATTCCATGAGCACAATAAAATAGTATTGTAAAACACAAAGGAGTATCACATAGGATAAACATACCTTTGTTTCTCATCCTAGCTCTGTCACTGTGAGAATTAATATAGTATGACATAATGATGAGGATCTTGGCACTTTGTGTTATATAACAGTAATGACAGGGTGAAATTTAACAAGCCTATTTGTGGTCAGTTATTACTAATGTGGAGTTTCAATTCAAAGGACTTTCTTTATTTTTGTTCCAACTAAAATACTTAACTAACAGAAGTGCAGATAACCATTTAGAGGAAAAATAGTATTGTAATTAATAATAGGATTTTAATTAATAGAACCTACAAACATTCTCACCTAAATTTTAGAAGGATCCTATAATCAACAAATGGTGCCTGGACAGTTAGCCATGTGCAAGTAACTCAAAACATATCATAGATCTTGATATTTTCTTATAAGAAAATATAGGATAAATCCTTCTGATTTTGGATTACACAATGGTTTTAGATGTGATAAACAAGAGTACTCATGCCAAAATAGATATTAAATAATTTGGACTTGATCAACATTAAAATTTTTAGTTCAGTGGACATTAGAATAGTGAAAAGACAACCCACAAAAGGGAGAAATTATTAACATACATTTGCTAAGGGATTTGTATGAAGATTATATAAGGAACTCTTTATCACTGAATAATAAGTCAAATAACCCAATTTAAAAGTAAGTAAAGGATGAGTAGACATTTCTCCAAAGAAGATATGAAAATGTCCAGTAAGCACATAAGAAAGATATATAATATCATAAGTCATGAGAAAATTAAAACTACAATAAAATGGAACTCTTTACTAAGATGGGAAATAGACACTGACAAGTGTTAACAACGATGTGGAGAAATTGAAACCCTGATAGATTGCTAGTGATACAATACTTTGCAAATAATTGGACAAGTCTTTGAAAAGTTAAATACATCATAATAAAACCCAAAAATCCCATTCTTACTGGACCTGTTCATAGTTATATTCTAAAATAAATGAAAATATGTGCCCATACAAATTTATAATAGCCAAAATATTGTCACTACCCATAATGGAGTTCAACTGATGAACAAATAAAATGTTTTATGCTCATACAACTGCTTATTATTTGGCATACAATGGAATGAAATATTGGTATATGCTATCAGATGGGTGAATCCTGAAAATATTAGTTAGGTAAAAATATCAGACACAAAAGCTTTGTATTATTCCAGTTATATGAAATGTCCAACTAATGCAAATAAGATACCAAAAGTAGACAGAAGTCACCTGGGTCTAGTTGAGGGAGGACAGAAAAGAAAAACTAATAACTGAGTTTCCTTTTAGAATAACAGGAATGTTCTGGAATTAGTGCTTATAGCAGCAAAATTGTGAAAATGCCAAAACCAGTGAATTGAACACTTTGCATGTAAAGTAAACATTAAGATTGCCCATACTACCAAGTAGCTATGATTGGGAAAGGCTGGGGACTTCACAATATTGGAGGGAGGCAGCCAGGTGCATTGTTTAAGCTAATGAAGGTCAACAGCATCAACAACCTTGAGGAAGCCAGTTTGAGATGCACAATCTCATGTTACATCACTGAGTCAGAGCCCCTGAGGCTGGGCTTAGCACCTGTGGTTTAACCAGCCTTGCAAGTAATGACGATTCTGATGCACTTTCAGATTTGGGAGCCACTGGGTTAGTTACGGTTTTGAAAGCTTAATCACTCTACCACTCACTAGATTTGCAGCCTTTGGCAAATTTCTTGACCTTTCATTGCCTGAAATTATTTGTCTGGAAAAATGGTTCCTCACAAGCTTATTGTGAGGATTAAATGTTTTATCACAGATAAATGCTGGAAAAGTGCTGGTCACTGAGATATTCCTCTAGCCCATATCTTTTTCTGGTTATTTTTTATATAGGATCTACATTCCCTCCGATGTACCCCCCACCACCAGATGCCTAGTTTAAGCCTTCCATGGTTTCTGGGATTACAGGAACACATTATTGTGATCAGCTTCCCTCCCTGGAGGAGTCTCAGAGACTTTCTTCCCTGAATGGCCTGGAATTGTGATTTTCCCAATCTCAGCTTCCCCCATAGCTTGGAAGCCCTGCCACTGTGAACTGCTAATGGTTAACATGGGGGCTCATGAACCTTTCTGCCCAGGGAGACCTAGAACCACTATCTCCCAACCTTAGTCTTTCAAGTAGCTAGGATCCCTGGTGTGAACTACTGGTGCACAGCGCCTGATCATCTCAACAGGTGATGCTTGCTTGCACATAATCTTAATGGGTCCACTATGGCTTTGTATATTGCTATACCAGAAAGAATCAGTGATCTGAGAAGAATCTTAAAGAAGTAACATTAGACAACAGGCAACAGGTACTCAGTGCTATAATCAAAGGGTGAAAACTGACAAAATGACAAAAAACAATAACAACAAAAATACCTAACACAAAGCATTAATTAATTATTTAATGAACACTAACAGTGATTTACTAACTTAATATTTAAGAACCATCTTTTAAAATACCTGAAAATATCTAACAATTCCTTTAATGTTACTATTACTTCTCACAAATAGATCCATTTTTGTCTTTTAAATTGATTTTAGCTTCCTGAAGTCATCCTTAAATATTTATCAAGTCCTTAGTAAATATTAGGTTTCATGCAACCTGAGCCTATAATAGAAATGCAGATATTTAGCAGTTTTTCTGTGGGAGAATATATATTTCATAAATATATGAATGTCATGCAAAGATCACAAATGATTTTGTTTGGATAGTTTTTTATTGCTGGTCTAGGAAAATAATAGAAGCAAATATCCAGAGTTTTAATACTTCTGATTCTTCCTACATTTTCTTTTTTTTTATTCTGAAAATACTGTACAGAGGGGTTACAATTACATGGGCAAGATAGTGAGTACATTTCTTATCAAGCATTGTAGCCTCCTCCTTTGTTTACCCTTCCACATCCCTTCCCAGCCTCCCCCCGCCCCCCCACCTAATCCTCCCCCCCCCCACCAAAGTTGTAAAGTTCATTTTCGACATGACAACTTGTACTTCTCATTGTTGCAACAGGTCCACCTGTATCCTTATTTAAATGACTTGTTTTTCCCCTTCCCCTCCACAAATTATACCAACATCAAATACAGTGAAAGCAGGGGTTATATTGTAGGGGAGGGACATACAAAGCAACAAAGAAATAATCTTATAAATGTGTTAGAAACAAATGCATGAAAGAAAAAAACATTTAAATACATATCTTAGGGTTCATTTTCCTAACATCACCTTATCTGACCTTTTCTGGTTGACTCATATATATATACTAGATATTGCAAATAAGGGAAAACATGGGACCTATGTTTCTTTGGGCCTGGCTTACTTCACTTAATATGATTTTTTCCAAGTTTTTCCATTTCCTAACAAATGGGGCAATGTCATTCTTTCTGATGGAGGCATAGAATTCCATTGTGTATATATCCCACATTTTCTTCTTCCTACATTTTCAATAACACTAACCACAGGAAACTTTAAAGTCCCGTGATATTGGGTGATTTGTTAACGCTCAGACATTCATAATGGGGGCACAAATGTCACTGATATGAGGTTCAGTAGTTTCCCAGGAAGGCTGACACTGCACCTCATGTGAATTAATTTCTTCATTAGAGAGATCTCAAAAAGGAGATGTTGTAGGTAGTTTACTCAGACAAAAAGATGAAACCTTAACAACATCTCATAAAACTTCCTGATTTTATTTATTACTATTCTTCTCTACACCATCAATAACTACCTCATCTTCTTGTTTCTCAAATACAGGAGGTTTACAGATTTCTCTTCCTGAAATGCTCTTTTTCCAAGGTTAGCTTGCATTGCACTTTAGTCTTGCCCAAGTGTCTCTCCTCCATCACTTCTCATGAGCTCTTAGTAATTGCATTACTAAATATGCTGACTGCACACCTCCTCCTCTCCCCTACCCTGTCTGAGCACTCACCCACCCATGGTACAGTAGTAAATGGTGTTTACTATGCCTTATATTTGAAGGAAAACTGCAAAGAGCAGGTCTCTTGTCTGTTTTGTTCACTCATGTACCCTGCTCTAGAACACTGCCCAGCAGATGCTAGGCTATTCACAAATTACTGCAGAGTGAATAATTCACTGATAAACCAGGCTCTATACAATAATCCTTTTCTCTTTTATTATTATTTTTCTTCTGTTCTAGTTGGGAGGATTTGCAAGGATGTCAGACTCTCTCAACCTATTGCTTTGACAGGGCTTCCTCAGTAAAGGATCTGATCTCTGGAACTTATTCTTCTGGGCAGATTGCCAGAATCTAAATTTGTTGTCTTTAGGGTATGATGCAAAATTTCAATTTTGTGTTTTTCATTATTATTATTATTGTTTTGAGAGGCAGGTTTCAATTTTGTATGATTTTATTGTTTTGTCTGGGGTTTTATTCCTGTGTTGAATTCTATTTGTCAGGGTTGATTAAGAAATTTAGCAACTATACTTCAGAGAGCTATGAAGTAGTAGAAATTAAAGCTAGAAAAGTCCTCATGGTTGATCTATGCCATCTCTCTTGCTATTAAGTCTTGCTTTCCACAATACAAAGTCCATGGCTTTGTTCAATGAGGTTTTAAATGTCTCCAGAGATTCCTTTGGGCACCCACTTAAAAAACCTAATACTCCTGACAAATAGGAAAAATTCCTGATGTTTTGTCTAAACGTCGCCTTTCTTATTGCTATTTTATTTCTCCTATTTGCACTCCAAGTTAGCAAGCCCTTTCTCTTTTGCCATTTTATTCCTTTCAGAAAGGTGAAGACTTATATTTCTGCTAAATCAGTTTTTTTAAGCCAAACTATACATGTGTTCCTACCTTAATCTTTCTTCTTTTCTTTGTTTAACTTTTTAAGTTTGGTTATTGAATTCCTCTTCCCCTTGATTTGCGCTATGTGTAATGTCACTAGTCACCCATTGAAGGACTGTAACATAATGCGGTTCCTCCTGAAATATTAAGACAAAGCACTGCCATCCACCATCTGAAATTGTGACTATATCTGACGTTGTGCCATAATCATTCTAATGTGTTTTTATTTTATTTATTAAAATATGAAGTAAGTTCTGAGCAATGCTTTTCACTTAACCTAAAAAAAACGACAGTAATTGTGTCATATCAGACATCTCAGGTCAAGATTTTGCATCTTTTTTCTAATCTGCAAAACCAAAGAGCAACATGCATTTCTTTACTATATTCTTATGAAAATAAATGTTAGAAATAAAACCACCTCAGTTCCAAGCTTTCCAACAGAATTACAAAGGAATAAACTATTATTGATACTGTAAAGTTCAAATGAGACTTTTGTTTCTTTTTAGCTTATAGTAATTTCTGTTAAATCAATGCATCACTATTTGTAGTAAATGTTAACTTAAAAATTTTCAAATACCATGGAATTATTTTAGTCAATTCAAAATCACAGGATTGAATTAAGTATAATTAGAGTGCTTCAAGAGTTTCTAATTGTTTATGTTCACTTTCTGGATAGACACTGGTCCATTTTGAATAGTAGTCAATTATGTTTCTCATCTTCAGGTTTAGATACTTCTCAAGAGAAATCTTTCCTTTTTAAAGTATAACTTCAGACTTGCTTTTGCTTTTCAGTCTGTTTTCTACTTCAAGACCAACTTACAAAATAGAATAGCTAATCAATTATTTTCCCCCAAACAACTGGCTACATGTGTCTCCTTTATTTATTGTCACCCTTTTTCAAAATTAGGCAATTCCTACTTTCTCTCATAGAGTAAAACAAAGATCAAAAAGACTTCATTTAATTGTACCTACTTCTGAGGTATAATCTGATCATTTAGTATGAAAAATACTTTAAGGAAAGGAAAAACAATCACAATTTCATGGAGCTTCCACCTGGCCTGAGTTACAGAATAATCTCTTAGTTACAGCCAGGCTTGCAACTGCACTTCTCAAACTATCTCAAATCTCTGATAATCCAAGGTCAAGTCTAGGCTGAAGGCAGGCAGAACCTCACCAATCCAAAGAAAGGTTGTTTGTTTGTTTTTTAAAGTACTCATTCTACCCCACCTGGAACCCTGCCATCAACCTGTACTTTCTGGATTTAGGAATTTAAGATGCAGATTATATATCAGCAATAACTGGAATAGTTTATTACATAAGCTGGTTAAGGGATGCCATGTGCTTTTCAACTGGCATCTTTTAAAGTTTGAGGAGAAGAAAAAAAATGAGTTTTAGCACTCTTCTGAAATAGGCTTCTTTTATTTTTAGTGGGTTTTCATTACTTTGAGGGAATTGAATAAAAATATACTGAAATTTCATTTTTCCAGGGAAGTAAATAAAGTTTATGAGGAAACATGAAATGTGGGGAAATATTAAATACAGTAAGCTGAACAAATGTAATACATAAGTTACACATTTGGATTTTTATGATCTAAAAAATCTACTCCAAGAAAAAGAAAAAACTGAAATTTGAAGACTTATGAGCTTGTTTTAAAAAAATAGTAAAAATAAGTTCCAGCTGGTGTGAGAACAAGGCTAGAGTCCCAACTCAGAGTCAAGGTAAAACATTGTACCTGAGTAAATAATAGCCCAGGACAGCTGAGGTGTTGGCAGAAGGAAAGTTTTAATGCAGAATGTTCTACATTGCTTTTCTAAGGAAGTTATAAGAAAGTAATATGTATATATATATATATATATATAGAGAGAGAGAGAGAGAGAGAGAGAGAGAGAGAGAGACATCAGAGAAAATGTATTGAAACAATATATCAAGTCAAATTTTTCTTTACACAATTTTCCAAGAGCAAGCACATGGCCAATGTGGATTAATCATTAATAAATTTAATAAAAGGAACAGATTATTAGCTCCTAAAGCTGGTTATTTCATTTTAAAATGTTTTAATATACCAGATGTTTTGTAAAAGAATTAATGTTTATTAGTTAAAATGATTTATGAATCTAGAATGATCAACTTTTATTTCAGTGTTAAAATTTGTATTAAAAACCATGTAACAGACAAACAGAATTTACAGTTCAGTTAGCAGTCACTGAATGTAAAAACAAGTTCTTCAAAATGCTCTTCTTCACAGCCAGTCTTGTTCCCATAGAAACCAATGTGAGATCCTGGAAAACAAGGTAAGTTCTAAAATAATCACCATTATAAATACCCATTATATAAATGTAAATACAGGCAATTGAAATGATTTAGATGATTTTGAAATTGCATATCATTTCCCAAACCATAATGATTCCTTCAGAGTGGTTCTTGTCTGTCATATAAATACAGCATTTACAAAATTTTTAAAATTCTTATGATTTACTTGTGAGGCCATAATCACCTTTTCAAACAAGTCTTGGGCATGCAAATATCAAACATGTATTTTGGTGTAAGATAGGTCTTTTTTGGCTGGGCTTTTACTTCATGGTGGATTAAGTACTTCTCATTTTTAGCATTTGGGTTTAATATAATGTTTTTATTAATTAATACTTGCTCTACAAAAAATATGGGTATTTTAGAATATTTTTAATTATAAATTTTCACATTTTATTTGTCCAAGCATTTTGTCCTATCAAAAGAACCAAAAAAGCTTCTCCAACTGGAATTGGAATTCTTCCCCATGTCTAGAACCATTGGATATTATCGAATAAGGAGTACTAATAATGTTAATGAAGATGTGTATGTGATTTGTTTATGGATACACACACACACACACACACACACACACACACACACACACTCTAAAGAAGACATTTAGAGGAAAAGTTCCAATAGTGAGATGCAAATGTTTATATTTAGTATGGTTGTTAAAGGGACCACAACAAGTTATAGACTCATATTGTTACCTGGATCTATTTCAAAACTCAGATATTTCCTTTTACTTTGATTTCAACTAATCCCCTGCTTTTTAATGTGTGGTCTCCAGACCAGCAACATCGACATTGCTTAGGGGCTTGTTTAAGAATGTTAGGCCCTACAAAAATGGATTGAATCAGAACATGAGTTTTAACAAGATCATCAGAGAATTAAATGCACACTAAAGATTAAAAGCATAGCCAGCCGCAAATATCTGTTCCAGAAATGTTAGAAGTTTTACTCCAGATGGACTGATGGAAATGAACCAAACTCACTATGATATAAACCCTCATGGAAAGGGGCTGTTTCTACAATGGTACCCCTAGTGTCACATGCAGAGAAAAATCTATAAACTATGAAAAATAATTTTGGGCAAAGGAGAATGAAAAGATATCTCTGTATTTCAAAAGTGATATATTCTGTTTTCAAGTATTATGCTTTTAAAATAAAATTGTCTTAAGTTTTATTTTAACCTCTCCTCCAATAAACTCAACTGGTAAATGTTTTACATACAACACACACACACACACACACACACACACACAATCAATCAATTAAATCAATTAAAAAGCTTAAACGTAAAACATAACCTATAAAACTCCTAGAAGGAAACATAGGCAGAAAGTTTTCTGACATTTGTCTAGGCAATGATTTCTTAGATATGACTCAACTATCTTAACAAAAGTAGACACACCTCAGATGACACACCTCAGATTGTTCAAGAAACAGCAGAGGATGTGGGTATGTTTTGAAGCCACTATGTACTGTTCATCTTACTTCAACGTCTTTTAATTGTCACTTTATGCAAATACATCTTGCCCTATTCAAACTAGCCAGTCTTGATCAGCATGAACTTAGGCTCCACCAATATGAGCAGAGGTGTGGGGGCTACTGTGTAGGGATACACAAAGGAACAGTCTACCTGCTTTGTGTGTGCTTGCTTGCCAGATTTGTGGCTGATGGTGCACACTTTTGCAGAAGTAAATTTCACCAAAAAAACAAATAAATACCCTGGTGGAACTAAAATCTCAAGAGCTGCAGAAAAGACTGGGGATGTACTTCAATGGTTAAGTATCTGTTTCCCTACTAAATGCAAAGCCCTGGTTTGGATCTCTAGCCTTTCAAAAAAACAAGAAACAAGCATTTTCTATAAAGCAAAGAAATAAACAATAAAATAAAAAGGAAGCCTATGTGATATGAAAAAATATTTGTAAATCATATATCTGATAAGAGTTTAATATCTAATATACATCAAAACAAGTCAAAACTCTTACAATTCAGTCCGTTACGTATGGCTCATGCTAGCTATTCAGGAACTGAGATCTTTCGTGTGTCAGCCCAAACAAACAAATCCATGTGCTTCATAACTCCAATTCACTAGCCAAAAGATGGAACTGGAGGCGTGGCTCAAGTGATAGAACACTGGCTGTGAGAGGAAGAGCCCATGTCTCCGAGTTCAAGCCTCAGTAACAGTGTGAATTGTGGGCACATATGCGTGTGCACATGCACATATACACATACAAATACACACAACACAATAAAAAATTTAAAAACCATCAAACTCTTATAATTCAGTTAAACCTTGGAAAATAACATCTGAGCAGACTTCTCCAAAGATATAAAAATAGCTTACAGGTATACAAGAAGATTCTCCACAGTACTAATCATTCACAAAATGCAAATCAAAACCACAATGAGATAATATCTTACATCTGTTAGAATAGTTATTAGTCAAAAAGATAACATCTGTTGATGGGGATGGCTGTATCCATGATCATTGCACAACTGAGATACCGAAATATCCACCAGCAGATGAATGAATTTAAAAAGAGTGGTATCTGCATACAAATAGATACTAGTCAGCTTTTAAAAATCCTATCCTGTGTGACAACATGAATGGATGTAGACGACATTATTCTGAATGAAGATGCCTGCCATAGAAAGACAAACAGTCTATAATTCCACTTAGATGACCATTTAGATTTCAGTGGCTATAGAAAAATATTTGAAAAAGGCAATTTAGAAGGATGAAAAGTCTATTTGGTCTCATGGTTTCAGAGATTTTAATCCATGGTTGGTTGAATTCTCTTTCATGTGATTTTAAGGAGACATAACTTCATGATAGGGACATGTGGTAGAACAAAGTTACTCACCTTACAGCTAAGGAACAAGGAGAGGAAAGGGAGAGAAAAAGGGAAGGAGGGAGGCTGGAGCTATGATCACAATGTGCTTCTCAAGAGTATATCCCCCAAATGAACCTACCTTCTTCCAAATAGATCCTATCTTTTAAAGTTACCATCACCTCTCACAGTACCACACATAAGCTAGTAACCTAGCCTTTATCATATTGGACTTGCAAGGACACTTAGGTCCAAACCACAGCATGATGTGTCTAAGACAGTCTAAGTCATTGAAATGGAGTAGAATGATTGTTGTTAGGATGGGTGAAGAATTGCTCACTGGTTGTAAAGAATCAGTTATACACAATAAATATGTTATGGAGATATTCTATACAACATAGCACTCAAAGAGTAGTCAGTACTGTTATTACTATAGTAGTAATAGTACTACTATTAGTACCATTAGTAGAGGTCAGTACTACTATTACTATCCAGTAATACTTAAAATACTTAAAATTTCAAGATTGTAGTTTTCTTACCAAAATATTTGAACAAAGAGCTATGGACTTGTATGAAATGAGAGACTTCTTATAAAAAAAATCTAATCTCTAATTTCTTCTATCTGATAGTTTATATAAGTCCCTTATTTACATCCATGGCTAGAAATTGCATATAGCTTCATTTGTTCGACTCCAAAGCTTCCATTTTTTCACATAGAGTTACTTTCATTTATCACAAACACATGTAAAATTTTGATGATGGTTTTGATAGCTGCCCAAATGCTGTGACCTACTGGTGAAAAGAGGTTCCTGAAGGTGTTTGGCTAACCAGTTTTGTGGATATAGTTTTATTTAGGATATGCCCTCAGGAGACTTAGTGAGAAACTTCAGTAAATAGTAGTGTTCCAGACTTTAAAGAAGGCAGATGAGAAGTTAGCTACAATACTCAATACCACAAATGTTTTGTATGTCTTTATGGCATCAGTGTTGCTCAAAACAGTCAACCTCTCCTCCAACTTTGAGACCTTTTATGCATTGCTGGACAGTGGAAATTAGCATTATCATCCTTTTCTGCTTCAAGTTGCTATTATTCATTGTGCATTTGTCATATGCCAGGCACCTTATGAATGTTTTGCTCATACAGGTAATTTAAGCAAAAAAACAAAACAAAACAAACCTTTGGAGGAAGGTAGTTTTATTATTCACACTTCAAAGTTTGAAAACTTAAGGCACAAAAGGTAAATATCCTTAGGACACACAGCTAGTGATCAGTACAGTCTGAATGTGGACCTTGAAGGATGAATTAAGGAGTCCAGACCTTTTACATACTCTGAAAAGATGTCATAGAAGTCTAGGTATAGGCTAGTTTCTCAACCCTCCATACCTAATTAGCTCTACCTTTTAACTGACTATTTGAAAGTGCCATTCAAATAGACTACTGGCTATTCAAACTGACTTCAAATTTTCTGTTTGAAAGTACCTTTAAAATCAAAGTGCCTTCCTCCAGGTACCAGCATCCTAATACCTATTATCAATTTTCTTTTGGTATACATACAGAAAAACTCAATTCGATATGGTCCATTTTACCTCCTTACTAAATAGGCACTCATACGTTCATCAAGTTGCCAAGTTGTCTGTCTCAGTTCCCTCAAGTGTACAAACCATTTACATAGCACTACTTACTAGGGCTGCTATGTGGAGGATTAAATGAGTAAATGCACAAAATGGGCTTGGCCCTGTGCCTGATACAAAGCAAACACTACACATTATTATTATTATTGCTATTAATTATCATTAGCATGGAGAGGCACTGACTTCTTCATAAAGTATAATCAGAAAACAAAATCCATCTGGGTGCCGGTGGCTCATGCCTGTAATCCTAGCTACTCAGGAGGCTGAGATCTGAGGATCTCGGTTCAAAGCTAGCCTGGGCAGAAAAGTTGGTGAGACTCTTATCTCCAATAAACCGCTAGAAAACCGGAAGTGGTGCTGTGGCTCAAGTGATAGAGTGCTCGCCTTGAGCTGAAAAGCACAAGGACAGCGCCCAAGCCCAGAGTTCAAGCTCCACGACCGACAGAAAAAAAAAAAGAAAACAAAATCCACATTTGTAATACTATTACAGTTGATAGAAGATATCTATTTGTGTGTGTGTGTGTGGGGGGGGTTACAGGGATTAAACTCAGATCCTGAGTGCTGTCCCTGAACTCTTTTGCTCAAGACTGAGCCACAGCTCCACTACTGTTTTTGAGTGGTGAATTGGAGTCTTATGGGGAGTTTTCTGCCTGGGCTGGCTTTGAACCGGGATCTTCAGCTCTCAGCTTCCTGAATAGCTAGAATTACAGGTGCATGCCACCAACACCTGGCCTAAATTTTTAAAAATATAAACACCTTATTTAATAGCTCGCATGCATTGATCACTTATTAGGTTAAAAAAATTGAGCTACAAATATATAGAATTTCATTTATATCTTAAGTATGTTCCTGCAAATGACTACAGCACCAAGAAATTAAGTAATCTGTCTAAGCCCCTCCTTAGGAATTGGGCCTTCATTTATAAAATTTATAAACTTCTCTGCAAATATGTACTTTTAGGTGTTTTACCAATAATTCCTTTCATACTTTAATATTTATTACTGTCCAAATATTTTTTTCCATGTGCCACAATAATTAAAATGATAAGTTATCACTGGTTCCAGTTCTAAATAGTTCATGAACCACTACAATTGCAATAAAAGGAGACTGAATTTAGAGTTTCAAGCCTATACTATAATCCAAGCTACTTGGGAGGTGAACATAGGGTCACTTTCTGAGAATGGCCATAGGAAAAATTCAGGATTCAATATGAAAAACAAAGCAAAAATGCCTAGCCTATTGGTCAAGTTGTATGGCACTTGCCATCATGAGGCTCTGAGTTCAAAACCCATTAAATGAGGGAGAGTATTGCAATCTTTAATATAATTTGGTGTATGGGGGGGTATCGTTTTCTTTCTGTTGATTTTCCTCTTGATAAAAAATAAAATAAATAAAAACAGAACTAAATAATAGGCCCAAGAACTAAAATTTTGATTCATTATTATTTAAAACCTGCTCTTAGGGAAGAATTGCACCCCAGCCTGTCTTCCCAAGCACCCAGGAGGCAGAGGCAGAAGAACTGTGAGTTGGAGACCAGACTAGGCCACACAGCTAGGCAATGCCATTCTAAGTAAATAAGTATGTAAGTAAATAAATAAATGGTATATTTTTAACAGCATACAATATGTCCTTTTTTTTTTTTGTCAGTAATGGGGTCTGCTTATGTGGTGCTGAAGAATTGAACCCAAAGCCTCAGCCATCTTCCCAGCCCTCCATTTTTGTATACTATTGTTTTATACTGTAGTTACTACATACAAATTCTTCTAGGTCATTTGCCACTAACCATTCACACTGGAAACATGAGACTAGAATCAGATAAACCAAACTGTACTATGTGAACAAACTGGGCTGTCTTTTCAGAGCCCAAGTGTACTGTGACATACGCAGGGCACTAGTTAAAAGACTGGGATAATGTGTGTGAAGGACCTGGCAGTTAGAAAACTGATGTTTGCATCTTTCTAGATTTCCTTTCTTGGTTGTAAATCACGTAAAAATGGTTAAGTTTTATTTTTACCACACTATGATTCGTTTCAAGGTAACCTACATAGTTCTTAACTCTGAGTGCCAAAAGAGATTGGCAAGACAAAAATCCACCTCTCTACTTCCAAAGGCCTGCGGAGGGCTCGGAAAGCGCTGGGAGGACCTCCGGTATCCCAGCATTCACCGCGCTCCCTCAGCAGCTCTCGCCCTGCGTCGTCTCGATGGTGAGCACCAGCTTCCGCCAGGGCCTTGGCGGCGGCGGCGGCGGCGACTTTTGAGTGCGGTAAACGTCTTCTAAGTTGGCTGCCGGATCGCGCGGGGCCGAGCGTGGAGGGGCGCGATGTCCGAGAAAAAGCAGCCGGTGGACTTGGGTCTCCTGGAGGAGGACGACGAGTTCGAGGAGTTTCCTGCCGAAGGTGAGCGTGGTGGGTGGCGTGGATGGTGACTCAGGCCTGCAGGTGGGGGCGCGGGAGCCGGGCCTAGCTCGGGCCGGGGTCGGGGTGGCGGGGACGGGAGGGGGCCTCAGCCCGTCCCGTGTGCTCGGCTCCGGGGGTCCGTGACCTTTCCGTTGGCGAGGCCCGGGGCTGCCGGATCACCACTCTTGAGTAGCCGGTGCTCCTCGAAGCGGGGGTGGGGGGCGGGGGAGGCGACCCCGCGGCCCGGTGTGGATGGGCCCTTGGCTGCTCAGCCTGGTGACCCGCCACCTCGCTCCCGTCTCCACGCCCTGCCTCACCTTCCCTTCGTTTAGCAGCCTTCTTTGGCTTTTCAACTTTTGTGGAATGAAGTTGTTGCGCCTACTTGAGACAGTGCGGTTTCTCCTAGGACTCTAAAGCTAATGAAGCCCGGGATGGAGGGAGCAGGATTCTAGGATATTGGCTTGGGTGTTGAATCCTCCTGCTTGACTTCTGCTGGTTCCTCACGGCTTTACAGGACACTAGATTGCTACACGTTCATTAACTTCCCAGCAGTAGAGGAGCTTTAGTTTTCTCATTGTAGGCGAAAGCTACAATTTCAGCTAATATTTCAGTGGCTGCTATGCTTTCCGGAACTAAAGTACATTGACAGTTCCTTACAAGTAACTTCTAATTGGTGGCTGTGTAATATTCAGGTCGTTAAGCAGGTGCTGAATGTGTTAAGGATCATTGTGAAATGCATTTTCCAGATTCTCGATTATTTAAACTGAAACTGGACTTTATGAGGAAGTCAAATCAAATTCCTAGGCAAAATTGATCGAAGTATGTTTTGGGAGGCTTTTACATGATTGGATATTTAGGACTGGAGAGCAACTTAGTGACGAGGAGGTTTTCATTTTTCATCCATTGTAAAGTCAGGTTCTTGGTAGAATGGAGATGAAAACAAATAATTTGCTTTGAACTTGCTTGGAATACTTTTTTGCACAAGACAAAACCTTGTTGATTTTTTTTTCCTCTGACAGATGTAGATGAGAGAAAAATGAGAAGACAGTTTTTTGCATTTTTAAAAAATTCTCTTCTTCCTTTGTCAGAAGCCTTCCCTTCCTTGCTGGAGTGACGTCTTCATTTTGTTCAGCCTCTGACAAACCAGCTGTACCATCCTTCTGTACCAGACTGGACTGATGAGCTTGGTCTCTTGACACCTCATCTGGAACCAGGCCTATTTTAAATTTGGACAGATACTCTCAGTTTGCATTTCCATCCACAGTTTATCTTTCATAAACTTGCTTATACTAAACATTAAACATAAAGTTGTTGCCAACTTTATAAATGAAAAATTAAATCCTATTATTTTAATTTGGACTTATTTGAAATTAATTATTAGGTTTTCCCTTTTTTACATTTTGTACAGAGTTTATATGTTTTGCATGCTTTGTGTATAATATGTATTACAGTGTGGAGGTTTAATAAATGTTGGAAATGCTGTTTTGTGATGTTCAGCTCATATCACTTAAGCTTTCTACATAGTAGGTATTTCTTGTTGATAAGCCAAATCTTTGTTTTCCTGTAAACAGATGACAATTTATAATGCTTAGTTATGACTTTAAAAAGTTATTTCTGAAATTCATTTGTAATGCTGAAAGGATGGATGGTATGATACTGAAAACCTTAATACATCTTCTGGAATAAGGAATTAAGTTTAAAAATTATATTAATATTATGAAGTAATTAAGGAAATTGATCCAGATTTCTGTTTTGCATATATGAACAGTCCAAATAAAAACAGTTCATATTTTATCAGCTCCTCTCCCCAAAAACAGTTTTAACATTTTTTTGTTCAGTCTTGGATTTACTTAATTTTTTACATACTATATTTGCTGGTTATGTCACTTCAGTTCTTCAACTTGAAACAGTTTCCATCTTTTGGGTTTGTTTTGTTCTTTTTTTAAACATTAATTTACATGAAGAAGCCAGTTTTAGAAAGTTCTGCCTTCTGGATTTGTCTGATAGTTTCCTCATGATTAGATTTAGAATAAAGTTTGTTAGCAAGATACTATAAAATACTATGTATTTCATACTACATTATATCAAGAAATACGGATTGTTCACTTCGTTAACATGGTGACCATACGTCTCTCAATTTTAAAATAATAAGCACTTTGTCCTCTTACCCAACCATTTTTCACCCTGTAACTTTAACATACATAATTGATCCTTGCCTGAGGTACTGTTTTCAAAATGGTGATTTTTCTGATTTTCATTTACATGTTTATGGATGGGAACTGTAAAAAAGAATATTAGTATCCCTCAAGTGTTTCTGTGGACTCACAAATTTTTTTAAATTCAGTGTATCATTATTTTAAGCAAGTGTCTGTTTCTTTTGACATATTTTTTTGGTATTAAAAAGAAATGTCCCAGATCTGAAATCAGCCATTTCTAAAAGGATTTGGGATTACTTTTAATAGGATAATGAATAAATAACATTTGAACTCAATTGAGGATAAGTATAAGTCAGGCCAGAGTAGGAGAAGATAGTACAAAGAGAAATGAGGAGCAGCATGAAATGGTTTAAGCAGTTTAAAGACATGAAGTATGAAGTTAGAGGTTAAATAAAAATGATGATCTTGTGCTTAATTTTTCATTACAGTTTTCACACTAGGAGATTATATTTAAGAGTATTTCGAGCAGCATGACTAACAACAAGGGACTTAACACAGTGGAATTGAATGTTAAATATTTTTGTTTAAACTTTGAAACAGTGTCTCCCTATTTAGCTGTGGCTGTGCAGCAAGACAGAAAAGCATGTTGATTTAGGATGGTGCAATTGAGAATATAGTTAAGTTTTGGTGGTCTTGAGCTTGAGTTCAGTAGGCATATGGAAAGGAGTTTGTAGAATTCTAAAGCCTAAGGTAGAGTTCTGCATTGCAAACAGATTTGGAAATCAACAGTGTATTACCAAACAATATCATTCAGGGAAGCACTAAAGGAGAATACCAGACAACAATGCATTCCTAATTCAGATATTCTGCAAAGAATTTGTGTTCAAGAGCGTAAATGAAAGAATTTTTGGCTATAAATTTACTTCATTGTATGCTCTTTAGTTTCTGAAGTAGAAGCAATACTTAGTTTTGGTGGTAGTATCTTATTGATAGTTCTTTCTTATATATCTAGTGGTATGGAATATCAGTGTTCTTAGTATTGCTTTCTCAATAGCTATTCTTTACTCCAGTACTAGAATGTCTTTCTAACTAAGCTTAGCTGAAATCTTAATCTACACCTTCCCTCTACGTCCAAAGGGGAAGGAAATTTTAGAAAGTTACGAACTGCAACAATACTCCTGATGCATATAAATTTCAGCACTGTGAGTGTAGTTTAAGTGTAAGAGCGCTTGTCTAGCAAGCTGCAGGCCCTGAGTTCAAACACCCTTCCACAGACATAAATTAAAAAGAGAAAGAATCTGAGTCTTATATTGATGTTATCAGAGACTAGTGATGACTTAAAACTTTACGTACTTTTTAATATCCATATGTGAATTATTAGTCCTTTCATGTTTAACAATTTTACATTCTATTCTGGTATCATCCTGCAGTTTGTTTTAGGGTTGCTGGTATGTATGTTTTGAAAGGTTATAGGAGACTGTGCAAAAGCTCAAAGAAAAGTCAAAATTTATCCCATCCAATTATTGTGTCAATAAATTCAGTAATGCATTTGAAAAATAAAAATCAGTGAAGTTTATCCTCCAGAAATTGTAAGTTTTCATGAAACACAGAATTTTTTTATGACTTGTTTTGGATTATCTGTAAATTCAAGAAACAAGGCAAAGAAACTGAGATTTATGGAGGAATGTTACAATTTCTTATAGCTATGATACTAACTTTTTGAATTCTGAATGTTCAGTGGCAAACTTTCTGAAGTTTTTTTTTTTTTAACTTACTGAGCTATAAAGGAAAAGTATTTAGACATCTGTTCCTATATTTATTTTTTACTAATTTAGCAGTAGTACTAGAGTTCAGGCTTGCTAGGTAAGCCACTTGATCCCTTCGCCACAATTGCTGCTTTTTGTTTTTTGTTTTTGATTTTGTTTTTCAGAAAGGACTGTTGAGACCTTTGCTCTGTCTTTAACAAACTCTGTTTCTGTTTTTAGATTGGGCTGGTTTGGATGAAGATGAAGATGCACATGTCTGGGAGGATAACTGGGATGATGACAATGTAGAAGATGACTTCTCCAATCAGTTAAGGTAGGTTTTAAGCTGAAGTTTTATTATAGTTCAGTATTAATTGTAAGCCTTGAATATGTAACTTGTATAAATAATTGTTCTCTTAAACTGTACTTTAACCTTTGAAATAAATAGATTTTTGGATTATGTAAAATAAGACATTACCTTCTTGAGTTTCTATGTTTTTGAATAGGACTTTTGGTCTTTCTAGTTTACGAAGATATTTAAATAGAAGCCTGTTGGTGGTTTTTGTGAGGTTAATTCTATCAATATTGAGTATTTTGATGGAAATTAGTATTATAAAGTGCTGGAATACCATAGATTAGTGATTCCCAAATCTGAATAGAGTTTGAGGTCATGGGAATGTACTTTTTCTTGTTTAAATACAAATCTGTCTTATAGACTTTAATCTGGATATTTCATATAAATGGAAGAAGTTTCTTCACGAGACTTAATTTCAGAGTTTATCCATGTGATGGCAAGCATCAGTATTTTATTCCTTCTTATGGCTAAATAATGCTTCATTAATGTGCGTATGCTGGTTTTTTGTTTTGTTTTGTTTATTGGTGCCCATCCTGGGGCTTGAACTCAGGGCCTCACCACTTCCAGCTTTTTGCTGGGTAATTGGAGATAAGAATCTCATGGTTTTTCCTGGCTCTGCTGGCTTTGAGCATTGATCCTCAGATCTCAGCCTCCTAGGATTACAGGCATGAGCCACCAGTCTGGTAGGTTAAACTATTTAATTGGAGATAGTCTGGATTTTTCTGCCCAGGTTGGCTTTTAAGTTCAGTCCTCAAATCCCAGTTTCCTGAAGCACTAGGATTGCAGACACCAGCCACCAATGCCCCACTTAGCTTTTCCATTTTTGTGTAAGGTGTTTATTGTAGGGGGAATCTTAAAGAAAAGAAAAGGTCATTGTACAGCAGGCACTAGCTAGTATACCACCATTAAAAACAAATTTCAAAATTTCATTATAAATCATTTCACTTCTCATTATAATCATATGCTGTTAGAAAATTTAATTTCAGACCTTCCAGTGCTATTCCACGTTCTTAATTTTTTCTTCTTTGATGTTTTTTTTAAATTTTAAAAATTGAAACTAAATGAATTTTTCTTCCTTTACTACTCAGCAATCAGATTTCTCTAGTTTTGTCTTTCATTGGTCATAAGAGCACCTTATCCTAAAAAAACTGTTAATGAATATAAGGTTTTTTTTAAATCAGAACTTTCAGTAGTAAATACTGATCAATTGAATGTCTCGTTAGTACCACCTTTTGTCTTTTTACTGGCTTAGAAATAGAGTATAATCTGTATATTTCTTATGATGTAATGTTTCATTATATTTCCAGCTGCTATATTTTCCAATTTGAATCATGAGGTTTTTCCCATTTAAAGTTGTTGATACTGTCAAATAGAACTTAGAATGGAAATGTTCTTTAATTCACCCAATCCAATACAGTCACATATGGCTATTGAGCCATTAAATATAGCTAGGGCAGTTGAGGAACTGCTTTTAAATTTTTATTTCATTTAAATAATCATATATTACTACCATAGTGAACAATATAACCTCAGACATTCCTTCTTTAAGACATTTGTATTGATTCACAAGTCTCCTGCAGGTGTTCTTTATAAGGTCTTTATAAAATGCATGGAAGCCCTTATTATGGTATCAAAAACCGTGAAAAAGAGCATAATTCACTGTTTTCTAACATTGTTTTATTCTAATCCTGAGATGCAGTTTCTACTTTAGTCAGAGTGCCTGAGTTTCACTTTGAATCTGTTGTAATGACCTTAAGCAAGTCACTAAATGAATTAATACTGTAAGGTATGAATAGTTGTGGTGTTTGTTAAACAAAAATTCAACATATCATACTTCTCATTTGTTTTTCTCACAGTGTAATTACCTTTAACAAATAGAAATATAGTAAGGCTTTATGTGTCCAGTAATTAAGAGTCATTTTTGTTTCTGATACTATTTGTTTCTCTGCACATAAGTAAAAATAGTGTTATGAAGTACATTCAACTTGTATCAAGTCTTAAATTTTAAAAAGCCAGTATAATTATTGATTTACCATGCCAGGCGGAGTCATTAAAATAAAACTCAGAACCTAGTTTTTGCCGTTTTTTTCCCCCCCTTATTTTGTTTGCAGGGGAAATATGGCTGCCTTTGCTGCAGTCTATATTTATTGCATGTGTTCTATGATAGTGCAACTGTTCCGAGCTTCTTCCCTCTTTTTTGTTTCTGTTGGGTATTTTTCATACTGCAGATTCATGATACAATGGTTTGGTTTTGTACTTTATAGCCTCAATTTATTTTATGTTTAGTTTGTTACACTTTTAAGGTTTAGCAAAAAACTTTTCATAGTCCCCAAGAATTTAGTTGATAGCATTTCATTATTTCCTGTATGTTAAAAGCAGGTTATACTCGTAATTAATTAATTAGTAACTACCTCCCATGCAGAAGACTGTACACAAACTTGAAGGGTTAAGTTTGATGTACTTGTTTAAATCTTAGGTTGAATTTCTGGGGCATTGTTTTTGTCCAAATAAAAGAAATTGAATAATCTGTAGGGAGTTTATAAAAGGGAATAGAAAGCTGGTGTTTAAGAATGCTTTGCAATTCTTTCCATTTTAAATAGGAAAAGTATAACATTTTAGCTCAAGATAAAATATAAAGACAATTCTACATTCTCTGAAGAGTGGCAACAAAAGTTTTTGTTGGAAACATTTGAGGGGCTCTCTGTGATTAAAAATAAAAGCTTTTAGCTTTTATTTTAGCTTTTCCCTTCAGCCTTAGTTCTTATCATGATATTGTATTACATTTATATAACTTCCTCTCATTTAGCCCTCAGAACAAAAAGGATAAGTTGTTATAATGAAGGACAGATAATACAATTTTTAATTCCCTGAGGGGAGAGGAAGGCTCCCAAATGAAGCAATTTAGTTAAACTTACCAAAAGAAAAACCAGAGTTTGATTTGCACTGCCCATTTGTACTCTACACCCAAGCAGAAGACAGGATGAAATAATTTCTAACCTTGATATGTCACAAAATTAGTTTACTATTTGGATTATAAATAACAAAAAATGTCAGAAAATTGAAAGAGTTTGGCAATTGAGTAGTACACATTTTTCCTATCATATGTTTTTTGCATTGGGCTAACATTTGATAGTGTAAGAACATCTAAACCAATTATGCTTGAGAACAAATGTCATTGTATCTTACTGCTGTAGACCATGGTAACCATACTTTACATTTATACATCTATACCGAGACTGGCCCTCCAATAGTTTTGTCTTGAACCTTGATAAAATCTGGATAGTGGTAAATGAGATGCTGGTAATATTCAAAATGATCATTTAAATAGCTGAAGTTAATTACAGGGTTAAACTTTTTTGTGCAAGTGTTTTATGTGGTTATAGCACTCAAAACCTCAGATTTAATCCACATTTAAAATTAGGCAGTTTTAATATTTTTTGACATTTATTATATTTAGTTTAACAGCATATAGGATATACAGAAAACTTACACATCTTTACATTTGTTAATGCTTTTTCTTGGTTAGAAAATAAATATCATTATACAATCTGTTCTTTCTGTAAATAGTAACTGTGATTGTTGTAAAATCTGTAAAGATTTGGTATTCATGTGTAGTCAAAAGAATGTGGCTCAGTGATACAATACCTAGTTAGCATGTGTGAAGCCCTGAGTTTAATTCCTACCACCACCAAAGCAAAAACAATGATTTATGTGTAAAGATTTATTAGAAACAGTACATTTGTAGTCTCTCACATTTCTTCCATAAAGCAATTTTTTTTTTGGTCCAGTCGTGGGGCCTGAACTCTGGGCCTTGGCGCTGTCCCTCAGCTCTTCAGCTCAAGGCTAGCATTCTACCACTTGAACCACAGCGCCATTTCTGGCTTTTTTTTTTTTTTCTGCTTATGTGGTACTGAGGAATCGAACCTAGGGCCTCATGCATGCAAGGCACTGAGCCACCTTCCCAGCCAACTAAAAGGAAAGGAAAATTGTATTAGTGCCTTATTAATATGTATTTACCTTCCTTACATAAATCTCTGTTTAGGAACTAAAATAAACCTATTTGGACAAGAGTTCAAGGCGGTGCCCAGGCTCAACTTATTTATTTAATATTTGTTGTATTAATACTTATAACTATTTTTTAAACCATCTGTTTCTTTGAGTTATTATAAAGAATGCTTAGTGATGTTGTTCTTTGTGTTTTATTGCAGAGCTGAACTAGAGAAACATGGTTATAAGATGGAGACTTCATAGCATCTAGGAGAAATATTGAAGTAAACTTTTAACTGCACACTAAATTCTAGAACAAACCAGGATGGGATATTTCTAAAAATATGCATATTTCATTATCTGTTTGGATTTGTTTTTGTAACAAAAAATAAACATTTCGATGTAATCTTGCTTTGGTTAGATGCTTTAATCTTTTGACTCTTTGTTAATTTTATTTTCATGTTTTTGATGAACTTACAATATGACAATAAAATTCCACCTTATGAAACTTTCTTTTTTAATTTTAACGAGGGCTCAGGTTAAGTCATCTATAGCTAAAATTCTTTTTTTTTTCTTTTTTTGTCAGTTGTGGGGCTTGAACTCTGGGCTTGAGCACTGGCCCTGCATGCTTCAGCTCAAGGCTAGCACTCTACCACTTGAGCCACAATACCACTTCTGGGTTTCTGGTGGTTTATTGGAGATAAGAGTCTCACAGATGCCTGAACTGGCTTTGAACCACAGTCATCAGATCTCAGCCTCCTCAATAGCTAGGATTACAGGCATGAGCCACTGGCACTCTGCCTTGTAGCTAAAATTCTTAAGCAACATCAATTAAATGTTGGTCCCATTTTATGGGGTACTGCTTTTACATTACATTAAATTTTAATGTCATCTGTATTTTGATAGTTTAGGCAACATTTGCTGACATTTATAAGGTGACCCTTCAAAACCTATGTTTTTAAAATACTAATCATTTTAAATTGCTGTGATTTAGGTAGTTCCTGAGCCACTAATGCTGTTGATGAATGTTATGTGTAAAAGTCCATTGGATGTAGATCACAGTCCTGAAAATAGCATATTCTGTTCAAATTAGGTAATTAGGCATAAAATATCAATATGTGATATTCTCAGGTACTACAGATTAATACAAAAAGTTTCTCCATGGTGATTACTGTTGCTACATCAGCTCTTATGAGTGGGGCATTTAATTTGCTACTCTGTAAAGGATTCTTTTTTTGAGAGAATATTTTCAAAATAACAGTATTGTTAAATAATTTAAAGTACAAAATTATTTAACAGTGCAATAAATAGGCACCATACTAGGAGTTAGTCATCTCAAATGTAAATCATGTGTCATAATTATTTTGAACATTAGTATGTTTTTCCCTTGGTTAGAGCTACAATCTTTGCCCTGCCTGAGCTACTAGGTGATCAGATGGAATAAGGAAAACAGAACAACTTTGGAAAGTAGAGAAACCTTATACATATAAGCAGTATTTTTATAAACACAACGAAGTATTTTTTCAAGATTCTGGTTAGTGGTTCCAGCATCACTATTAGACCTCATAATCATGGCCACCCTGACAATACCAGGTCAGTACCCACAATAATTGTATTACTTCATGTTTAAATTCATGAGGTACAGTTTTAAACAGGAATTGGGCAGAGGCTCAAGTAATTACTTGTACTTACCAAAGTGGGCTTATCCTTCGTTACATATCAGAATTAAGTTTTGGTGGTTTTCTTTGTTAGGGATTAGCTACTTGGAAATTAGTATTTGAATAAAAATTAGTATTTGATATCATGGCAAGGAACCAAATTAGAAGTAGGAGAGAAGTGAAACAAGTTAGGCACCTGAAAAAAATGATGGAATTTACATTTTATTTTTTTTCTTTAACTTTGGGTTTTCACATTGATCCTAGTAAGCAGACAAAAGGAGCTATTTTTACCTGTAACCCCTCTGTATATCACTTTTATGATAACGGTAAATTTTTCTTTCTAGAAAGCTATTTTATCAGGTAGAAAAGTTGCCAAATAAGTTAGGACACAATGATCCCAGGGACCCAGATTTCCTAGTTAGCGGGCAGTAGATAGATCTAGAATCCAGAATTCTGGATTGTTACTGAAAATATTGGGAAGTAATGAATTCTGGTTTTTGATCAACATTTGATTCATAATCAGGCACTTACTAACTTTGTGTTATTTTTAAGCTTCAAAACATCCTTGTAATAGTTTTCCTGTTCTGTAAAGTAGAATACCTGCAGGATTAAACTAAATGCTAAATAACATGATGACCAATATAGTAGAGACCAATCAGTAGTTGGTTTTGGTTTTGGTTTTTCTTAACTATGTTACTGCTTCTATGGAAATTTCTTTACCTCTTATTAATAACTAGTGCTTTTGTGGTGCTTACTGTGTATCAAATGTTGGTATAAGCTATTTTATGCCCTAATCTTTGCAGCAACCCTGAGATAAGTTGTCATCTGCATTTCACAAAGAAATTGAAGCACCAAAAGGCTGAGTAATTTGCCCATAATCACTCAGCTAGGAAATGGAAAAGAACTCCTCAGGGATAAGGGACTATTCTACAAACTTGAGTTCTTCTTTCAATAGCATCTGATACAGTCTCTGATATAAGTACTCTTTAAATTTTAGTTGAGTGGATATGTGGAGAAATGAAGTTGCTATCAATTTGCTCCATTGTAGAAGTTTTTATTGATATAGTTGTTTCTTTGAGTGGCGAGTCCTTTTTTCCCTTGTAATTTTTTATAATCTCCCAGTCATTTTCTGTAATTCAATTCCATTTGAAATCAAGTTGTAGATGTAAGAATGATCAGCATTTTTCATTAGGTTTTGGTTTAGAATTGTCATGGGATGCCATACATGCTTCATCTTATTTCAAAACACTAAATATTTATTGTAGAGAACTATCACAACCAACTACCTTTTGAAATATTTCATAATATACTAATATTTTTTATACTATGTCCTGGTCTACTCTCTACTTTTTTTTTTTTTTTTTTAGGTGGTGCTGAGGAATCGAACCCAGTGCCTCAGGCATGCAAGCCAAGCGCTCTACCACTGAGCCACCTTCCCAGCCCTAGAGATTTTTTTTAAGTAAAATAAAATGTTCATAGTTTTATTTGAAAATATAGCCTTCTGCTATTCTAAAGATTTAATGTTAAAGCAATTCACAATGTTGTGGTGTTCGTTTTGTTTTTTTACATTAGCATATATTAGTTGTCTAAAGGGGATTTCATTGTGACATTTCCAAGAATGTATGCAATGTATTGTGATGAACCTCACCTTCTATCACTCTCACCTATTCTTCCCCTTCTAAAACAATTTCAACAGTTATCATTGTTCGGTTTTTATTACACAAAAAAAACCTCTTTGAACCGTATTCATCCTCATTAAATGGTCTTTAATGAACCATAACTTTTTTTTTTTTGCCAGTCCTGGGCTTGAACTCTAGGTCTGGGCGTTGTCCCTCAGCTCTTCAGCTCAAGGCATGTACTCTACCACTTGAGCCATAGCACCACTTCTGGCTTTTTCTGCTTATGTGGTGCTGAGGAATTGAACCCAGGGCCTCATGCATGCAAAGCATGCACTCTACCATTGAGCCATCTTCCCAGCCCCCGAACCATAACTTTTTGTTTGTTTGTTTGTTTGTTTTTTTAATTTTTTATTGTAAAGATACTATACAGAGGGTTACAGTTACATGAGTGAGGTAATGAGTACACTTCCTCTTGAACATTGTTAGCCCCTCCATTGTTTTCCCCCTACCATCCCCTCCCTCCCTCCCTTCCCCGAAGTTCTTTTTTTTTTTTTTGATGATTGTGATTAAGTGATTACATAATTTCTAAGTCACAAGTTCATTCTAACTTTCCTGGAGCAAATTGTCTATCACAGTCTGTAATATATAACAGTGTTCACATGTTATACACCATACATGCGATCAGCAGCATGGGGATATTTAGTAGTGGTTCAACCAGATGAGCAGGAGTTCTTTGTTCTACTCTCTATTTTTAAGACATCCATACTCTTTCTGTTTCGGTTTCCAAGTTGAGACATGTAATAAACCCCACCCCTTTGGCAAAGAGCTGAAAATTTGCACCATGCTTAGTCCACCCTCACCTGACACTGGTGCATAGCTCTTCAGTTTCTAGCTAGCCTAATTCCTTGCATTGTATTCCACTTCTAAATCTTAGCTTGCATGAAGACTGCCTTCAGTTAACTCTTCGTAGCCATACATTCTCTAGTAATATCCAATCTCAGGTGCTTAAGAAAAAAAAATATGTATAATTTCAAATCTCTGTTCTCAGTTGTAGTGTTTCCTTGAAACTCTAAATTCATCCAGCTAATAATGATTGCCTTTTGTCTCAGGAGTAAAAGTCACAAAGACAAGTCTTGATTATCAAACTGGATCTCCCCTCCTGTCTACCCCAGCTCACCTTTTCAACCAGTTGTTGAAATTCAAAACACAACTGTAATCTCTTACCTATCCAATATGTATACTCTGCATCCATTCCTCTTTCCTCTTAAGAGATCCTCATTTCTCCACCTCAGATATTCATCTATCTTTCATGTAGGCAGTATGCCTTAGGAGAAGCCAACAGGGACACTGCTTTCAGTCAGGGTGGGCACTGCTTAATCTTAAACCAATCTTGGGAACCCAAAGAACTCCCTTACAAATACTTACATAAGGAAAGAATAAATTTAAATAACTGGGTCAGTGAAACTAAAGGAGCTAGCCTCAAAAAATGTCACATGAAGCCACTCTTGTTCCTCTTAAAAACTGCTAGTTACAATCATCTAACAAGTTTCAGGTTGAGGGTATGATTAGGTTTGGAAGGGTAAGTTTCTTGTATGACATCTTTGAGTCTGTTCTAGGACTAGGCTTTCTGTAAACTAAACCTACAGATTTCCTTACTTGAGACATATAAAATTGGGTATTTGTGTACCTAGGAACATATTCTGATAGATCCAGAATATCTACTCTTACTACTAACTAGACTTCTAGTGTATACATTGCTGATTAGGTTCCAAACTGCAATGACCTGACTGACTTCTCTACTCTTTCTCTGTTCTACATTACTTTGCATGTTAAAATTTGAATCATGTTACTCATTTTCTTAAATGCCATCAGTACTTCTCAAAGTACTATAAAATCCAAAGTGCTTGTAAAGCCTGAAGTATCGACATATTTTGCCCATCTCATTGACAATTTTGACATGTAAAATTGTTAGTCATTTCTGAAATCAAAAGATTGCCTAAAAAGGAAGTTATTAAGCTACATGCAGTTATTTGAATTTGACTTTCTTGAAACAGGTCTTTCTACCAGTTTTTTCCTGAATGCTTGCTGTCACTTTCACAAGTCAGATCGTCCAGGAGGAAGTATTTTGTTGGCTGTCAAATGATGCAGGTTGCTAACTCAGTCTCTATATCTCATCTCTCTTTTGAGACAAGGTCTTGCTTCTTTTCCTAGTTTCCCAGTTGTTGGGATTACAGGGATGTACCACCAGGCCTAACCAACACAATGCTTTAAAAATCTCCAAAATACTACATGGTGTTCTTATTATGACAATTGTATTTCAAATGACTACCTCCTTGAGTGTCAAAGTTAATGGCTAATGGCCAGAATATTGATTTCATTTTACTCAGTATAGTTGCCTTGATGGATAGTCAAAAAGAGATGTGAAGGTTACGTTTCATTTCACAGCAGTTTAGAATCAGAATCACTATATTGTCATTCTGGTTTTCCTTTTTATTCCATACCTGACTGCAACTGAATAAAGCTTGTAGTAACACTGCCCACTTTCTTGTACTTTCGCTGTTCTCATAATCAATTAGAACATTACTGGTGATGGCAGCAGGTAAGAAGGCTTCTTAAATGAAGTTACTGTTAGTCCTGCACAGCTTTCTCCAATGAGGATATTTAGAATTTGATTCCAGGTTCACCTGGGCCAACACTATTTACAATGTAATATTTCTCTCTCTCTCTCTCTCTCTCTCTCTCTCTCTCTCTCTCCCTCTCCCTCTCCCTCTCCCTCTCCTCTCTCTCCTCTCCTCTCCTCTCTCTCTCTCTCTCTCTCTCTCTCTCTCTCTCTCTCTCTCTCCCTCTCCCTCTCCCTCTCCCTCTCCTCTCTCTCCTCTCCTCTCCTCTCCTCTCCTCTCCTCTTCTCTCTCTCCTCTCTTCTCTCTTCTCTGTCTCTCTGTCTCTGGCTCTCTGGCTCTCTCTTGGTCTCTGTCTCCTTGTCTCTGTCTCTCTGCCTGCCTGTCTGTCCATCTCCTGTTTTTGTAGAGGTTTTGGTCGTTTGTTTTTTTTTAGACTGAAACCCTTAAAACTACTATTGTGCTCATCTTTACATTTTCTGTTTGTGTTCTCAGAAGCAGACTTAAGATAAAGTTAAAGATTCAAGTTTTTGTAGTTTATTTCAACAAGGAGAAGGGAGGAAATAGAGCTACAAAGAGGAAAATTAATAAAGGAAAGTTAATCAAGGCTGTGTCCACTGTGAACAATTAGAAGTTAACTCCAGGCCAGGCTCTGGTGGCTCACGCCTGTAATCCTAGCTACTCAAGAGGCTGAAATCTGAGGATCATGGTTCAAAGCCAGCCCGGCAAGAAAGTCTGTGAGATTTATCTCCAATAAACCACCAGAAAACCAGGAGTGGCGCTGTGGCTCAAGTGGTAGAGCGCTCGCCTTGAGCTGAAGAGCTGAGGGACAGCGCCCCGGCTCAGAGTTCCAGCCCCACAACTGACCAAAAAAAAAAAAACAAAAAAACAGTTAACTCCACCTGGGATGTGTGAGTAGCAATATGCATCATATCCAAAGAGGAGTTGTTCCAGGGTATTTACCAACTTCAGTAATTGGTTGAGGGCTATTAGAGGAGCATCCCCAGCATCTTCTAGTATGTATGGCCCATGTACAGGCAGAGTAGATTCTGGTTACTAAGAGAAAGTGTTCAGGATGAATCTTAATTGCTGATTGTTAGACATGAATCTATTTTGCCTGGAAATGGTAAATGAGGCAGGGCTAAGGGCAGAACATCAATAGCATGAATAACAAGTTTCCTGGCCTATAACTTGATGAATATTGAATATCTGTTGCAAAGTAAATCTTGAAACAATTGCAGTAGATTGAGAAGTTTGACAAAATCAACATAGACCAGGAAACTGGAAGGGACCTTTTATAAGAAAGATGGCTTTTGCCTTTTTGCTTGAGGGCACATACCCATCTAAGAAGTCATTTCATCTCTAATCATTTATAGCCATATAATTCAAGTTAGATTAGTAGGATTACTAATGACTGAAGTGTACTTTTTTGTTGCTGCCCATGGAGAAATATCTTTCAGAAAAAGCTGAAGCTTTTTCTTTGATCAAAATGTAGCATCATTAAAACTCAGTAACCATTAAACAAATTTACCAAATAGATCTTGTTTAGCAGTTTTCAAAATTAGTTCCTTATTTTAGGTAAAACTGCTTTTCATCTAAGTGTTTGTAAATGAATGAAAATGATTTTAACAGGGATACTTGAATTTTTCATATCTTACTCTCAAAATCAAACACTCATGGTTAGGATTTTGTGTATGAAACCCATGGTCCAAACTAGTAGTATGTGTTTTAATGATTTTAATCATGACATTTCCAAGTAGAGGAATGGACAAACACTAATTTTATAAAAAGAATAAGTGCTTCTTTCTAATGAGGCTAAGAAGGTCATTGCCATTAACTATAGAGGTTGTAATCTGTATTTATATAAGTATTCTCCACTAAATTACTCCTTGGTGGCTAAAAACAGTATGTACTAAATTATTTTGGCTTCAGACAAATACATCCTCTGAAGTAATACTAGAAAACAGTTTTATAGAAGGTGACTAAACTTTTTCAAAATTAAAAGCAAAAATCTTTAAAAGGACCTTAACAAATAAAAGCAAAATTTATGCCAGGCACCCATGACATAGCCTTATAATCCTATCTACTTAGAAGGCTGAGAGCTACAGGATCACTGTTCAAAGACAGCCTAGCCAGCAAAAGTCCACTAGATTCCATGTCCAAACTAATCAGCTAAAAGCCCTGAATTCCATCTCTGATGCCAACAAAATAAAAGCAGAATTTAAAAACTATGGCTTATACATTGGAGAAGTTTCTTCATACTTTATATTTTTTAATTTTGAAACCTAATTTTTGAAACCTAAACTTTTACTGTTAATTGTGTACACATCACTATTAAACAATGTGAAGGATAATTGCCAATAGGTATTTATCAAATTAAGATGAATTACTGATAAGTTTACAAAATTTTAAGTTAGTTGACACTATTTTTCCATTTATTTTTCATTGTCTGAATAAAATGGTTAACTTTGTTTTCTTAATTTAAATTTTATGTAAAGGTGATGATATACAGAGGGGTTACAGTTACATAAGTAAGGTAATGAATGCATTTCTTTTTGAACAGTGTTATACCCCCTCTCTTATTTTCTCTCACTTTTTAACCTTGTTTTAAAACTACTTATGTTAGGAAAAAAAACATCTAGAGATAGTCATAGGAATTAGATGAATGAGTATGGCAAGCAATGGTGCTCAACAGCAGTGGTAGAATGTGTGAGATGGTGATCCACACGTGTCCTTGGTTTCAGTGAGAGCAGTTTGACCTTTATTTGTTTGATACATTGGGATTCAATGTAAGATTTCATTTGAAAAACTGATTCTGCTGCCCTTCCTTTAAAGCTTGATAACAGTGATCTAGATTTTCTACAATATTGGCAATTTCTCCTAAATACTACGAAGTAAGTTAGGTTTTACTTTCTGTCCAGATTCAGGGTAGAGCTACTTCATACTGTGAAAATTATAAACATTTTTTCTAAGTTTGCTGAGTCTCTGTCATCTATATATTTGTGACCATGATGTTCAACTTATAGAATTGGACAGGTTCTTAAAGAGCATCTGCCTGTACCACTTCATTTTACGGATGAAGAAATAAACTCAGTAGTTGTGACCCATTCCCAAGGTCACATTGGGCAGAAATAAGAAAAGATTCCAATATAGCATTCTTGCCAATGCAATGAGCTTTCTGTTTTAGACTGTATTTTGTCAATTTGGAGTAGAGAGTATTTGCTAGATATTAGAAGATATAAATGACAAAAAGGAAACCCATTAAACATTTATTGAATACATACCATGCGTCAAGTACTGTTCACTAACTAAAACTAGTCTGACAGTTTACACACAAAAAATATCTTCATGCACTGTATGAGACAATTGTTCATGCTAGTTAAGTATATGACTCCTGGCCTTTAGGATTAAAACAATTTCTGTTGTTTTCGTTTTGCTAGAATTTTTAATGTTTTTTTTTTCTTTTTTTGGGTCTGGTTGTGGGGCCTGAACTCTGGGCCTGGGCGCTGTCCCTCAGCTCTTCAGCTCAAGGCTAGTGCTCTACCACTTGAGTCACAGCGCCACTTCCAGCTTTTTTTTCTGCTTATGTGGTGCTGAGGAAT
>NW_012267443.1:655320-674858 GCF_000151885.1 Dipodomys ordii
CTTTTTTTCTTTTTGCTTATGTGGTGCTGAGGAATTGAACCCAGGGCCTCAGGCATGCAAGGCAAGTGCTCTACCACTGAGCCACCTTCCCAGCCCCAGAATTTTTAATGTTTTTTTATTGCAAAAATACTGTACAGAGGGGTTACAGTTACATGAGTAAGGTAAATGAGTCCAATTCCTAAACAGCATTGTTACCATTGTCTCTTACATTGATAACAACACCTAGAATTCCTTGGGGTAATTAACACTACCACTTCCAGATTCTAGGCTTCAACCCTTCCTTTTTCTGGAGTGTTAATGTGGACCCAAATTAAAGGCCTCTGTCTAGCCCTGCAAGAGAATGAAGCCCCATAACTAATGTCAGTCCAACTGAACTCTTTTACTGGGTCTGTCTTAAGCAGAAGGATGCAAATGAGGAAGACTGTCACAATCCATTTAGCCTAGACCACTGAATAGTTTCTGAGACCTTTTCCCCACTTGGGTCCTATCTTTTTAAAGCCTGGCTCATCAGCCTCATTGAAAATTCTCTCTAGGCACTGGTGACTCATGCCAGTAATCTGAGCTATTCAGGAGGCTGAGATCTGAGGATAGCCATTCAGAGCCTGCCCAGGCAGGAAAGTTAATGACTCTTATTCCAATTAGCTACCAAAAGAAATACATAAAAGCAGTAAGTGGAGCTGTGGTAGAATAGTAGCCTTGTGCAAATAATAATTTAGAAAAAAAAAATCAGGCCCTGAGTTCAAGCCCCAAGACACACAGAGAGACACAGAGACAGAGGGACACAGACAGAGAGAGAACTTTCTCCCTTGGGATAAATTCTTTGTAAAGTCAATTGGAGAGTTGGTACATATTGCTTGTAACCAACTTAGCCCAACTGGTAACGGAGGTCTGTGAAGGATTCTGCACCTCTTTTTCAGGTGTGAAAGCACAGACTGCTGGAGAAGAATAAGATTCGTGAAAATTTAGGCTTTTTTATCTTATAGTCTTAAAACCTGAGTCACTGTACCAAGAAAAGATGATCCTAACCTCTAAGTGAACTTTTTAGCTCTTTGTTACATTAACAAGCTCAGTACTGAAGACTTGTTACGCAATAAAGATAATTCCCTTTCCTTGCTTATCTTCTCCCCATTTAGAGACCACTTCCTGAGTAGCCGTCCTGGTCCTCTTAGTCCATGAAGCACTGTCATCCTGTTACCAGTGTTCATTTTGATCTGCTAAAGTACCATTGCGCTGGCCCTCTGCTGAGTGCTGTTGACCTTGTTCACTGATTGCTTTTAGTGATTCCCTTCCATGATTGATGGAACTGACTGGACAGTAATGAAAACAGAGCTGATTCACTTTATCTTAGCAGGATTAAAGCCTGAAAACAAATCTAATTTTCTTTTATGGGGAAGGGAAGTAGAAACAAAAGATTTTGATCAGTGTCTTAAAGTAACATGAAAGGAAGACTAGAGGATTTAATATGGTAAAGGAAACTTTGTAAAGGAAGGGAAGAACAACGGTTAGATTTCTAATGAAAGGAGGGGTGAGTCTAATTTCCTTTTTAAATAAATGTGTTCATGTACTAGGCATCGTGTATGCTAGCCCACATTACCCTGATAAATTGTAATCTAAACTGGGAGAAAAGGACACAAAGTAAATGTAAAACAATCATAGGAAAATCGAACAGATCATTGGAAGTACTTGAGGTCTTTACCATTCCAGAATGTCTTTATCTTTGAAGGCAGAGGAAATATAGCTTGTAGGACATTAAAGTTCTTGGGTTCATTTGAACAATGTTTTTGCCAATGTTAAGGATTGACTGTTAAAAACTGTAACATAGCACTAAATATTAGATGTGTGTTAAATTTTTGAATTTAGTTTCCAACATTTTTAATAATTGAAGGCAAATTATTGGATTTGAGGTGATGAGGAGGTGTTCGTCTGGTAGCTTAAATAGAATTTGTTCTTTTAGTTTCTGTCAGCACTGGGGTTCAATTTAGCTCAAACTGCTTGCTAGACCAGTGCTCTACCACTTGATGCACATCCCCAGCCTGTTTTGCCTTCATTATTTTTGGGGTAGAGTTTTGAATTTTTGCCTGGGATACCCTAATACAGCTACCTTCATGCCTATGCTTCTGATACTGGGATTGTAGACTCATCCTAGCATACCCAACATTTTTATTAAGATAAAATCTCACTAAAGTGCTTGCTTCGGCAGCACATACACTAAAATTGGAATGAAACATAAGATTATCATGGCCCCTGCACAAGGATGACATGCAAATTTGTGAAGCATTCCATATTTTTAAAGGTTAACCCATTTGTAATAATGAGATGTACACGACACTATGTTGAAAATGAACTTTACAACTTTGGGGGTGGAGAGGGAGGAGTTGGGGAGGTTGGGAGGGAAGGTTGGTAGGGGAAAAACAAAGGAGGGGGTAACAATGCTTGATAGGAAATGTACTCATAACCTTACTCATGTAACTGTAACTCTTCTGTACAGTATCTTTACTATATATATATATATATATATATTATATATATTAAAATGTCTCACTAAGAAAGATTCAATGAGAACTTTTTTAAGTGGGATCTCACTAAAGATATAATTCAGTTACAAACTGTGATGCCTGTTGATCTCTACTTCTTGAGTAGTTGCTATTACAGGTGCATACAACCACATCCAGCCCTCATTGTTTTTTCTTTTATAAGTAAGTGTTTTGGGGTATTTTAGCCTGTTGCAGTACAAGAAGCAAAGGTACCCTCCAGTACTCTAGTGCTCAAATCATAGTGGAACCATCTAGGCATTGATGGTGCCCACAATCAAGGCATAACAAACTAGGAGAGAAAAACTCAATTGAATGAAGCTGGAGGATTTCTTTGTGTGAGTATTGAAGCTTAAACTCAGGGCCTGAATGCTGTCTTAGGCTTTTTTCACTCAAGGCTGGCAGTCTACCTCTTCAGCCATAGCTCTACTTCTAGCTGGCCCAGCCATTGGCCCCAATCTTGGTACCCAGCACACTACTGTTATTTCTTTGTAGTAAGTGACTTCAGGATGAAGTGCAGTGTGCCACCTAGAAGGAATACTGGTAGGAAGATCAGTAAATAATCTTCAGGGGCCCACTTGAGAGGCCATTGAGGTATTTTTTGTCTTCTGTAGAGTCACAGCAAGTTTCTCACAACTCAATGAGAACACTGACCTAAATACAGGCTTGGATTATGTCACCAGCCTAGGGACAAAAGGAGTATTTTAGTTTTCTAAAATAAATCTTTTTTTCCTAAAATTATTTCTAGGACAATACACCATGATAGGAGCATGATATCATCATCATAATAACAACAGCAGCAACACATTTTCCAAGTACAGTTTATACAGTGAACTTAAATATCTTAAAAGTATTGTCCAGACACATCATTTTTTTCCATTTAAGAATATCCTTGAATTGGAGGCTTCCTTGAATTGAAGAACATCCTGAAGAGCACCATAAACAGGCATAGTGTGATGTGGTTTGCTCTCTGCCTTCCATGAAATGCCTCCAAGAAAGAAAAACTTTTCTTCTTTATTTCAACTTCTTGGAAACTTTTTTTTTTTTGGGGGGAAGGGGATTGTGGGGTTTGAACTCTGGGCTTGGGCACTGTCCCTCAGCCCTTCAGCTCAAGGCAAACACTCTACCACTTGAGCCAAGGCACCACTTCTGGTTTTCTGGTAGTTTCCTACCCTGGCTGGCTTTGAACCGTGATCCTCAGCCTCCTGAATAGCTAGGATTACAGGTGAGCCACTGGAGCCGGGCTTTCTTGGAAACTTTTTAAGGACCAAAGATTTGGAGTCAGTGCGCCTCCTCTAGCTTTTCATTGTACTAAATGTCTTTTTTTTAAAAAATTAAGGTAGTTTGTAAAAGGTTTTCAATTCCATGAGTTGGGTTATAAGTCCAATGCATCACTCCCATCATTCACCATTGTGGCCAATATCTTTAGCTTACTCAAGTTCACTTAAGTGAAATTATCTGCTTTAAGGGGACACACACACACACACACACACACACACACACACACACACTCACAGAGAATTTCATTAAAACCCAATGTCCTCCCGGGTATGGGCTGTCTTTATTCAAAATTTTCACCTGGTAACATTCCTAATAAATGTCAGGCAAACTAAATTAAATAGGTAAAAACAGTTCCAGTAAGAGGAAGTGAGAGTTCCATAATTTTATTAAAGCTTTGGAAGTGAGGCAGTTTCTACTAAGACCATTATTAAAACAACACAACCAAAATTAAAACCTACAAACCAGTTATCCCAGAAAAGGTAAATAAAAAGCACCAAAGCTGGACTTGAATCTTATTGCTGACTTCCAATTTTAACACATTTGAGAGAAGGTTGTTTATTCAAGGTGTCTTAATTTATCTAGCGCAAAATAGCTGTGAGGCTTGCTATTCTTATTCAGTTAGCTTGAGTAAGTTCATCCTGAAAAATATAGCATGTGTGTTTTAATCAATGCAGAAGTGAAGACTGACTCTTAGAGTGGTTGCACTGAATTGACATTTTCCTGGATGCATTCCTATATATGGCAATCTACAGGACTTCCTCCCCTATATTTTAGTTCTAAACACACTTTCCCACTGACATTCATTAGAAAGTAACATGAAGCAGATTGCTGGATATTCACTCTGGATATTTTATATCAGGCATCTTATATGCTTTCCTTGTGCCAGGCACAATGGCATTCTTGCAGGTTAAGCCCTCAAATCCTGTTCTGCCATTTTAATAATTTCAGTGACTTAACCTTTACTGTTCCTCTGTGCTTGCTGAAGCAATGCTGCAGTTTAAAATTTTAGTCTGTGATCTTTCAGGTGACAATACAAAAGGTTTAACTTAAACACAAATGCCTAGGTCACAAAAGACGAGATCCAGATGGTTTTGAATTTGATTACAGCAAACTCCATCTTGCTAGTAGTATCTAGATCCTTTCTTCTCTTCTCTACCATCTGTCAATATACTTGAATAAGGAACTTAATCACCTTTGCTATCAACAGGTTTGTTTTTCCCTACTTTCTTTTTCATTGGGTGGTAAGACAAGAACAAATTAGATTTATACAATACAGTATTTACTCTAGGGCCAAGTAGTAGTTTAAGACTAAAACTGAATTATTTCATTCTTATAATTCAATTATTGTATGTACATATATATAAACATATATACATATTTGTACACACATGTCTAGTACATACACACTAGGGATTTTTAGACAGAGTTAGAAAAATAACTTGGAGGGCTAAAGAGAGAAAATAACACAAAACATAAAGAGTGCTAATCCTATATACATTTGGAAAAGTGATTTCAGATGGTTTTATACGAAATTATTTTCATTTATTATTCCCTACAATTATCACTCACAATCAGTCAGGCCACATGGCCATGTGTCTTCAGTAAGAGGATACATTGTCTCAGCAACAAGATACTTCATGAAATGCATCTAAATTATAGCAGTAGCTTGAAAGTTTTTTCAACAAAGTGCAGACTGCAGAGCAAATTCTGTCTTTTCATATGGTCTGGGAGTAAAGAATACTTTGAATACTTTTTTAACGTGGTGGAAAACTTCTAAAAAATATTTTATAAGCCTGCACCAGTGGTTCACACCTGTAATTCTAGCTATTCAAGAGGATCTGAGGACCACAGTTTGAAGCCAGCCCAGGTAGAAAAGTCTCCACGAGCCTCTTATCTCCAATTAGCCACTCAAAAACCAGAAGTGGTACTGTGACTAAAGTGGTAGAGTGTTAGCCTTGAGCTCAAAGAGGCTTAGGAACAGTACCCAGGTGCTGAGTTAAAGCCCTACAATTGACAAAATAAAAAACAAAAACAAAGAAAACACTTGTGATTAGAAAAAATTATATGAAATTCAAATTTCAGTGTCCATAAAAAATTTAATGGAACTCAAGCCACATTTTATTATCCATGGCAGCTTTTAACTACTAGAATTGCAATTTATGACAGAAACTGCGTGGCATATGTAGTCTAAAATATTTGTCATCTGGCTGTTTGCAGTTTGTTAATGCTGATGTAGGATAATGAAAATATATTTGGATGAGGTTTTCGGACTCCCAACACTTCAAATTAATCATTGGTGGTTTTGGTTTCAGGGTTGCCAGAACACAGTACTACGGCTTGGGTACTCTAATCAATTCATTGTCTCATAGTTCTAGAAACGTGAAGTACAATACCAAGTGTCTAGGATGCTAATCTTTCAAAACCTATAAGAGAATCTTCCCTTGTCTCTTCCTAGCTACTAGTAGTTTCTTGGCTATCCTTGCTATTCTTTTTTTTTCCAGCAAATTCTAATCTTGCCTGCATTGTCATGTGGTATTTGTTCTGTCTTACGTGGCCATATTATAATGACACCAGTCCTATTGGATCAGGGATTCACTCTACTCCAATTTGACTTCATTTTCAACAATTACATTTGTGAAGACCCATTTCTAAATAATATCCCTATCTGAGGCATATTTGAGCAAGTATTTCTATATATATATATATATATATATGTTTTTTATTGTGAAAATACCATACAGAGGGGTTATAATTACATGAGCAAGGTAATGAGTACATTTCTTATCAAGCATTGTTGCCTCCTCCTTTGTTTACCTTATCATCCCTGCCTTCCTTCTCCCCCCCCATCCCCCCAGCCCCTGCCAAAGTTGTAAAGTTCATTTTTCAACATAATGTCTCGTACATCTCATTGTTTGAGCAGGGATTTCAACATAGTCTTTTCTGGTTAAAAGACAAAGGAGGGAAACCTAACTTAACTTGTGACAATTAGAACCCTCAATCACCGAAATACAGGGGCTCACTCAAAGTGACAAAGACCAGAAACTATTATGATGAACCTGTAACCACATGAGTTCAAAGTGAATTAAACTTCCATATTCAGCATTTAACTATTTAAAGTTGTGGACTGTAATTGGCTACAATCTTCAGTATTACATTTTTTGTCTCTTCCTTCCTTCTTTTGTCTCTTCCTTCCTTCCCTCCTTTCATTCTTCCTTCCTCTCTTCCTTTTCCTATTTAAGTTGTAAGTCATCCTATGAAACAAAATTTAATGTATTCATAACCTACAGCATGTGGCAACATTTGAATATTTTACCCCGTCCAAAGTTTATATTTCCATTCAAAATGACATCATAAAAAGCAATACTAAAAAGATGAAAAATCAGCAACATAATAACTTGTTTAAAGTTTTAAAATATATCTGCTAGCTGAACAATGTTTTGCCTCAATGGATATCACATCTACTAGCCAAGGTAACTTGAACTTAAAGTTATTTCTTAAAGTTTCTATGAAGTAGTATTTGAAGGTGGGTTCCCATCTCCATTAGATATATTAAACCTTGTATGGAAAAAGATAATAGAATTTCTCAATATTAATATATCACTGCAAATATGGAGTCTAAAGAGATTCATTTAGAACCTTAAATGACAGAAACATGACAGACAAAGCTATTCATCTTATACTAGGACATGAAGAGGAGATTAAAATAAAATATTTTACAAGACATCGTTTATCTGTGAATAGCAAGCTATATTTGTCCTATTTTTCAAAGGTTCTTATTTTATGGGGAAGCCTGGGCAAATGGGACTAAGAAATCACCCCGTGTGATTTAGCAATAATGCTCTATTGGCTTGAGTCTAGGTCTTTTGGTTGAATGTTTGGAAGATGTACCTCTTTCCATCAGCCAGGACCAAGAGCTGGGTATGTGGCTAGAAACCCTGAAGAAACCCAAAGGAACCTCTAGTCATGACATTCAGTATCCAAAGTCTAAAATAAGCCCTAGATTATATATATATGCTTTGAAGGAAAAAGCTGACAAATGCATTGTTACTGCATAGAAAGTTCCAAATTTACTGTGGCTTGGGGTAATTAATTGTCCTAACCTATTCCTTTGATGTAGATGGAAGGGAGGAGAAATTACCCCATTTGATTGATAGAAAAACTGAGACAAGGGCAGCTAACTTGCATGTGGTTATCCAGGAAATAGTTGGCTAGGACTCCAGGATTCCTGACTCCAAATTCATTGCTGTAACCACCAGACTGAAACCAGCCGCCAAAGCCTGTAATTTGGTCTTGAGGCTGTGGCCATAGTTTAGAACCACAATTGTGAGAGAAACACACTTTAAGAATGACCTTGAAAATCTCTCAAAAGAATTATGCATCTTTATCTATGTTGATTATGCAACAATTGGAATAACCATTGGTTCTGTCCCCACCACATTTGTGGCTTGGGGTTAGGTTGAGGTCTCTCTGAGGAAGCGGGAAGGGTTTGCCCTGATTTTTAAATCAATTGTGTTGAGTTTATAATGCACAAATGAATACATTATTAGCATTTTACTTTTTACTTGGCAGAAGTCAAAATATAGTTTGCAATGCATATTGCACGTTAGGCCAGAAAAGAGAAAACTGTAGATTCGCAAACTGGGAGCATATAATTCTTAGGGCCCTATGGATAATCTAGATAGGAATCTAGATAGATGTTAGCTTTGCACGAGGAAAACCTTCAGTGTCATTGGGAGACAGTCAGGAGAGAAGGCATGAGTAGACTCACAGAAGGCGGATCTGACTATGAGCACCAGGCTGAAGTTCTGGAAACTGTCTCAAACATAACAGGAATTGGACCATTTGCCTTTGGATTTGAGGCTCAAAAACTAACTTTCAATGTTAGTATCCTGGTTATTTTTGATGGCAGAGCTATTTCTTACTCTACTGGAAGATTACTTGATAATAACCACCATTACATATATAATCATATATCTATTTTTTTTTCTCAGTAGTGGGGCTTAAACTCTGGGCCTGCGTCTCTGAGCTCTTCAGCTCAAGGCTCTCTACCACTTAAGCCATAGTGCCACTTCTGGTTTTCTGGTGGTCAATTGGAGATGAGAGTCTCATTGAGTTTCCTGCCCAGGCTGGCTTAAACCTCAATCCTCCTGATTAGCTAGGATTACAGGTGTGAGCCACTGGCACCTGGCTCCATCATTAATTTATAGTATTAGGTGTACTATATATACTCTTGTGCACCTTATGAGTTTTGGATATTATCCCTTTTCATTTTTCATTCATCACTACAGTTGTACCATGCAGGTTTTAATTTTTACATTTTATTTGTAAATAAACTTGAGACTCAGAAGAATCAACTGGCTTGATAAATGTCACAATGATACATCAGGTAGAGAAAGGGCTTCAACTGGGGACTCTACTTCCATGGTTTATGTTTATTCTTACTATACTATGCGTAAGTTTTCAGATCTACAGTATAAGGCTCATGGACACACTGGGAAAACTTTAAGTGTTTTCCCAAAACAAGATTGGTCTTAGAGAGTAAGCCTTTGCTGTGTCTTCAAGTAAGAATGTAATGGGTCTAGAGTGGGAAATTGAGGTTCCTAAGTAGGTCCTTATCAATATTTAATTCTGTTCTTTCCTTCAGTGACAGCTGTTCTTCACTTACTTGTGGTTATATGCATAGGCTTTGAAGTCATATGGACTCAATTTGGAATCCTGTTTCAGATGCTTACAAGCTGCATGGTTATGGTAAGTTACTTAACCTCTCTGAGCCCTGGTCTTCCTCATCTACAGAGCTGGTGTCTCACAGGATTGCTGTGATGAGTCAGTAAAGACCTGTGAACACATGTTTAGCCCAGTGACAAACTTCTTAGCAGATCTCAAGATTAGCTATATATTAGAAACACCTAGAAGGCTTTAAATCTCAATGCCTAAACACACTCAACATCAATTAGTTCATAATTTCTAGGCAGGAGGACACATATTAGTATTTCTTTAATGATATTTTGTTAGGAAGTGTGCAGTAAAGGTTAGGGACCAACTTAAAACTACCTTAGATTGTTTTTTCTCTTGTATAAATGAAAGATTATTTTCATTCTCAATCTCGTAAAAAAAAACTGGAGAAATCATGAGCTAAAATGATAGCTTAATCTTAAGCATAAATAGAGTATATTTATAAATGAAGCTAACCTTTCATATTTACTCTCAGAAATTTAAGGTTGCTGCATTTCCTTTATCAGGTTCTAGTTTAGCTAATTTCATAAATAGACAGGAATAAGAAACCAAGAGTGTGATTTAACTAATGATCATCTTCTATCCTTCTATCTCTTCCTGCTCCCAAACCCCACTAACAACATATACATTCAAAATGTAGTATACACACACACACACACACACACACACACACACAATGGAATTCTATGCTTCTATCAGAAAGAATGGCATTGCTCCATTCATAAGGAAATGGACAGATTTGGAAAAAATCTTATTAAGTGAAGTAATCCAGACCCAAAGAAACATAGGCTCGCTCTCTCTGCTCTTTTCTAGCTCTTTCTCAGCTCTTTCCTTCTCTTCTCTTTCCCAGCTCCCTTTTCTTTCCTAGCTCTCTCTTTCCCACCTTTCCGAGATGCTCTCTTTTCTAGCTCTTTTCTCTCTTTTCTAGCTCTTTTTTTCTCTTTCTTTTCCAGCTCTCTCTTTTCTAGCTCTTTCTTTCCCACCTCTCTTTCCAGCTTTCTCTTCTCTTTTCTAGCTCTTCCTCAGTTCTTTCCCAGCTCTTTCGCCAGCCGCATGGAGTGCCAACCTTGCCTGGTCCCAGCAGGCCTACTGAATAAACCTACCCCTTACCTGAAAAAAAAAAAAGGAAACATAGGCTCTAAGGTTTCCTAGGTCTAGGATAGTCCTCGCAGATGAGCATAATAGCTCAATAGCTATGTCCATATAAGATGATGCTAAGAGAAATGAACTCCAAGACATGGACACAAGAGGTTTTTCTTTGTTGTTGTTAATGTATGTGATTTTCTTTTTTCTTTTGTATCCCCCCGCCTTGTGATTTATCTCCTGTTGTTATGGAGTTTGATGTTGGTACCCTGGGTGTTGTATACACATTGATCTGAATTAGGGAGGGAAAGGGGAACAACAAAATGCTGAGACAAAGAACAAAGTGGGGAACCAATGCAGCAGTGATACTCACAAGATAATATGTAGGAAATGATCCGTACAATTTGCAGGGGGGTTGTGGGGGGAGAGAAAGTGGGAGACAAATGAGGGAGGGGGTAACAAGTTGACAAGAAATGTACTCATTACCTTATTTATGTAACTGTAACCCCTATGTACATCACCTTGACAATAAAATTAAAATGAAAATAAATAAATATCAAGATACAAGTCAATAACTAAAAAATGAAATAAAGAAATAACAAAATAGAACAAAACAAAGATAAATGTCTCTATATGTGCCTGTGGGTGTCTTGAAGTTTGTAGTCCCCTAAATTGGGACTGGCTACACTATCTCAATGTACTTACTTAGGATTACAAAACAAATGACTGACCATCATTGAGGATAACCTAACTAAGAACCATTCACCAAAAATTTGACATTTTGTCAGGCACAGGTGGCTCATGCCTGCAATCCTAGCTACTCAGGAAGCTGAGTTCTGAAGATCATGGTTCAAAGCCAGCCCCGGCAGGAAGGTCCCTGAGATCCCCAATAAACTAAGAAAAAGTTGAAAGTGGAGCTGTGGTTCAAGCCTGGAGCATAAGAAGCTCAGGAACAGTGCCCAGGCCTTGAGTTCCAGGACCAGCACACACACACACACACACACACACACACACACACATGCACACACGCACTCAGAAACTGGTATTTTCAGGGAGCAATCATTCCATAAATTGAAAGCTCTTAAAAGCCACAACTAAACTTTGAAATTGAATAGTTATTCAGAATCCAAAGGATTTTCACAAAGCTAAGCAAGAATTTGTCATTATTTCTAGTGGGGATATGGTCAAATACTTCATTAGTTTATAACACAAAGTGAAACATTTGCTACATGGCATTTATTTTCATTATGGATATAGGTAAATGTGACAGAGTGAAATTTTATTTAAGTTATAATCCTGTACTTAACACTAGCTAATAAGTACTTTAAAAAGTCAATGGACCAGTAGAAGCAAAGAAATGGCTCTTTGGCATTATGAAAAAACCCACATAGCCTAAAATTCTTTCTCATGCTTAATCTTTTGGCTCCTATCTCTACTATTCTGGCTTAGTATGGGAATGGGTAGACAGGCAGATTGGCAAGACCTGATGTCTGGGAGGGTCCTAGTAATCCGCCATAATAGGAAGGGTTTCCCTGAGAACAAAAAAAAAGTTGGGCAGTGTGTGGGAGTCCACCAAAAAAGTGTCCAAAAGGTCAGAGAAGGACAATAAGCAGGTAGAAGGTAAGGAAAAGGAATTCAGGACAAGGATCAGGCAGGTAAGGTATGTCATTTGATGGGTCTATGCTTCTAGACAAGCTTGTTTTGTGGGAAATGGTTTTCAAGTCTTTAAAGCCAGATTGCAGCCAGGACTCATTTGACTGTCCTCTCCTCTGATCTATTTATTCTCATGCTCTATTGACATCCTGATTACTCCTCTACACTCACTGAAGACCTAGTCTGCCTTCGAGAAGAAAGGTAAGAAAAAGGAACAACCACTTATAGAACTTACAGAACTACCAGTATGCCTGGTGACCTCCCTCATCACTGGTGCTTGATGACCCTTTCAGTACTGCTAAAAATTAAGCTAGCTTCTCAAATTCTACAACTTTTTTCTTCACTTTTGCCAACCTTTTTTTATGTCGGTCCTGGAGCTTGAACTCAGGGCCTGGGTGCTGTCCTGAGCTCTCTGTGCTCAAGACTTAGCACTCTACCACTTGAGACTCTTCTCGCTTTCTCTGAGTAGTTTATTGAAGATAGGAGTCTTTCCTATCTCCTGGGATGGACTCAAACTTCGATCCTCAGATCTCAGCCTCCTAAGTAGCTAGGATTACAGAACACATTATTTTTTTGAAGATTTTTTTCTTTTGTCTTTGCGACAAAATCTCAGTATATATCCCAGGCTGGCTTTGAATTCATAATAATCATCCTCCCTCCTGAGTACCATCATGTAACACTATGCCTGACCAAGACTTTTGTATTATGTAAAAACTTTATATATGATATATAGGCATAATATATATTAAATACATCATATAATAACAGACATGTAAGTGCTACAGCAAAATAATAAAATAGACACTCAAAACTCATCAAGTGGTGTGGGTTTGTATACCACCACCATCATTTAAATTACCTGTGTAGCTAATATGTCTGTGTTGTCTGCTAGAAGTAATCCTTATGGTAGATATTCTGTTTTTGTTGTCCTCTGGTCTTCAAAAAGAACCCTTTTATTTGCATTGCTGAACAATGAATCTTTTCATGGAAGCTTGCTCTGAACTTTGCTAAAATGTGATTGTATAAGAGTCTTTTTCAGACTTTCTTTTTTCACTGTTATATATCTAAAAGTAAATCAGTCTATTTTGGGTGTCTATGGTTTATTCTTAAACTTCACTACTGTAGAGTCTTCTATGTATGAAGAAAGCACAATTGTCCAGTAGGACAATTGAAACAACCCTTTGCTTGTTTTCAGATTGTATTATGATGAACTATATGGCTAGAGACATCTCTGATTCTGTCTCATATGCATATATTCTAAGTTTCTTTACAATAATGCAGTGAACCAAATAACATTCTAAAAATTCCAAGTCCTAATCATAGTACATGAGTACATTATTTTACTACCTGGCAGAAGAGAATTTGCAGATGTGATAAAGATGTTGTCTAAGATTATCCAGTCAGGCCCAGTCTAATCACATGAGTCCTTAAAAGCAGAGAATGGAGGCAGAAGAATGAGTCAGAGAGCTACATCTCCAGTTCGCAACTTTTCATTGCTATGTTTGAAGATGGAGAGCAGAAAGCACAAGCCTAGGATGGTAGCAGCCTCTGGACATCAGGAACAGCTCTGTTTGTAGTCAATAAGCAAGTGAGGTTTACAACTGCAAGGAACTGAATTTCGCCAATCAAAGAATACACAGGAAAAATTCTAGGAATTTAGCCTTAATTTTAGATCAATGAGACACATATAAACTTCTACCCTACAGGACTGTAAGTTAATAAATCCATGCTGTTCTAAGCCAGTAAACTCATAGTCAGTTGTTTTAGCAGCAGTAGAAAAGTAATGCAGGTATATTACTAAAATGAAATTACTGGGCTGCAAATGTGTTTTTAACTTCATTAGCTAACAACATTCTGATTTCCAAAGTGCTCCGTCACTAGATGGAGTGTTTCTAATTTATAGCTTCACACTCACTTGGTATTTTTGCCGGATCTTGTGGGTTTGGACTGGTATCTCATTTGCATCTTCTCACTTATGTGACTTTTCATGTATTTCTGGGGTGTGTGTATCTCATTTTTGCCCATGTTTCTTTTTTATTCTTTATTTATTTTTATTTTTTATTGTGAAAATATCGCACGGAGGAGTTACAATTACATGGGCAAGATAACAAGTACATTTCTTATCAAGCATTGTTGCCTCCTCTTTATTTCCCCTTCCCATCCCTTCCCATCCCTTTCCATACTCTCTCCCCACTTGATCCTCCCCCCCCACACCAAAGTTGTAAAGTTCATTTTTTGGTATAACGTTTCTATTCTGTATTTATTTTGCCTTTAGTAGTTTTGCAGTTCTCCATCAAAACATGTTTGAGCTGTCTTTTCACTTCCTGTTTGGTGTCCATTTTAACCATGGCAGAACATTGATCAGAGAGAACTTGCTCTTGGGAAGTATAATTAATTGAACACTTTCGTGTGCTGTATTTTCTCAGTCACCTGCTACTAGCCAAGTTCTGAGGGAAGGCGGCACTAAAAGGTCACCAGGACTTCCTCAGTGTGCTGAGCTATGTCTTCCTCCCAGGCTTTCCCTACACACTGGGCTCTCCTCGCTTTTGTTTTCCAGACATGTTTTCTTCAATACTTCCTGGATTTTCTGATTCCAGAACCTCCAGAAGGAGGCACTCAAGATGAAGTGGCTCAAACACTTCACATTTACAGCACACAAACAGGTCATAGAAAATATGTCTGACATGGTTATCACAGAAAATAAATTAGGAGAACAAACAAGTCAGATGTTTGTCCAATATTCAAAAAAAACCCAACAGGCAATGAAATGATAATGGAAGAAGAAAAATAAACATAATCTTCAAATCACAAGAGTCAAAAGGTGAGGCAGGCACTGATGGCTCTACCTAAAATCCTAGCTACTGAGAAGGCTGAGATCTGAAGATTCTGATTCAAACCTATGAGTACAGGAAAATCGATGACTCTTATCTCTAATTAACCACCAAAAAGCCAGAAGTAATGCAGGTGTTCCAGTGATAGAGTATTAGCCTTGAGAAAAAAAATAACCTAGGTGGGAGTACCAAAGCCCTGAGTTCAAGCACTAATACTAGCATACACACACACACACACACTCACACACACACAGAAAGAGAGAGAGAGAGAGAGAGAGAGAGAGAGTCAAGTGGAATCTTCCATTTAAATGGAAAACCCAGCCATATAACAAAAGGCAAAAGCTGAAGATCAAGCCATGACCACACTGTGACCCCTGCCAGAGGCATGCACTAGAGAATTGTCTGTGATGAAACCAACCCCAGGCCTGACTCTTAGGGTCTTCAGGGTCTTGAAGACTGCATTGCTGGGCACTCCAGAAGGCAGAGAGCAGATTTACAGCATATTGGCCAATAACAGCAATAGCAGGCCTCTTATTGACAGCAAAGAGTTAGATCTCCATAGTGCCAGTAGTCAGCCATGTGAGCTTGCAGTTACTGGCAGGCGACTTGCAGAAGATGGACATTGCACAATTGTATCCAGAGGCCTTAGGGAAAATTGAAAAGTTCTGGATCTGTCTGCAGCACATCTGCAGCAACACATGAACCCATAAATAAGACAACAGTGGAGAAAGATGTGTAGCCACAATGACCTTAGCAGCAGAACAAGCTCAGCTCAGTCTTCTTCTCTTCCTGTGATGGGACTCTAAATGGGGCCTAAGACTCTTTCAACTTCTGTGCCCGTAGTTGGCATCAAGCTGACTTGTGGAATATTTTGTGCTTATCTCTGTTTAACAAAAACCAAATATTTGCTTGAAGGAAACTTCCATGTCTTGTGTCTCTACCTCTCCAGTTAGTAGAAAGTTGGTTGAAGGACCTGTAAGACTCAAAGTAGTGTAAGGTTTTATGCAGCTGTTTCTAAATGGTCTGTGGTCCGGTGCTCCTTGCTGAGTCTGCAGACTGCAGGGAAATTTTCTCCTATGGAGATCATTGGAAGGGAAGGTGTGACTCTTCTGGTGACCTGATTCTACATGTTTAGCCTTTTCCCAAGAATAACACTAGTCATGCAGGGTCACAGTTATATTCTTGTGCTCTGGATCAAAGAATCATGTTCTTGGGATTCGGGGAACTAGAGATTAGAAATTGTGCCACTCCAGTCTTGTGGGTACAGAGCATTCTCACATACAGATCTTCATCATTTTATGTATTATTAATTCTATCCTTCACAGCTGATTTGTCTTCAAGTTGTTTTATTCTCCATTTCCAGAGACTCTAATGCATATTGTTTCCCTGAGGAATGACAAGTTGATCTACTCAAAGATACTTAGAAGTATGTTTCCAATGAATTCTGATTTTTTATATCAGTCATGGGGCTTGAACACTGGGCCTGGGCACTGTCCCTGTGCTCTTCAGCTCAAGATGAGCACTAAACCAATTTAGCCACAGTGCTACTTCCAGTTTTCTGGTGGTTAATGGGAGATAAGAGTCTCATAGACTTTCCTGCCTGGGCTGGCTTTGAACCTCAATCCTCAGATCTTGGCCTCCTGAGTAGCTAGGATTACAGGTGTGGGCCACATGCACCCAGACTGATTTTTTTCTTAAAATATAAACTATCTTAAAAATGTTTCATTGACACAATTATACGTAGTTATGAGATGCAATGTGATACATTGATATATGTACACATACATATATTTATATACAATGTGTAATGATCATATCTTTAGATCTTGTTCTTGGTGGTACTGGGATTTGAGCTCAGGTACTCTACCAACTGAACCATGTCCTTAGAACTTTTTGTTTTTGTTATTTTAAAATAGGGCCTTATATATATGTCCAGACTGACCTGGATTATGACTCTCATATTTATACTTCTTGCATAGCTGAAATGACAAGCACCTGCCACTTCATTCATGTTTTTATTGGTTGAGAGTCTCATGAACTCTCTGACTAGGCTGGTCTTCAAACTTTGGTCTTTCTGATCTCTGCCAGCCAAGTACCTAGGATGAAGTATGAGTCACTGTTTCTAGTATAAAGTATGTAATAAATATAAATATATATATAAATATAAATATATGCTGGGTGCCAGTGGTTCATGGCTGTTATCTTAGCTATTCGGGAGGCTGAGATCTGAGGATCACAGTTCGAAGCCATCCCTGGCAGAAAATCCCCTGTGGAACTCTTATCTCTAATTAACCACTCAAAAACCAAAAGCAGAACTGTGGCTCAAAGTGGTAGAGTGCTAGCCTTGAGAAAAAGAGCTCAGGAACAGTGCTCTGGCCCTGAGTTCAAACCCAATGATGATATTGACTATCACCACCACCACCACATACATACATACATACATACATATATTTGTAACCATTATCTACTCGACTTCTATGAAATTAACTTTGCAATTTTAACCTTAAAGTAAAATCTATAGCATTATTTCACTAGGACACAACAGTCATAAAAACAAAAATACTTAATACCATTACCATCTCTAATAAAGTTGCTAGTCATTTAAAATTATCTAATGCCCAATATGTATTCCCATTCTTTTGCTTGAACAGAAGTTCAATCATCTTACCCTTAGTGGTTTGAATTTTCTGTCTTCTCAAGAATTTCTCTCAATTGGATAGTCAGTAAAGTATTCTCCAATAGTGCCTTCTAGGTCTCTTTTTTTAAAAACTGTTTTGCTTTTCCATTATTAAGTTATGAATCATATGGAATTTATTTTTGTGTAGGATATGAAGTAGGAATTCAATTTTTCCATGTGAATAGCCAATTGTCTAGATACCACATATTGAATACTCTATATCTAGTGCTATTTTTGTAATACCAATGCCCATTGTTTTGTGAGTCTTTCTCTCTATACTCTCCATTTTATTCTATTGGTGGACTTGCAGATTGATACCACATCACCCTAATTAATACAACATGTAATAAGTTTTTATATTTGGTAAGGCAAATCTCTTTCCTTATTCTTCCTCTCCAGAAATATTAAAGCTTAATTCACTATTTGATCTTTTTATATAAAGTTTAAAACGTAGTTATTGAATTCATGATGTGATTTATTTATCTTTTGATTGAAAATTGTCCTTAAATTCAATTCAGTTTATTTTCAACAGGACTTACTGATTCAGAAATATGTTATATTCATCCTTGTCATAGATGCGAATGTCTTACAATAAGCTTTATGGATTTCCCAGAAATTCATGAGAAATATATAATCACAAATAGTAGCAAAATGTGCAGAATTTTACTGAAGACTTCCTTGGTTTGAATCTTGGCATATACTAGCTGTGTAAACTTACATATCTTCTGTGAGCCTTATTTCTTCACCCTTAAAATGGAGCTCACACACAAAAAATTGAGCTCACAATTAGGCTCACTTTAAAGTACTGCTATATATAGTAAATGTATATGTAGCTATATAAACAAGTTAGTAAGTAATAAGAATCGTGCTTGCTACTGGTATTACTTATTCTTAGTTTTGTTATTCTATTCAAATAAAGTAGAGTTTTGAAGCATACAATGGTCTATTTCTACATGTAAATGATTTTTGTATATTGACTTAAAACTTGATTCTGCTGTGGTCAGATACCATTTGCTCAAAATTTCTTCAGAATTTTTCCATTTGGTAATTTCCTATGTATTCCACAAATTCTTCAGAAGAATGTATATCCTTATGTTATTGGAGACAGATTTTTCAATAAGTTCATTAAACCAAACTTATGAATTGTTTGTTCAAGTCTTATACAATACTATGTTTAACTTGTGGTTTCGCTAGATCTGTGGATGAAATGAAGAGAGTAATGTAGAAAATTCCTAAACAATTTTTAAAATTTCTAAATGCATATTGGAAATTATATATACAATAACAATGTGGCTTCTCAAATAAAGCATAAAGTTTCTTTGCTCTTGGCTGAGATTAGATCAAGTCCTTATGTTCCCAGTGATACTTACATATATTTTTCATTAAAAATTAAAATGAATTATATACGTTGAAAAATAAAATAAAATAAATGAAGTTATAAAATAATAAAATGACCTTTATGGCTATGCTAATTTAAAATTTTTTCCTTGACCTATCAAGGATTGAGAGATGTGTTGAAATGCCATTACAATTGATGAAAGGTTTTGTCCACTTCTCACTTATATCATTTGAAGCTATTTGGAATTGTCAGATCTTCCTGGGGAGTTGAATCTTTTGTCATTATGTTGGGACCTTCTATAAGAAGGGGGGGGTCCAGTCATGGGGCCTGAACTCTGGGCCTGGGCACTGTCCCTCAGCTCTTCAGCTCAAGGCTAGCGCTCTACCACTTGAGCCACAGCGCCACTTCCG
>NW_012267443.1:677426-700486 GCF_000151885.1 Dipodomys ordii
ATTTACTGAAGAGGCTGTCTTTCTTCTATTCTATTGTTTTAGCTCTCTTATCGAAGATTAGATGGCTATAGGAAAGGGGTCTTTTTTTTTAAGTCACCAAATTCAGAATGGTTACTATGTTATGCAAACAATGAAAGTTAGGTTTACCTCATGCCTCGACATTTCTTTGCTCACTTTTGTTCTTGTGTTCTCTGAAGTTCTTTCTGGGATCATTTTTTTATTTTCTTGAAATCACTCTTTGGACGTTTTTTTTTTAGGTGAAAATTCTTTTAGTTTTAATCTCAAGTTTTGTTTGCCACAAATGTCTTACTGTTGGCTCTTTGCTCTGGAAGAACATTGTGCTGCAGACATAAGTTGGTGATTTTTTCTGTCAGCACTTTAAACATATTATCTCACTGTCTTCTAGCTTCCCTTATTGCTGTGGTATGTCTCTACCCATAATTTATAGAATGTTTTCTTTCCTCTTGTAGTTTTAACACTTTCCTCTGGTAGTAGAACACTTTGGTGTTCTATGGTTTCAGCAAATATAACCAGGTATGCCATTCTCTTTTAGGCTGCTTGGTGTATTCCCTGCCTCCATGTCTGTGAGTTCGTGTTTCCTCATTTCTAGATAATTCTAGGCCTTTATAATTAGGAAGTGGGCTTTCTCAATACTGTGAGGTTGAAGCAATATACCTCTGCAGGAACGTCTAGGAAGACTTTCAGTGAATTTACTGTGTTGTTATTAATTCAGATGCATTCACAATAATGCAGAATTACAGTTGTAAGAATGCAGATGGATCCTTTGGTGCCTTTGTGCAAACTAGAAAAAAACCTCATCACCTTTAACTAGATATGGAGCATTTAATTTAGTGATTCAAGATCATGGTTCGATGAGTAGGGATCAGCATTGGGTTTATTCCTCTAAGTGCCCTTACCTGAGATTCTTTCTGCTGACCACAATTGACACAAGCATTTGTAGCAGCCCTGAAGTGAGAGGTGTTGTGTTAGGAACAGAGGCACAAGGAGGGACCCCAAAAGCCAACAAAATCACAGGGAAATCTTCATGCCATGGATGAGGGGAAGACCTGTTGCTCAAAAGCTGTTCTATTATCTCTTCTATAGCACTTGTCACAGACACTATGCTTCTAGTAGTAAAGTATGTACTAATACTGAGATCATTGCTAGGCATTGTTTCCTAGGAATGATGTGGCTTCTATGCATGGATTTAGTTTTGCTTCTCCTACCTGCATTCTTTTTTTCTTTTTTGTGGTTGATTGGAGATGGAATCTCATGGACTTCTTTGCTTGGAATGGCTTCAAACCACAGTCTGACGGCTCTCAGCTTCATGAGTGGCTAGTCTTACAGATGTGAGCTGCCAGAGCTTGGGCTCTACCTTCATTCATTATGAGACAAAGAAAAATAAATCATTGGTTGGATGGAGGTATTGAGTGAGTCTCACTATATATCTCAGGCTGAGTTCAAATTCATGATTCTCTTTCTTCCTTCTCCTTGGTTTACAGGCAAGTACACTCACACCTGGCGTAACTGGCCTGGCCTTTTTTTTTTTTTTTGCTATTAAAAGACACCTGTGTAGTTTAAAATTTGGATCAGTAACAAAATGTAAAAGGTAGGTTAGAGATGTCGAACACTTTCTTATATGAAATATGCATACATAGCATTCCTGATCTTCCAACTGAGTGCTTTGACTCCAAACAACTCCAGAAAAGAATACTATTGGAATTTCTACTTAGCCCATCTTAACTGGGTGCTACTAGGCACTGCACTTCATGGTACTGTAGGAATATTAGTAAATTAGTAATATGGAAGTCCCAGGGCCCTGAAGCCAGCAGAATTGCTGGCCGTTAAATTACATATTCCATCCTCGGATTTCACTTGGGATGCATCCACCTAAATAACCTAATTGAGTGTCATAATTGACTTGGGAGACTCATTTCCTTCCCTGGAAATCATTAAAGGTGGCCACAGCATGCTTGAAGCAGCACTTTCACTAATGGAATCCCCTGGATCTGTTCATGAGGAAGAAAGGCACTGTCGGCAGGTGGTTGCTCAGTCCTGCTGGCCTATGGCCTGCTTAGACTTGCCCTCTCCACAAAGGCCCCTGGAGCTCCTCAGGCCTCCCCACTGGGCACCTTTCAGAGTGTACAAAAAGGGCGTATTGCCATTCCTAATGGAAGCAGTCACCCTGGGCAAAGGGCTGGCCATTGGCATAGTCTTGGTCATCATCCCAATTAGTGAGACACACTCCATGCCACTGAAGAATTGGTAGCAGGAGAAACTCTTTTGTGAGTGGCTCAAACTTCTCTCCTCTGCGAAATACCTAGATGTTGTGATTTCTTTTCCGAAGCCAATGTTGAATTCCTCGTTAAATCCTACCTTTGAGGTTTTCCATCCAACTGAGAAAACCCACTAGAGGTGGTTCTAAGGAATGTGCAATTCTTCCTGTTGAATTTCACCAGTGAGAGGTAAAACTGGGAGCCTCCACTCTGGTCAAAAACAAACCTTTGGAGTCCCAGGGGGTAGTTGTTCCTTCCTTCATTTTAATCTCTTTTCTACGAGGGGTAGAAATAGCCTATCCCCAAATATGAGGGAATAGTAATAACTCTGGAGAAAGATGCCACAGGATAGAGGAAAGCAGTCTAAAATTCACTTTTGTATTTTTCATTCATCTCTATAAGCACCTTATTGCTAACCATACATGTCTGTGAAGTACACACTCTATAAGTGTAAAACACCCACAATTTAGAATCATCCTCATATCTGACATAGAGCCTCCAGTCTACAAATTACATTGCTTAAATTGTCCAGTGGTTCTGTCATCAATGGTACAGACTGTGCCTGCTTATTCTTTCCCACTGTTCCAAAGTTCTTCAATATGTCCAACTTAAATTTTCTTGCTGCCATTTCAATTTCTTGTCTGTGTGGATAAGGAAACACATGTTTTACATTTTAAAGCGCTCAAAGACAATATTTCTTTAGGGTGTATAATCAAAATTTTATATGATAGTCTGCATATTTTTATAGTCATAGCTATAGCCCAACTTATGAATTGGCCCGACATATAAGTAAACCAATTTATATGTAAATTTAAAATATATTTTATATTATATATGTACATTTGACATGGCTACTCAGTTAGAGGATATGTGGGAAGTGCTAGACTATGTCACTCTTTTTTCCCCATTTTTTAAATAAGTTTTTTTGTTGTGAAAATACTGTACAGAGGCATTACAATCACATGAGCAAGGTAATGAGTACATTTCTTATCAAGCATTGTTGCCTCCTCCTTTGTTTTTCCTCTAGCATCCCTTCCCTCCCATTACCACAACTACATCCCACCCTCACCCCATATCCCCCCTGCGTAAATTGTAAAGTTCGTTTTTCAACATAGTGTCTCGTACATCTTGTACATCTCATTGTTGAAATGGGTTTATTTGTTTTTTTCCCTTTCTCTCCCCAAATTATACCAACATCAAATACATTGAAAACAAGGGTTATATTGTGGGGGAAGGACATACAAAGCAACAAAAAAAATCACATGGAAACAATAGCAAGAAAGAAAAAAACCCTTGTGTCCTTATCTTGGGTTCATTTCGCTTAACATCATCTTGTCTGACCTTTTCTGCTTGTCTCAGATATATACTAGTTATTGCAAATAAGGGAAACCATAGGACCTATGTTTCTTTGTACCTGGCTTACTTCACTTAATATAATTTTTACTGTCTTTCCATTTCCTAACAAATGGGGCAATGTCATTCTTTCTGATGGAGGCATAGAATTCCATTGGGTATATATACCACATTTTCTAGATCCATTCATCTACTGAGGGGCATCCCCATTTTCATTTACAGACATCATGAGATCCAGATTCACTTACCACTTCATCTTGTATCACTAAATAAATAAATAAAAATAACTTTTGATGCATAAAGATAGCTTTTGAATGGAAGAATCCAGCTTTTGCTTAATTAGACCCTAATTCTGGTATCTAAAGAAAGAAAAACTATAATTATCATAGAAGTAGATTACAATCAAAATTAATGAGAGCACAGGAGGATCCATTCCCTATGGTGACAAAAGTGTCATGCTAGGATTGATTTGGATGGTCAAATCAGGTGGGCTGGGAGACAGGCAGGATGGGGATTGATGTGTTCTGCTTCAAGATGGAACTCACCAGAGACGGTGATCATCAAGCAGGGGCAATGAGAACTGTGACTCAGAGACAGTAGAATTGGGCAACTGAAGCCAAGGACTGAGACAAGGAGAGGACACAGCATTAGTATGTATGTAATATCCAGGCACAAACAGCAAGAACAAAATTTGATTTGGAGCTCGAATTTGGGTGTAGAGAGTTCATATTTATCTTGCTCAGGACATAGAAAAGAATAGTGTGCCAGAAATTCCTTACATGATAAATTCCCTTTGTGAATGATTCTATTAGAGGCCTTATACAGTCTGTTGTGAGAATCTGGCTCAAAGTTTCTGACAAAATTACTGGCTTCTTAATTTTCCACTGTGTGTTTACTCCTTTGTGTTACAATATTCTTGTTTAGAATGGAGATGAAAAAATGAAAACTGAGTAATCACCCAGAGCACCGTTAACTCGTCAGGAAACTAAAGGAACAAACTATGTCACCCAACATCTTCTGAGATGGAAAGTGGGCTGAATGACAGATAAACAGATTTGTTTATTATTTTTGTAGTTGTTTTGACTCACAGGTTTGGACATACATCAGAATCTTTTAGAGCTGACAGCATAGCTCAAGTGTAGAGCAATTGCTTTAGCATGTAGGAGGTCCTGGATCCAATCTCCAGTACTACAAAAAACAAGTGAAACTTTTCAGATTATAAAGTTTGGATACTTACAGTTGAGATATGTCAATATACTTCTATAAAGCTGTTGAAATAAAACAACTGATGGTACAGTTCATGAATGTAACCGGAGAAAGTGAAAAGTTTGTAAAACCATGAGTCAATGAAAGCAGGAGACTGTAGGCATCAGATTCTTCTTTGTTCTTGCTTTCAGCAAGATGATTCTCATGGCCTTTTCCTTTCTACCTCACCCAGACTTTGAGGTGAAACATTTCAAACTTATTGTCTGAAATGAGTGATAAGGATAAACTTGTGGAAGACTGAACCTATGCTGGCTGGTTTCCTGAAAAGAGTTAAAAAGTTTCATGGAACAGACTGGGCTCTAGTTTATTTTTTACAACAGTCAATCATTCTGCCTCACTCTTGAGCTAAAAGGTCAGCATCTGCTTGTCCCACCGATGTGGTGAATGCTGAGTAGCGTGATATATCACACACATGTGACTTCGATGTGTGGTTTTCTCTCTCTCTCTCTCTCTCTTTTCTCTCTCTTCTCTCTCTTTTGGTCTGTCATGGGCCTGAACTCTGGGCCTGGGTGCTGACCCTCAGCTCTTCAGCTCAAGGTGAGTGCTCTACCACTTGAACCACAGTGCCACTTCCGGCTTTTTCTACTTATGTGGTGCTGAGGAATCAAACCCAGGGCATGCAAGACAAGCACTCTACCACTGAGCCACCTTCCCATCCCTGGTTCTCTTTTTTTGTGGTCAGTCATTGAACTCAGGGTCTGGGAGCTGTCCCTGAGCCTTTTTGCTCAAGGATAACACTCTACCATTTTGAGCCACAGCTCTACTTCTGGTTATCTGGTGGTTAATTGGAAAAAAAGTCTCATGGACTTTCCTAGCAGGTCTGGCTTTGAACCACAATCCTCAGATCTCAGCTTCCTGAATAACTAGGGTTACAGGTATGAGCCACCAGTACCAGGCCAATGTGTGGTTCTTAATCCCTGATCATATCAAGAAGAGGCTGCTCACCTCTCAGTAATAAACCCTGGACTGGCAGGAAAGGTTTACCCCCAAGATCTCATTATACTATTTGACATTTTTATTCTGGCCCTGATTGTACCAGGAAAAGGACAACTGCTTTCTATTGAAGAAGCCTAAAAATTGTAAACACTAAAGATCATATTTTCTTTTTTGAATCAGAAATTTGACCTGATGTGTCTTTCTGTTGTGCAGAAGAATTGACAGGTGAGGACTCTTATCTCCTGTCTCCATGAATTTTCCCTAGTGAATTCTCGTGCCTCTTGCTCAGTTGCCAATGTTTGCATAACATTGAATACCTAAGCATAGGTTTTTCTTCCTAATTGCACTCTCACGGCTGCTCTGCAAACCATATACTGTTCCCTAGTCAGTTCTTTGCTAGATGTGAATATTCACAACTCTTGTCATCTCCTACCCAATTGAGTTCTCTTATTTTGAGCAAATAGCCTAGTATTCACCTACACAGATTAACAGATACCATTAAATACAACTTCTCTCACACAGATAAAGATGTTTCTGTCATTTCTCACTATAATTTCATCTGTTCTTATTCCCAAAGATAAAAAGGAGATTGTGTGGTTTGATGGTTAGGAGCAGGATGGCCTGCTTTCCTGGCTTACTGCAATACTTTGTAGCATGCTAACCTTGGGAAGGTTATCTAACCTGTCTCAATGTACACATCTATAATGCAGTGATAATAATAACATTCATATGGAGGAATACATGAAAGAGGGAATGTTTAATATAGAATCTGATGGGTAACAGGTACTTAACCTACATAAGATAGTGATGACTTCATTCTTAGCCTACCTCTATTTGACCCCCGGTACCATTTCTGTCCCTAGTCCAGAGTCCCTTCCTGCCTTTCTGTCTGAAATAGGGCAATCAGATCTGGCCAGTGTCATCTTGGCTACATGGTGGGTGTTAGGGTCTAGCATCTTGACTTCATGGTTGGGGGGAGGTGAAGCCCCAACGTCTCCGGTGATGGGCATACCTGAATCCCTGGAGGCAGGGGTGGGCACTCATCTGTTAGCTTACTAAACTTGTTGATCCAGTGCCCTGGACTGGGAATTTCCTATGACCCTGCCCCCTGACCTGACCTAGTTAGGCCCGCACCAGCTCAGGTGCCATTATACCATGCCCTGTGTCTCCATGTTCCTCTCCTGGCTCCTGGCTTTTCTCGAGTCACTAGGGCATCCCAACTCAGCTTTCCATTGGAGCTAAATGGTTTGTTGGTACTGTTTTTTTTCTTTCTTTCCTCTCTGGCCTTCATGGCTCAGTTTCCCAACAATGTTAAGTGTATTTGCTGGCTGCTGGTCTTTCAGACAGGAGGAGTCTACCATGCAGTCACCGGCCTTTTAATAAAGACTCCAAGATTCGACCTCTCCAAATGTGGTTTCTCCGTTTTCTCACCTTACAACATGTCACACCTAACCTGGACAAATGGTATTTATATATGTATTTCCTCTGTGATCATCTTGGTGAATCCTGACACGTAGAGGCATAATTTTTAATCAAGTTCAACTTAGAAAAGCCAGATTTTCTTCCTTTTGTTCTATGAAGGATATACTTCTTGTGTTAATAAGCTGAATGTGGTAACATTGCAATGTACCCTAAAACATAGTGTACCTCTATGTTTTAGGGGCAGTGTTCTCAAGTGCATGGGTTCTACAGTCAGTGATGCCTGCATGAGACACATAGCCTTGATCTTTGTTATGTGTGTCTTGTCAAATGACTATGTAAGCCCACGGTGCCTACATTAGTTAAAGTAAAATGAAGATAATCACAGTGCCTGCCACCATTCAATTTTGTTAATGCAGATAATACACGAAAAGCATCTTGCTCTATGCTTGGCACATTAGCCATTTTTTCCCTCACTGTTGTTACTAGAATTGAGGAATCTCCAAAACCATGATGTTGTTAAAAAAAAAAAACCAATTGTACTCCTATGTCAACACTAACAGTGCTGTCACAGCCACAGAAAATAAATGGAAACAAAAAGGAAGAAAGGGAAACATTTTTGTTCTGTTCACAGACTCCTCGTAATGCAAGCTTGAGTAATTATCTCTAGGAGTATGTGCGTTTTAAGTTTAAGTTTAATTCTCACACAATTAGCTTTTCATTTCACATCTCAGTTTGAGAACAAAGGAAGAAAGAAACTAAACTTTCTTCTTTAGGAAACATAACAAGAATAAAAAGAAAATTTTCCTCAAGTTGCTGAGATTTCATTTTGGATTTTAAACATTATTATACTAAACAACTGTTATATCCTCAAAGTTTTAAAATTGGTTACTTTGTCACCATAAAAATAACAACTTAGCAATATAGACTATTTTAGCCACTCTGAAAAGCAGTTTGGAGGTCTCAAAAAACTAAAGAGAAAAAAACAAACAAAGCTAAAGACAGAACTTTCCTATCACCCAGCCATACCACTCTTGGACATCTACCTAGAACATTACAAGTCAGGAATATGGTAAAGACATTTGCACATCCATGTTCATTGCTGCACTATTCACAATGGCCAAGTTATAAAAACAACCCTTCAGGAGATAAGTGAATCCAGTATATGTGGTACATATATGCATGGAATTTAACTCATCCATTAGAAAGAATAATATTATGTCATTTTCTGGGAAATGGATGGACCTAGAACAAATCATGTTAAGTGAGGTAAACCATGCTCATAAAGACAAATGGTGTATGCTTTTTCTTGTACATGGAAGCTAGATCTAAAATATATCTGGACATGGTACTTATACAGGATTCACACCCAGTCAGACTAAAGGAAGATATCCTTAGAGGAGGAATCCAAAAGTGTAACTCCTCTGAACATTTAAAATGCTATTTATTGAAATTCATTCCAGGAAATGGAAATATGGGTGTTTTTGTTTTTCCTAGTATTGTTGGTGGTGGTGTTTTTGTTTTGTTTTGTCATCAGCAAAAGAGAGTACAGCAAAGGATGGAGGAGGAATAGAACACTGCAGTCATGGTATTCAGTATACACTATGTGGAAAATGAACTACTCGTGGGCAGGGACAGATGGGAAAGTGAAGGAAAGGGTGATATTGCCAAAAAGAAAAGGAAACAATAAAATTAAATAATGGATTGGATTATTCATAGTGCGTACAATCTGATACAAGTTAATTTTTTTCATTCTTTTTGTGCTATATTTCCCCTTATTTCTTTTCATTTTCCCTTAACAGGAAGAGAAGCTATGCCCAAAGTGGTGTAGCAAAATATAAGAAGACAAATTGCTTATCTTAATATAGAATTAACAATAAAAACTCAATAGGAAAAATAAAAACACCCTCGTGTAACAAATGAGAAACAGACAAGAATAAGCAGGCAACTCAGAACATAAGTAAAAGTGATGAGTTAATACAAATAAAGAAATAAAATCAATAAAGCAATAAATGTTTAAACATAAGAGGTTTACTTGACCTCGGCATATATTAGTTTACAGTTTTTTTAAGGATTATTGCATTGTTTTATTTATTTATTTATTTTAATTTATTTATTTATTTTGTCAGTCGTGGGCCTGAACTCTGGGCCTGGGTGCTATCCCTCAGCTCTTCAGCTCAAAGCTAGTGCTCTACCACTTGAGCCACAGCACCACTCCCAGCTTTTTCTGCTTATGTGGTGCTGAGGAATTGAACCCAGGGCCTCATGCATGCAAGGCAAGCACTCTACCACTGAGCCACCTTCCCAGCCCTAGTTTACAGTTCTTTATAATTAATTTGTATTTAAGTTGAACCTGCAAATGCAGAGGTATTTACACTTTACAGACAATTTTATTATCTCAATTTTACATACATACATACAAAAGCAATGGAGAAAAATGCCATACTATATTCATAAACTGCTTTGTCAAATGGCAATTCCTTTGTACAACTACTTAAAGATAATGCAAATATTCAAAATAGGAGGGAAAAGAGATGCAAAGAGGTAAGAAATAAAGGCTAATTTTCTACATGGCAGAATTGGGAATTTTATCTGTAGCTATGACCATGTGTAACCATGTATAAAACCTTCCACTTGCTTTTTTCATTTAAAGTTAGCAGTTCTCACTGGAGTTCTAGCCCATCCAAGACAGAACACATCTGCAACAATATTACTGGTACTTATAAATCCATTTCTCCCTTAGAATTTTCTGCCATAAAAGACTCTTCCTCAATGGCTCTCTGTTGTCACTAACTTGGTACAAATGAGTCAAATGAAGTGCTGTTAGGTTGTGAGGTGCCACTTGCTGCCTGGAGAGCATGCTTCAGGGGTTGAACCTATTGCCTCCAGCGGTGAAAATCTATCTTTAACTTAGCAATAGTGTAATTCACCCATCCATAGAGGAGTTTCTTAATATCTAGTTAAAGGACTGTTGTTTTGAGTCATGGGAGGCAGAATTTCCCATAGTTTGTTCTGTGAACCCTCAGTTTTGTAAGATGCCCACAGGAAAAAAAAAAAGAAAAGGATTTTGTGGTCAAGTCAGTTATGGAAACCTCTGCCTTTGAGCTATTTATAAATTCCCAGAAAAAATTTACATGCATATGTCCTAAGATTTCCTGTGTATATATTTTTAAGTATAACTTTGTTTATCTTAGTGATTTCTACATTTATTTGACCACAGAACCTTCTTTTGGGGGAAGTATTATTCATAGTTCATGGCACCACTGGATCCAATGTATTGTGAGAAGCATAATGCATTTGGCGGCACCACCTTTTTATTTCTATATCTATGCATTTCTAATTCTCAGTTTTCTTATCAGAAGTCTAGAAGCAATCATATGTGCCTCGTAGAGTGCCTGAGTGTTCGAAGGAAATAATATAAAAGAGAATACTTTTTTGGTACAACTTTGGTTGAATTGGGCTCTTCTTGCCAAATGAACATTAGGCCTGTGGTTTGGAATACTTAGATATTTTATTATAATTCAAAAAATCTCAACTTTCAAATTGCTTTTGTTGATGCAAATATGAGGATTTCATGGGAGCAATGGGCTATAGAAAACACACAGGATGTATTGATAAGACATGTAAATCACAGTTTATGAGTAATCGCTATCCTAACCTATCCTAACCTATTGCTGACTCCTCATGTGTCCATGGCTAGATCCCTCTGCTGAATTTCCATTTGCCTTCACTAATGGATGCTTTCATTTGACGTTCTTAGAGAACGTCAAAGAAAGAGTGAACTTTAGATAATGCTGCACCAGCCAGAGCCCGGTCAAGGATGTACTGTCACCCAACAGTGTGAAGGACCATCTAGCAGGGAGCCACATCTTCCGGAGGGGCCACCTCCACTGCTCCAGCATCTTACTGGAAGTGATAACCTTCCCAGGATGGTCCACATCCAGTGACTGATCCAGGCAAGAATAAAATAGCTCAACCTACAGAGTCTGACAGGAAAGGTGTAGTGATCCTGTGAACTATGGCTTTGTTAACCTTACGTTAAAGTTTGTTTTGCAATAGTCTGGAAAAAGAAGATGAAAAAAATTGAACAATGTTGGATGAGAAATGTACTCATTACCTTACTTATTTAACTCTAACCCCTCTGTACATCATCTTTACAATAAAATTAAATTAAATTAAAAAATTCAATCCTATTTCCTCTAGTTTTTCCCTCAAGTATAGATTCCATATTTCATCTTAACATCTTCTTAAGGAGAAGTGACCGTACCACCACAGGTTGGTGATTCCTCTCTACTTACATTTACCATTTCATGAATCCTGTATACTCTAACTCAAATGTAAGTCCTTTGTGTGAGCATGAAATAAATACAGAGATTTCTATATATTTGTCACCACTTTTATTACTGGACCATAGATACAGAAGTTAGCTGTTAAAGATATATGAATGAAAACATAGTACTTTTATGTAGATTCTATTGTAAGAAAACGTCTGTACCTAACAAGTGCTCACAATTAGGAAAGCCAGATTGGAACTCTGGAAATTATCAGTCTTACACAGTGTAGATGGAAGCTTTCTCAGTTTCTACTTAATCTGTGAACAACTCCAGTATGTACTTCTTAATCCTTTTCTTTGTTTTCCTTCTGTATCTGTTGTCCAAAATTCCTCTGCCTATATCCTCCTATTTCTCCTAGGACAGTTGAAATTATATTTTTCTTTATGAATTGTTATTCGCAGCAACCTTCTTGACTAATGCATTCAAAAATTGTGAATGCCATTTTCCCCTCAAATAGGCCCCTTTAGACAAATAACTGCTAAGCATTTTTCCCTGTGAATATGTAAATCGGTTAAAAATGAAGATGTAGCAGTGTTGGGTGAATATTATTCCAACATTACACTTAAGATCCTTTCAGCACCATTTGCTAACATTTTGTACTCCTAGCCAAAGTGCCAAAAATTGCTCTCTCCTCATGCAATTTTCAAAAATTTCCCTGGCACAAAAATGAAGTAAAATCTATCTGCAGGAGAGAGCAAACTTCATTTAGCGTGTTTTACAAAGTGCTAAATAGGTTTTCTATTTTGGGAGCAGAGTGGCAGATTGTGTGCTTCCTGCCATCCTGATCAAACATTTGCAATTCCGTGCTTGCACATTGTATATTCCAGGTTGTCTTTGGCTATATTAACATAAGATTTGTTATTTTATTCAAAAGAAATACAATTCCAATGTGTTTATGGGATGTGATGTTGGAAAGGTTATTTTTTTCAATGTCTTTAATTGTTTATTATATAAGATATGGCCTTTAGAGATTTTTGTATTCAATTGATACGACAGTAAGAGCTCTTATTTCTTATTTTGTAATACACCAAGCCAAAAGTAAAGTGTTTTATCTCATTGATGAGAAATTTAGGATCTTAAGTCACAGGCATCATTTCAAGTATTCTGTCAAATCTACATCTAGGCTAAGCATACTGGGGCACATCTCTGATTTCACCACTTAGGAGACTAAAGCAGAAGCATGACAAGCCCAAAGCCAGCCTAGGAGATCTTGACTTACAAATCAAAAATAAAACAATTAGAAAAAAATCCAATCCAAGTTAAAAATGTATGTCTAAAGGAAACCAAACATGAGTAAATGTTCATAAGATGTGTATTTTTCTAAATAAAAGGTACTTGTTTCATAAACAACAGTAATGACTAATATTTATTGATCACTTACTGTGTTCCAGGTCCTGTGGTAAGAACTTGAGGTAATAATACACCTCATAGAATCTCACAAACACTATCTGAGATAGTATAATAATGCTATAGTAGACCCTTGGTATTTCTAGGTAAATTGTTCCCAGAAGAGCACAAGGGGAAACCCTGGAAGGCTCAGAAAGCAGACTTCAGTACGTTACTTGAAATGCTTGACTCATTTTCCCCATAATTCCACTCAACTTCTTTTAAAAACATGCCACCTTTCAACACATCTCCAATTTTCACTATATCTCTGAAATAAGGAACTTTTCCAATGTTTTGGGGGCTTCCTTTGGTTTGGTTTTGATTTTCACTAAATTAAGAACAAGAAAACACTCAGCAGATGGTAACTCAGGACTAGCTGAGCACTTCTCTCCAGCAGCTGAACTGTGTGACGTGTGGGCAGGAACTTCCTCAACACTGCATATAATAAGTCTCCGAGTAAAGTGGGCTCACAGTACTTAGTTTTATCTCAGACTCTGAATCTATACCATGATATTTTAATGTCTCACAAATAGAGTGTGCAATATGTAGTTTACCATTGAGTCCATGAACAAACAATTTGGAGTGCAAGGAAACAAAAGAGGAGCAGAGAGCTGAAGAAACAAACTTACTGCTGCTTTGTAAACTTTGGGGTATTTATGCCATAAAACACACATTTCTTCCTTTTAATCCAACTGTATTTCCTATGCTATAAATGTACTCATTTTATGATAAAACGGTTATATATATATATATATATATATATATATATATACCATCTAAGAGTTACTCCATCACATCCCTGAATCCTAGCAAACAAAATGTTCACACAAGTTCATTGAGCAAGGGTTCTTATCCACAAATAGGCAGCAAGAGACAATCAAATCCTATGACTCATAGTGGACTAGTGACTAACTTCCAGAATAGATGGAGCATGCTATACTGCAACTGAAGGATCCTGAACTCATTCCACTGTGGGGTTTATACCATGGGGGTCACTGGGTAAAGCACTGCATGATAGTCTATTTTAGAAGTAATGGGAACAGAGCCCAGCATGCTTTGGACAATCTCTCCTTATCTCGGGATATTGCATTCACAGTGTTATCAGTTGTCCTGAGAACTAGAAGTAGGAGACTTGTCTTCCTGTAATGCTATCCTGAGGTAGCATCTTCCAATTTTCTCCTCAATGCCTATGGAGACAGAAAAACAATGTAAAACTATCAAGACTGACAACCAAACCTAATAGAAATACTATTTCAGAATCTAGGAACACTTTCCTAGCATGCTACTCTCAGTATTTTTTGTTTAGCGCTACCATCTTAACTACTTGTCATCTACTGTTTACTCCTGTACTCCTCTTTTTTCTATCTCAATTTCTAGCTCATCTCTATTTTGCTCTTTTGTTAGCTTGCTAGATACATAATTGCTAGAGCTTGGCCAAGATAATCTAAAACCTTCTTATTGGCAGCATTCCCAAACTGATTCATGAGACAGAGACCATAACCCAGAGGGCTTGCTTGAGCCCAGAATTGTGAAGCTGTACTTCCTCCACAAATTTGCTTTTGTAATCTCTCAGAGCAAGGTGTACAAACTAGCTTCTATCCTTCCATGTCATTTAAAGCAGCAGTGCCCAGAAAATAATAGTCTAAGAAAGAGATGTAACCAGCAAAATGGTAGATACTAGGAACTAGTTATAACAAAAGGATAATGGGCAAGGACAGAAAGTTTATAATCTAAGATTGGTCTTAGAACAAAGAAAACCATCATGCAACCTTCTAGCTAGATAGAGTTACAATTAATGAGAAGGTGGTATCCAAACGCCGTCATGTCCCTTATTATCAAATGCAACGTCTTTATTGCTCTTACTTTACAGTAATCTTGGTGAAAACATCTTTGAAATCTTTCTATCCTGACTAAAAGTTCATTTCAGTAATCTCAATACAAAAAGGTATTTTAGTTTGTCAGAAGTGACAGTCCAAATCAGTTAGGGAAAAGATGATTATTAATGATCTTGGTATAATTTCTTGTTTGGGAAAAAATGTTTAAAGTTTTAGGAAAAAAGAAAGAAAAGCAATGTTACAAAAAGTATAATAAGCCTGTATCTAAGCAGGGATAATTGGATGTTTTTATTTTGTAGTTACACTTTTTTAATTTTTCTATGATGTATTCTTCTTTAGTCAAAGGTATCTTTTTAAAAAAACCCACCATATTTTAGCAAGTTATTTAGGCTCAAACCAAATGAACTCAAATCGAATGCAACAGACTATTGGTATTGCATTGGGAGCCAACTATCTAGAAAGTTGTGAAACATGAGAATGCGCAGAGTTATAAAGTTTTCAAGGTGAATGTCCTAACTGAAACACAGCAAACCTGGAAGAACTCAAAAAAAAAAAAAAAGCTTGAACTCCTGGTTACTCAATTCAGAGTAAGTCTGAAAATGAAAAGGTTTGGCAAAGGAAGAATATGGTGATCGTATCATTATGAGCAACATCTTCTGAATGGGAAGGAAGAATTTGTCTTTCATAGGGAACTGTGGGAGAAATACACAGGATACAGTGGCCAAACCAAGTTCTTCAGGAAAGTTAGAACTGTGGAGGTAGGGGATACCCAAGAGGTTCCCCTTCTTTTTCTCTCTGGAATGCCTGCTCATTAATTAGAGGATATGTATGCAACGTAGGCAACCCTGGATATCCACATTGTATGTGAATATGTCTGCAGCCTCCACACGAAATCATAATCAGCTGTTCATAAACAGCCCTAGATTCCCTCTAGATCTGTGTCCCCAGCTCACATAGCTTGTCCGGGTCCAACCAGGGAAGGGTTAGCTCTGATTGTGTTTAAAGAAGAGTGGCTAGTGCAAGAGGCCACAAAATGGAGACTTCAAAGCTCAGATTGGGGAGAGGCACTCCTTGTCTCTGTTCTACACAGTGTCTGTTTTTGCTGTGGGTTTTGGAAATGACTGAGATGTCTATAGCTCGAGTTGAAGGGTGAAGTCTACCTGGTTTTGAGTATCACAAAGATGAGAAAGATCTGAATTACTGCTTCTGACTCACTGCAAGGTGGAGAGGAGGTTCCTCCTCACAACAGAGGCAAGCCTTCTCTGAGGAGGAAGGTGGAGTGATAAGGAAAAAGAAGTAGGCAAACAAGCAAGAGATGAGTCAAATTCTATTCATATTTAGTTCAGAAACAATGAGTGTAGGGCTATTGTTAGCTACTGTCCCTGCCTCTCACATAGCCCTTAGAGGTGCTTCAGAGTAAATGGCCTGATGAGGTGAGGTTATGACTATGTTGCGTCTATCAGGAAGCTGGGGTGTAGTTAAGGCACAAAAAAAGATTTTTAAATGTCAGTAGTATTACTCACATGTCTTTCTGGTCTATCTGTGTGCTCTTCACTCTCACACAGATTGACGCATGGTTCTCATGGCCAAAAATAGAAATGCACTTTTCATTTTAGCTCTCAGGTTATCTAGAGGTGTGTCCCTAACTTGCACCATCTTGTTTAATTTATAATCTGAAGAAACAGGTTGTCTTGGTGCTTTAACTGTGTTTATATATCTAGAACCTTTTCTATTTAAATTATTCTCTCTTTTCATCGCTGGTAAGTTTGTTTTTCTACATTGTCTTCCTAAAGAGAAACACATTTTTATGCCAGTAGACGATGTGTTTGACACCATTTTCCATTTAATTTTGGGATGGTGGGTTCTTAGCAGAGCAAAATAAGTTGACTAGTACACTGTCAATTAAAGCCTTCAGATGATGAGGTTCTGCATAACATGGAAGAGCTAGCTTCGCCTGTAGTAGCTGCTCTGCACTTTGCTTGTTCATCTGCCTGGGAACCAGGGATTACCAGCAGCCCTTCTTTGGACCAAGCATCCCTTTCTTTCTGTGGCTGTCATCCTTTATCAACTTTCTATCACTTTGATTATTTCTTCCTTCTTACCACTCTGACTAATTCTTACTCGTACTTCCAGTACATCCTCAGGCTGTCTCTGTTTGCTGTATATATTCAACTTTTTTTCTCTCACTGTCATTTCCCCAGATCCTCCAAGGAGAATGGCAAGCTCATTCACAGACTTCTGTGGCAACCTGGGTATAGAGACCACAGCTCATAGCAAGCAGTGAACAGAAAATGAGTAGACACAGCTTGTGCTTAATAGATTTATTAGCCGCCTCATTATTTTTAAGTTTTAAATAGTCTTACATGTCATTGTTTTCATACTCTTTAGCCACATGCAATTCCATTGAGCCATATTCCTCCTGTCACCCTTTGCAAGATAATTTGTAATCAAGACTTTTCTCAGCATTTTTTCAGATATCCCTTTTGTCATATGATGTGATAATTTTCTCTCTCTTCTGGCTGCAAAGAAACTCATAGCCAAGAAATACATAAATTCATATTTGGGCTTTCTATGTTGACCAAGGACATTTTTCTCTGTACTTGGCAACATTTACTTTAAACTCTCTCTCATTCACTCTTTCTCTAAATTACAAAATAAATGTGCATGAATTCAGAAAATATAGAAAAGTTCCAGTAAAGAGATACAAAATCACTTATATTCGTCCCATTTATACACGGTCTAATTTATGCTTTTCTAATCCTTTTCCTATACAGTAACAATTATGGTTATATTTTCCATATTTTTTACATCCTCTTCTCACTCAAAACTTGTTTATTCATGTTTTTCAATAACAATAAATATTCTACTAGTACATATTTAAAATGCAGGTATTAGCATTCACATATCTTAATTAAATAATCTACATCCCTTATTGTGGAAGAACTAGGCTGTCTGTAATTTTGCTGACCTTATAGATAATGTGAACATTACCATATGTCATCAAGCCAACATTTTTGCTTGGAGTCAAGTCCTTGTCAATCTCTCTCTATTGTCTTCATGGTCCTCATTTGCTTTGCCTGTTCAGTGGGGCAGAATTTCAATACAAGTGCTTATCTTCTTTAACTAAAGCATACACTATGTTGTAAGCACATAAGACTATTTTAAAATAGTCTCCAACATTTCGGGGCCGGGAAGGTGGTAGAGTGCTTGCCCTGCATGCATGAGGCCCTGGATTCGATTCCTCGGCACCACAGAAGCAGAAAAAGCCAGAACTGGCTCTGTAGCTCAAGTGGTAGAGCCCTAGCCTTGAGCTGAAAAGCTGAGGGACAGTGCACAGGCCCAGAGTTTAGGCCCACACCAACAAAAAATAAAAATAGAAGTCTCCAAGATTTCATATGTATTTCTCTGACAGCCATTGTAGTCCACCAGTCTAAAACTGGATAATTACATAATGAATTTTTAAGGTTTATACTCATTTGATTTGACTTAAAAAAACATCAAAATAGGGCTGGGAAGGTGGCTCAGTAGTAGATTGCTTGATTTGCATGCATGAGGCCCTGGGTTTGATTCCTCAGCACCACATAGCAAAAAGAAAAAAGCCAGAAGTGGCGCTGTGGCTCAAATGGTAGAGTGCTAGCCTTGAGCTGAAGAGCTGAGGGACAGCGTCCAGGCCCAGAGTTCAGGCCCCACCACCGGACCCCCCCAAAAAAATCAAAATACTGATTTCTTTCTACTCATAACATCTGAGAATGAATAGATCTGGGTTTTTCCCCACACAATGCAATTCTCCAATTCTCTTCAGCTATCAATTGGATGTCCAACAATTCTATTCATCTCTGATAGTAACCCAGAGGTGGTATCAGATTCCACACATGAAAGTTCAGTCCCCCAAACTGCCCATTCCTTCACTCTAGTGTAAGTAATGAGTCTCCAAGTTATCCATCTTGACTATCAACTGACAGTTTGTACAACTCTCTCCTCCGGTAGTAAAAGGCTCACAGAACTCAAGAAAATGTTTTACTTACTATTACTCACTTATTAGAAGGAATCATAAAGAAGACAAGTGAAAAGCCAAGCCAAAACAACAACAACAACTACTTCTACTACTATTACTACTACTACTACTACTGCTGCTGCTGCTGCTGCTTCTGCTACTACTACTACTACTACTAGAACAAGGTCCAGAAGGGGTCCAAAGGCAAAAACTACTGTTCCTGTGAGCTGAGATGTACCACTTTTCATGTAAATGAACATACTCATCAACCCAAAAGCTCTCCAAATCCCATTGTTTAGGGTTTTCATGGAGGTTCCATTATGTAGACATAATTTGTTAAACCACTGACATTTGGTAATTAAACTTAAGCTAAATGTTCTTTCTTTTTTCCACGTCAGGGGATGAAACTGAAAGTTCTAAGCCTTTCACTATGTATTTGCTTTTCTGGGGACCAGCACATCCTGATACTCTCTAAGAGGCCTTTAGCCATCATAAATTTCACTAAGATATCAACAACAACAATGAAAATAAGAACAGTCAGCCAGGCACCAGTGGTTCATGCCTGTAATCCTAGCTACTCAGGAGGCTGAGATCTAAGGACCATGGTTTAAAGCCAGCCCAGGCAGGAAAGTCCATGAGACTCTTATCTCCAATTAACCACAAGACAACCTGAAGTGGTGCTGTAGCTCAAGTGGTAGAGCACTAGAAGAACCCAGGGACAGCTCCTAAGCCCAGAGTTCAAGCCCTACAACTGACCAAAAAAAAAAAAAAAAAGTCGAATAGTCTTGGCTCTGGAAGTTTCATGTTTTATAGACATTCTTATGGCAAGAATCTAGGGCAAAAACTGCTTCCATATTTCTTATTATATCAAAATATTATGGGTTCTTACATTTTCAGTCATTAGTGATCATAATTGCACAATGGCTGACAGAGGTTTTCTGCCTACACCAGTTCCTATCCATTCCTTAGAATTAAGTCTAGGATATCTTTTCAACATGTATTCAAAAGACATTTGCATCAAGAGGTTGTATTGTTTCCTCTCCAAACCTCACATCCACAGCTTGTCTTACAATTTCTCCACTTTGGATAGGGATACTGATCAGAACCTCATGTTGTTTAAAGCAACAGACTGGGCTTCCTCTTTGCTTTATAGCTTTATGAGGGTAATGCACTCATTTCTGCCTTATTTTTATTTTAGCAGATGGAAGCAGACCAAGGAAAATTTACCCTATTGCCTTTATCTCCTGTGCCATTAAATACCAAGCTTGTACTCACTATGAGTAAAACATTTATGCTATTTTTAGCTCTGCAATAAGCTAATCAATGGGAAATTTAAATCCCTATGTGCTAACTTAATGAACCCATGCTTAATGCTACTCCATCCCCATCACCATCTAACCCAAAAGCGGTTAGATTTGTTAATACAAAATACCAAGGAAGGTAGTGTGTGTGTGTTTGTGTGTGTGTATATTTGTGTGTGTACATAGACAACTCTTAGTGACATCAGTCTTATTCTGATGTCCCAAGTTCAGTGTATAGGCAAATTTAAGAACTAGTGTTCTAAACTCCCTCAATTCATTGTCTGAGCCCAACAGTACTCTAATCACCGGAAGCTCGTTAAAACTGTTGTCTTGGGTCTACCTAAAATGATTTTGTCACATTAAAGGGTTGAGTTTTTTTGCTGACGCCAACTTATCTTTGTAGTTTAGTCTCTAAACTTGGAGATTTGTTATTTTGTCATTTGTTATTTTAATTCATCTTGTAGGGAGTCAAAAGTGACAACACAAGGGAGTCATCCCAAAGATTTATTTCAAAAAAGCAACCAGAGCTACTCAGAGAACTGCATGTCTCTGAAGGGATGTCATTTTATGTCTTTTGCTCCTGCTAGTTTTCTCTTTAAATGTTTGTGGTACTTATTTCCTTTGCTCCTGGTCTTGTGCGTGTTTGGTAACTGCAGGAGGTTGAGGGAAAGTATGATATGGAGTGAGATGCGCAGGAGGCAGAAGCCTTCATACTCATCATCTAACAATGAAATGAAGTGTGAATTACGTGGCAATGGGCGGACACCCTGGGGTGTGGGATGGCAGGAGCACATTGGAGCCTCCTCCAACACTGGAAAGCAGCAGCCTACTCATAAAAGCAGAGGAAGTTGCTTTTCAGCAAGTGTTTTAGTGTAGAGTCCTAAAAAATACGTTTCCATTTAGGTTGAGTCACAGGCACTTAGCATGGAAAAAGCTTTCTAGATCAGATAGGTAGTTGGGAATTTGCATTGATTCCTTCAGCATTATGACTAAGAAGTGGGTGCCGAACAATAGCTGTCAGGGAACTGCCTAAAAGTCTACAAGGGGTTGCCCTTGTTTCAGAGCCTCCCCAGTCTCCGCCAGCCACTGCCTCGCTAGTCACTGCCTCACTCTTTGCCCTAAGTCTGTTCTATGACTCTCCATGCAGCTAGTTTATACTCACCAGATGCTAGTGGCTCATACCTACAATCCTAGCTACTCAGGAGCCTGAGACCTGAGGATCTTGGTTCAAAACCACCCTGGACAGGAAAGTCCATGAAACCCTTATCTCTAATCGACTAGATAAAAAGCTGAAAGTAGAGGTATGGCTGAAGTGGTAGAGTACCAGCCTTGAACAAGGAAGCTAAAGGAGAGTCCTCAGGGTCTGAATTCAAGTCCCAGTACTAGCTCACATACAAAACAGTAATTTTTTTTTTGTCGGTCTTGGGGCTTGAACTCTGGGCCTGGGCGTTGTCCCTCAGCTCTTCAACTCAAGGAGAGTGCTCTACCACTTGAGCTATGGTGCCACTTCCGACAAAACAGTAATTTACAGTCTATATACCTGCTGTTCCTCTCCCCTACACACACACACACACACACACACACACACACACACACTAAAGGAATGTTAAAGAGAATTTTCCTGGAAGACCTAATAAAATAAGCAATATTGTTGGGTTCTCAACAATCTGAAGTTCATATCTTTGTTGATGGGTATCAAACTTAAGTATCTGACCTAAGATCCCAGAACTAGTCAAAGTCTGCCATGCATTCTGGCCCCAGAGTCTAGGGTCCCACCATGTACCCTGAACTACCTCTCTAAATGACGTTTTCTGACAAAACTGTATTAAATGTGGTTTACTCTTCTAATAGAACAAGAAATTTCTATATACTATACCTACCTACCTAGACTTATTAATCAATATCCTTATAAAGTAAATTGTGGTATTCTTATATTTCAGCTTTCATTATATTTCTGTATAGAAGGGTGGTCACAAGAAGGTATGTTTATGTTCTAACTCTCTTTCCTAGAACCTGGGACCATCAGTATTTGTTGAAAGATGGACTGTTGACTTATTTGTTGTTGTTTTTAAAAAAAGTTCTTCACATCAAAACAACACTGAAATACCACCTCACCCCAATTAGAATGGCTATAATCAAGAACTCTAATAACAACAGATGCTGGAGGGGATGCGGAGAGAAGGCAACCTTACTGCATTGTTGGTGGGAGTGTAAACTTGTTCAACCACTTTGGAAAGCAGTATGGAGGTTCCTCAAAAGACTCCACATAGAGTTCCCCTATGACCCAGCAATCCCACTTTTGGGCATTTACCCAAATGATCACAAACAAGACCACACTAAAGCTACCAGCACCACTATGTTTATTGCAACATTATTTACCATAGCTAAGATATGGAACCAACCCAGATGCCCCTCAGTAGATGAATGGATCAAGAAAATGTGGAATATACACACAATGGAATTCTATGCTTCCATCAGAAAGAATGACATTGCCCCATTTGTTAGGAAATGGAAAGACTTGGTAAAAATTATATTAAGTGGGGGGGACCAAGATGGCGATGGGGCAGTAGGGAAATGCCACAGCTCTCTCCAACCAAAAAGAGAGTTTGAGTTCCAACGCTTAATCTCCCCAAGAGACTGACAACAACAAAAAGACGAACACTCAGAGAAAAACCAAAGGCAGAAAATAACAAAAAAAAAAGAGAGGAAAAGAAGAATTTCAGAACAGAGAAAAGCAAAGACCCCTCCCCCAATCTTTACTGGCAGGCAGTGCGCCAAGCCGCCGGCCGGGGCTGCCGGAGCCCCAGAGTCACAGGGGGCCGCTTGCAGATCACCAGGTACTGGTTTGCAGAACAGGGGATTGCCAGGAACAGAGAAACCTACCAGCCGGGAGTCTCCACGAGGATCCCACCCCCACCCCTCACTCTCCACTGGAGCAGAGAGGCTCCATCCCGCCAAAG
>NW_012267443.1:706796-747326 GCF_000151885.1 Dipodomys ordii
AAAAAAAAGACTGGTGTTCTACCACTTTGAGTCATATTAAAAAAAATAAAAATTATATTAAGTGAAGTAAGCCAGGTGCAAAGAAACGTAAGTCCCCTGGTTTCCCTTATTTGCAATATCTAGTATATGTTTGAGTCAAGCAAAAAGGTCAGATAAGTTGATGTTAGTGAAATGAACCCCAAGATAAGTATTCAAATGTTTTTTTGTTTTTTTTCATGCAATTGTTTCTATCATATTTATAAAATGATTTCTATGTTGCTTTGTATGTGCCTCCCCCATGGTATAACCCCTGTTTTCACTGTATTTGATGTTGGTATAATTTGTGGAGGGGAAGGGAAAAAAACAAATCGTTAACTAGGGATACAGGTGGACCCATTGCAACAATGAAATGTACAAGTTGTTATGTGGAAAAATGAACTTAACTTTGGTGATGGATCGGGGGAAGATTAGGTGAGGAGAGGGGAGGAGTATGGGAAGAGATGGCAAGGGGAAACAAGGAGGAGGCAACAATGCTTGATAAGAAATGTACTGGTTATCTTGCCCATGTAATTGTAACTCCTCTGTATGGTATTCTTACAATAAAAAAAAAAAGTTCTTCACAGATAAAATTAACTTAAGGATCTTGAGATGATGAAATCTTGGTGGGCTCTACATCCCATGACAAATGTCTTTATCTGGGAAAAGTAGAGGGATAATGGATTTCTTCTTGTTGTTTTAAGCTACCAAGCTTAAGAGTGATTTATCATAGCAGTCCTTGGTGCTGGTAGCACTTTTTGTAAGGATATTCTTCTACATATAGGCAATCCAGCAAAATTGACACCAGCTTATGGGTTCAGTTTAGCTAAATTTTATTTGTTTTCAAGAGGCTTTTAAGGACCAGTTTGTTCAAATTGGATCCAATAAAGGAGCATACATTCGATTTAGTTATTGTGCCTTGTAATTCTATTTTTAAAAGTGTTCTCCTCACTTCCCCCTGTTACCATGGCACTGATTTATTAAAGAGCCTAGAAAAATGACTCGTATTATGGGGTTATCTGATTGGGAGAATGAGAGGATTTCGCAGAGTAATGATTCTGTTAGGTGAAGGTTTTCTCAAAGGCCTCTTAGATCCTATTCTTCTTGCAGAAGTCTACCTGAGGAAAGGAGGAATTGATGGAGGCAGTGACAGAGTAGGTAGATATTTGTCCACTAGCTGGAATTATCCTGGGTCTTTCTCCATGAATTTACATTTCTCTTTTCTTTTCTTTGAAACATAGTTAAGGTTCATTGCCTATTTGAGTAAGGGCAGAACCAGAGTCCTTTGTCACTGAAGCCAGAATTATCCAGAGAAAGATAATATAGAGGAAGAGAAGGAGGAAGATATGTTTTTGGTCCTGGGCATCGAACCCAAGACATTGCACTTCCTAGGGTAGCACTTTGCCACTTTGCTACATCCCAGCCCTATTCATTATTATAAAGAAAGAAGCTGAGAAAATCCATGATCAACTGATTGCAGGCCAGAGATCTAAGAAAGCTGGGGATGTGGCTCAGTCTGAGTTTGAAGACCTGAGAACCAGGGAGTCTCAGTTCAAGGAAGACCAATGACCCAGCTAAATTAGAGAGACAGAGAAGAGATTAATTTTCTCCTCTTCTGCTTGATTGTTATATCAAGAACACTCAGTTGAAAGGATGATGCCTACCCATATTGGGAAAGGATATTTGCTTTATCAATTCCACTGATTCAAATGCTAATTTTATCCACAAACACTCTGATACATATGAGAAATAATGCTTAGCCAACTGTCTGGGCACCCTGTGACCAAGTCATGGTGACATATTAAATTGATCATTTTACATGACATGACTGGCAATGACTCCAAAGGACTTGTATTCCAGGGAAGTCTGAGGCTGAAATTCTACCTTTAGACATTCCTATATTTAAATATAATTGCAGCATTATTTACCATAGCTATGATATGGAATCAACCCAGATGCTGCTCAGTAGAGGAATGGATCAAGGCACAATGGAATTCTACATGTCCATCAGAAAAAATGGCATCACTCCATTCATAAGGAAATGGAAAGACTTGAAAAAAAGTCCTAGTAAGTGAGGTAAGCCAGACCCATGGCTCCATGGTTACCTTCATTTTTAATAATTAGTATATGTCTGGGATAGTCCTAGCAGAGAATCACAATAGCTATGTACATATAACCATACAAAATGATGTTAATTGAAATGAACTGCAAGATATGGAAACAAAACATTGTTATTGATTTTCAAGTGTACGTTTTGCAGTTATTCTTTTCTTTCATTTTTTTCCCTTCTGGTTTATTCCCTGAGATCACTGTTGTTGTTGTTTCTTTGTACCCTTTGTCTTGTATATAAGTTTATCTGATTTGGAGAAGGGAAAGGGAATCACAGAAACAGTAGGACAAAGGGTGAACCAATGCAACAGTGATACTCACTAGACACTATGTTGAAAATGAACTTTATAACTTAGGGAGGGGGGAGGAAAGAGGGAGGTATAGCCAGAGAAAATGAGGGAGGGGGTAACACTTCAAAAAGACATGTACTTATTACCTTACTTATATAATTGTAACCCCTCTGTATATCACCTTTACATTAAAAATATATGTAATTGTTTCCTTTGAAAATACCACCTCTGCAGGCATGTGGACAAGAAAAATCATTATGTAGCTGATATTGTGGTATGAACTGATTGCATGATATATAAAGCTTTCCCATTGACCAGATTATCCAAAGCAATTTTAGTCTAATAGGTGTTTAATGAAGAAAAAAGCTACCTATTTTGTAATTCTGCCCAGGGCTAGAAACAAATCTGGAACTAGAGGGAAGACTTCAACACTGAAGAGTCAGACTGGACATAGATCGTGCAGCTAGTGAGAAAGAAGGCAAAGGTTTCTCAGTCCCATTAACTCTGGAAGAGAACTGAAAAGAAAATCATTCTCCTTGTGTAAAAACTGCCACTAGTGTCTCTTGACCATCTTAATGACTATATTTCCCCCAGTGACACAGTCAAGGTAGTGTTCTGCTCATCAGTGTGTTTCAAAGTTCTGAAAAAGGTATTCTTTCTTGTCTTTTATTTGATTTAAAGTATGCCTTGGGCAGTTATTGAAGTGATTAGCACATTAGTTTTACTGTTTTCTTCCATGTCCTTTTATGTTCTGGTGAGTTTATTAGGTGCGACTGGTTTCCTTCTGAGAGTTTGATCCAAAGCCTATTCCCAGAAGAATTAAATATTTCCTTTCCTCATAAAGATAAGGAAACATCAACATGTACAATGAAGGTAGCAGATTGTCTGGGTTTCTGAGCTATGGGAAAGATACCACGACAAACTTCTCAGTAAGGAGGTTGACTTCATCACTTGCTGGTTACATCTATAGATACTTGGTCACAAGTGAGACAGTAACCCCTCAGAGGTCATTTTCTGGTCATCGTCTTCTGCTTACTTGAGGTGAGGTTGGGGAGTCATTATTAAAAGCTACAGTAAATTTTAGATCTATACAGCATTTCAGAGTTTTTCCAGATCTCTTCTTGAGGCATATGGAAGAACGAATGAGAGTCTTTGTGTAAGAAATCAACAATGGAAAATCTACAGGAATATTATACCAAATTTAGGAATCTGTGGAGAACAAACATTAAAAGGGGGAAATCTGAATTTATTATATTCATAAATTAGAGGTTCTTATATCCAAAATAAATTAGCTAACAGTTTCCAATGATTTTCATTTCATATATTATATATACAGCTATGTCTGATCAATACCCATACTTGAATTCATTGTAACTCTGTAAGTCATTATTTTCTGTATCTTGAATACACTGGGACAGAAGAGAATGGAATCACAAAATCCATGAAGTACGAATATATGACAGAATAAATTCTGTCCTCACTCATGGAAAAAGTTCAGTTCTACTAACATTTTTCCTCCAAAGCTACCTCCCCTCGGGCTGCCCTATAATCTTTTTTATGGCTTTTAAGCTGATCTTCTAGACTGAGAAAGGATTTTTTTGAACAAAGGTATTCAATTATCCAAAGCAAACCCACAAGAAGACTTTCTGTCAGCCTACTAAAACTTCAAAGCTCAACTTTAATCAAATATGTAGATGCTGCAAAGAGTAAGTTCTTTATTTTCTTTTCCAGAATGTGTGAGTGGCACTGCTTACTTACCCTTCCTTATTACTTATTTGCTGCATGAGTCTTGTGCTTATTATTATTATTATTGAAAGAGAAAGTAACAAGTCAAAGTTTTCCAGGACTGCTCTTTCCCAACAAATGAACAACCTTAATCTATATATTTTTGCTATTACAGAATATCTGAGTAATTTGTAATGAGCAGAAATTTATTTGGATCATAGTTTAAGAAGTTGTAAAGTCTAGATCTAGGAGCTACATCTGGTGAGGACCTTCTTGCTGTGTCATTCTATGGCAGAAAGGAGGAAGAGTAAAAGAGAGAGAGAGAGGAAGGAGGAGGAGAAGGAGGAGGTAAGAAGGAGAGGGAGAAAGGAATTTATTAACATGAAATGAGACTATGTGACACACAAAAGAATGGTTATGGCTGTGATCTAGTAAGCTTTTATTTACAAAATAGTCAGAGGCCAGATTTGATTCATAGGCCACAGTGTGACAACCCTAGGTAGATATATCTATATCTGTAGATATAGATAGATAGATAGATAGATAGATAGATAGATAGATAGATAGATATCTACCTAGGGTTGTCACATTGTGTGTGTATATATATATATATATGTAATATGTGTTTGTGTGTATATTTGTGTAAAAATAAAGGTGACTATATGGACTAGAAATGGAGCAGATACTTAGAGCTGTCATTTGGGCTTAAGCAAGTGCATTGTGCCCTACCTACAGAAGGAAAAAGTCAGAATACTCAACTATGAGACTGCAGAAAACCCAAGGTTTTCTATACCAAGATGAGAGAGATGTAGCTAGACTTGTTGCCTGAAACCAGGACCTGGTTCTCTACCAAAGAAAAGAAGATTGAAAACCCTGGCTTTGTATATAACAAGTACATAATTCTATACATTCATATGCATAGAAAACTATAGATAGATGATAGAAATTTCAGTACAATTTTGAGGTCGGAGGAAGTAGAAGAAGAAAAACTTCTTTTCTGTCAGCAAAGAAATGTTTGAAAATAATCTGGTATTACCTATGAGTCATGAACTGGCATTTAGGCAAAAGGCCTGACCAACTTAAGAATCCAGTAAGGTAAAAAAGGTAGTAATTTATACAAAACTAGAGTGGGGCAGCTAGTTCTCGGTTGGAAAGATCTTCATTTGTTAAGAGTTATTCATAAGCATAAATGGATGAAGAGCACTACACTAGGGATTCTGTGATTGCTTTGTAGGTTAGGCTGACCTGAAAGATCTTATGAGAATAAACAAGAATAACCTTAACAAACAAACAAGAAACAACAAAAAGAAAAACCCATGGCACTCATTGAACTCATCTCCATGATCTTTTGTTTCTTCCTCTATCTTTATCTTTTTCAAGCTCACTACATCCATCCGTGGACTTTTCTTTCACTGCCCACCACAGCTGACAGCTGCTTCTCTTTCCTCTTAAGTCCAAGAACTTCTGGTCTCCATCTCTCATGTCACTTTTCGATCTTTTTTCATGATATAACCATTGTGGATGACTTGCTTCATTTACCTCCTTTGTCTCTTCCTTTCTAGGTGATGTAAGAGAGGAAAGATTTTCCTCTAACCTTCTTGGCTCAATAAGCCTCCATGAAATAAATTATCAACAGATCAAAGGAAAGCAATACCTACAAATTTATTAATTTGTAAAGTTACATGTACTTTACAGAATCATACAATTTTAGAGCTGTTCTATTATCCCATTAGGAAACCTTGTACACATTAGTAGTGATTCCCCTTCTCCCTTTCTTGTGCATCCCTAGACAATCAGTAGCCTACTTAACAATTCCAAAAATTAGTACGTATTTCATAAATGGAATCATACTATGCGTGTGTTTTTTTTTTCTGAAAAGCTCCTTTCAATTAGCTGACCCCTTCAAGGGTTGAGACTATTTCCTTAACATTTTACAATCACCAGGACTTGGCAGCAGAATGCGTAATCCAGGTAGATGTTCAATAAATGTTTGCTAAATGGAGAAAAAGGGTAAGTGCCTAAGAATTAGACTGAACACTGCATAGAGATTAAGATTAGAGACACAGAAACAAAGCCCAGGACCATAGTTCTGCCAGGAAAGCTGTGTGAGAAGTCTAATCAAAGGATAGGGACTACCAAAGATGTAGGTGAAGGAGAGTCAGGGAACTACAGGTATCCTTGAGACCAGTATTCAAAGTCCAGTAAAGCCAGGTGTTAGTTTCTAGGGATGGTACAGTCAAAATATATTGACTACTTGCTTGGTTGTCTACTTTATTCAATTTGATTATAAAGTCCTTAAGGTCTAGACTGTAATTTCTTTTTATATTTTTCTTAGATATTAACCAAATTTTGATTGAATGGGTTAAATTTAGCTTAAGTATTTTCTCCTGAGTATGCTTGAACATTGCTTCCTTTTCGTTAATTCATTATGCTCTTTCAAATGAAACACAAAATGGAAGGAAGTAGCCCATTCCCAGTGAGATGCATATGGTGAATTTTATCAAGGAGGAAGTACTTTGTCATTGAAGAACTACCTCAAGTGATCAACTAAGTGAAAGCAGAAATGGCCTATCTGCAGCCACACAATATGTTAAACATTCATTTATTTGTTATTTATTATCTTTTCCCAGTAATATGTAAACTCTAGGAAAATTGGAATCTTTGATTCACTGATGTATTCTGGACATCTAGAAGAGTTTCTGTAACATTATAGGTACTTACTAAAGACATGCTGCTGGAGAAAGGAAAGGAGAGCCTATATGAGAGAAGATTTTTATGTATAGAATTAGTGCTGGATCAATCTCACTTAACATTGTTATAAGTAATCCATAAACACTCCTGCTAGAATGAAAATGTTCACAAAGTTCTGGAGTGACATAGTGAAGCATTAAGTACAAAGTGTAACTTGGCTGTATGAGTAGGGAGGAAAATGGCAAAAAAAAAAGTTCCATATAGACTAATGGAAGATGATAACACATTAGGGGAAAATGGTACAAATGTGCCTATAAGATAATGGGCCCTAGATATCAAATGAGAACCAGAGAACCTGAATGAGTTGTTGAATGCAGTATACTTTATGCCCAGAGGTTATGCTTCAACTTCCATGTAGTGAAAAAAAAAGTCACACATTATTTTAATTACGCACCTGTCGGCTTGGATTTGAAAAAATATCCATAGAAAATAAACAAATATCCATAGATTAAACAAATCACTTTTATGCTGTGTTAAAATTTATTTCTCCAATCTTCCTATGTCCTCCATTGAAGCCTGTGGTCTCTCTATTACTGAGGGCCTATTTAGCCTCACTGAAAGCATGACTAACCTCAGTTCAGGTGACACAATTAGGAATCCTACTCTGTGAGAAAGGCGTCTGCAATTTTTGCCATAGTAGGCGTAGCTGTCCTGAATTAGATAGATCTACCTAATATGCATAAGATATATATGTTCAGGCACTAGCTAACTATAATCTAAATGGTATTTACTATCTGTATTTTCCTCTGATGCCTGTATAAATCGAATTTACTTAAAGTTAGCTTGAGTGCATTTTTATTTACTGCAATCAAGATGGGGGAGGGGAAGGAAACCCTGAGTATCAGTAGAAATCAAAAGCAGGAAAGTAAAAAATAGGAAAGAAAAAGATCTTCTATATTATTCTGCATCAAAGTGCATGTAAACTGATTCAACTGGTGAAAAGGTTTAGAAACTGATTCTGGAAAGAGCTGAATACTTTAATCGAGTTGGAAGCTGTCCCAATCCAAATGTCGCTTAGACGGTAGCTTGAGAGCCTTGGTGCAATATTCATCCCAGATGGGGCTGGAGGTGATTCCCAGCCAGCTCCCCAAGCAAGCATTGCTCTGGAATCCTCAGTGGGGAGAAAGGAGCTGCTTTCTGTCAACAAACTATGATTTGCGAATCTCTGTGATGTTGCCCTGTGGGATTTTGCTGTGGCTCTTCACCAATAATTTTCTTAATGTCTATTTTTTTTTCTTAGGAGGAAGGGGAAGACTTCCTAGTCCATATGATTTTTGCCTCTGTATTTCATGAATAACCAGATACAACTCAAAAGTTGAAGAGCAACTTTTGGTTGACCAAAAAAAAAAAAAATAGATGCTTTTCCACACTAGGTTAATATTTATTTAAATTAGGAATGTAAGATACAAAAGTGAAGAGGCTATTGAAGTAAGGAATGTAACAGAAAAGTAAAGAGATTCTTAAGACAATTTATGAGTTGTAAGTAATCTATGTAGGTTAATTCATTGAATCTCCTAATTGTATTAAAAAGTACTGTTATTATCTCATTTCACACAAGGAGGTTAAGTTTCCCAAAGTTTTTTTTTTTTTTTTTTGTCGGTCGTGGGGCTTGAACTCTGGGCCTGGGCGCCTGTCCCTCAACTCTTCAGCTCAAGGCGAGCGCTCTACCACTTGAGCTACAGCGCCACTTCTGGTTTTCTGGTGGTTTATTGGAGATAGGAGTCTCACGGTCTCTCCTGCCAAGCTGACTTTGAACCGCGATCCTCAGATCTCAGCCTCCTGAGTAGCTAGGATTACAGGTGTGAGCCACCAGCGCCCGGCTTTCCCAAAGTTTTATGAGTGGCAAAATTGGGGTTTTATTTTTAGCTAGCTTATACCGCTAGCTTATACCGAAGATTATTATCATAATTACCACATGAAATGGCCTCTGGTATTTATGGAATTAAATTCAACTGTTGATATAAAGCTTAAAACTTATAAACTTTATAGAACTCTTTATTTCAAGATATGAAAAATAGGCATGACTACTAAAAGCATGAATGCTGAAATGCATTTATGTTATAAAGTTCTTTAGGGTCTATAGGAGATATGATCTCGTGGACACTGATCACTGAGAACAAACATAATGTCTCTCATATTCTGCTTTAATGACCCCATTCCAGATAAACCAGAGACATATGGAAGCCAGATATGAACTGATGCAAAAAGTCTCACACTTCTATTACAGGATGAATTAATTTAATGATTTTTAAGTGGTCTTTGCAAGCTTCCCACCATGGTGATGGCCAGCATAGAGTAGACAATTGTTTTCTGATGCATGTATCCATCTCTTTGCTAAGTCACATGAATATTTACTCTAAACTTCTTTTTTAATCTCCCCATGAATATTTCAAACAATATTTAAGTGTAGGATCAACTTACTCGTGAATGCTCTAACCTTACAATTTCACATGCAGCCACTAATATACCATTGATGGTACCCAATTGGACCTTAGACCTGTCTACAATTAAAAAACTACCCTCTAATGTGAAATTCCCATTCAATCAGAGAAAGCATGTATAGCGAATGAGTTTTGAAAATCTATCTATGGGAAACTTTATCCAAATACATTGATGTGCACTACTGGAAAGATTTACAAAAAACAAAAAACACTGAGATGGGGTTGGAGGGAGGAGCACAGTAGGGAGAGATTTTGCCTGGTGACTGTTGCTATAGAAACCATTTACCAATTTCTCAAGATATCAGTTCCCAAAGAATACAGGAGTTGCAAGCAAAATAAAAACAACAAATGGAAAAAAACCAAAAGAATCTGACACTAGGGAAAAAATTAAACACTATTTGATATGCATGAAATTGAAAAAAAATAGTCTTTTCTTGGGGAGCTAGGAAGGGAATCTGTCCAAAATGTGCTGAACATTGTCTTTCAAAGAGCAGGTAGAAATGTGCTAGCCAGTGGGAAGGTCTGGAGAATGATAATAAACTTGACTGAAATTATTTTTTTTCCTTTTTTTTTAACCTACCCTAAAGAATTACTTAGTCGATTTTCAGTATATTTGTTCAATACTCAATCATCCCATCTCTTAGAATTTTTCTTTTTAATGTTGCTTTTAAGGCCGGTAAGCAGAGACTTTTGGTGCAGCATAGGTTTGAAATCTCAAATGAGAAGACAATTTCTTCCTCAAATTCTGACAGTCTAGCACATTTCTTCGAAGCCACAGCTTATTTTTCAATTTCCTGCTCACTCTGTGCATGAAGCTACACTCTGAGGGAGTAATCCGGCTAAAAATGAAACTCATTATTTTTAATTTTCCAACAAGTAGTCACTTCTCTACTACTGTGAAGGCACAGTAATCGTGCTGATGCCCATAGTCTCACCCCTTCAGCTTTAACTGTCATCAGAACTATTTCTTAACCCCTTCTCCCCTCAGCTCTCTTCCTTTTCTGTAGCTGTACATGACCCTCTATTTGGTCATGTCTACAATGCTTGCCGCTGTTTCAAAGCAGACCAAGATTCTTTGAAATATATTTGACATTCTTGGCATTATCCCTTCTCTTATTTTTAGGGGAGAATGTTAGATTTGAACTTAGCAATGGGATAGATACCAGATCCTGAGAATGTTGGCTATATTTTCCAAATACAATTAGGGGGAAAGCCAGGTTCTTTCAAGATGGGTATTTTCACCCTTAAGATGCTGGTGATGGCACCAACCTGGTCTGTATCAGGATTCACAAACTTACATGCCTTTGGCGTGCAAGCAGGTGCCACGAATGACCAACACCAGTCTGACTGGGATATTGGGGAGCTAGAGAACATACCACTTCCTCCCCCACTTCTCTCTCTTTCCCCTCCCCCTCCTCCTTCTCACCTTCTACTCTCCTTTCCCTTCTCCTTCCTCTTCATCTCTGTCTTCATCTCCTCTTTCTCCTCCTCCTCCTCCTCCTCCTCCTCCTTTCTCTCTCTCTTTTTCTGTCTTTATGACTCTCTCCCTATGTATCTTTCTTTCTGTTTTCTGGGGATCAAACACATGTTAGGCAAGGGCTCTACCACTGAGCTATGCCCCAACCACATGTAGTCTATTCTCAACAGAGAAAACAGAGAAATGAGGTAAAATCAAATCACTTTGCTCAAGCCCTTTATACTTTCCTACTTCAATCAAAGTAAAAATCAGCCTTTATCAAAGCTGGCAACACCCTATAATGCCTGCTGACTCACTCCATTTCTTTGAATCTTTTTTTTCTTTTTTTTTTCCAGTCATGGGGCCTGAACTCTGGGCCTGGGCACTGTCCCCCAGCTCTTCAGCCACAGCACCACTTCTGGCTTTTTCTGCTTATGTGTTGCTGCGAAATTGAACCCAGGGCCTCATGCATGCAAGGCAAGCACTCTACCACTGAGCCACCTTCCCAGCCCTTCTTTGAGTCTTTTCACTTATTTATTCTACTTCAACACCACTAACCTTTTGATTATTCCTTAAGCAACCATCCTTGCTCCAGTCTGAGACTTTACAATGGCTATTCCCTTGGCCTGGACCATTCCTCAATCCTCCTAACCCTGTTCACAGAGCGGGCTTTCTTACCACCTGCAAGCACCAATTCACACACCATCTTCTTATGAGGGCCCTCTTATCCTTCCTTGTTTTCTTCTAAATCCCCAGTAACCTAATTCAAATGTTTCTTTAGCATTCACTTCACTAAGTTTTTTTACTTAGTATAGCTATTATTTAATACCTGTATCCCCTATTAAGAATGTAAGTTCCATGAAGATAGTTTTGTTTTGTTCTTTGATAAATCCTACACTCTTAAAACAATGCCTGACACATGCCCAGTAGATAGTTGTTGAATGAGTTTTTAAGTGTTGTGAGTTGTTGAGTTAAGTAGACACTGTAACATCTACTTAAAAATTTTTTTAAGTGTCTAATTTAAACAAGTACCATGGAGGCTAAACTCAATAATCCACAAGAGAAGACTATGGAAAATTTATAGGTGGCATCTGACCAAGAAACAGTGCATCACATTCTGAGTGTGGGGTTTATGTCTATCATAGCAGCTATATAAGAGACAGAAATAGGAAACTCATGGTCTTAAAGGCAACCTAAGCAAAAGTGAGATCTAATGTGAAAATAAACTAAACCCAAAAAGGGCTAGGGACATGGATCATATGGTACAGCACTTTCCTAGAAACTACATGACCCAGGGTTACAACCCCCACTTAAAAGAAAGGAAATGAGAGAAAGTGGGAAAGAGGGAGAGGGAAAGAAGAGAAGAGAGAAGAAAATAGGAGAGGAGAAGGGAGAAGAAAGGAGGAGAATGGAAGGGAAGGGAGAGACAAGGAGGGAGAAGAGAGGAGAGAAGAGGAGAGGACAAGAGAAAGAAGAGGAGAGAAAAGAGAGAGCAGAAGAGAAAGAAGAGAAGAGAAAGTGAAGAGAAAGAGAAAAGGAAGAAAAGAGAGGGGAGAGAAGAGAAAAGGAAGAGAATAGAAAGAGAAGAGATCAGTGTTTCTGGTATACCCAGACCATGTAAGCATCTATTCCAGATTTCAGAAGCAAGTAGCACAAAAAACCTGTAGAGAGGGGGATAGAGATCATTATAGACATACAGCTGGCTTTCTTTGTGAGTTCTCTTCTTTCACTGCTCTCTAAACTGGTCCTAGCCAGATGACAACATTGTAGACTCTGACCTGCAGACAGAGGACTGAGGGAGAAGCCAGGAAAAATGCAGTGGGGCCTGTAGTGATACCTGGCTATTTATCTTCTCTTCAGATAGGAAACTGGAAACTAAGACCAGGAGCCAGAGCAGTCCTATGACCATAAAAAAGAAAAGAAAAGAAAGAAAAAAAAGATACACTGTTACTTGAAATAACGTTTTATGATAAAATCTGAACGCTAGTTGACATGCACAATGGATCCTGCAGCAGGTGGGCCACCTTGAAGTCCTGGCCCTGACACAACCCCTGCATATCTCCCTGAGCTTCCCCGAGCTGTAGATCCTTGTCTGTGAGATGGGACTTGTTACCTATGTTCGAGGACTGCATGGGGTAATAGATGCCAAATGTTGGCAAGGAGAAACTACTTAATTAATGATTGCTTGTGCTTTTTCCCCCAAGCAAATGTTTGCTAAAATTATGCTAAGGAATTTGGTCCTTCCCCTTCTCAATCACTTTTCAGCATTACTACTGTCTTTAAATACATTATTGTCAAAAATTACAGCTTTCCTTTGATCCATTTCCTTGTCCTTGGTTTGGGGGTCCCTTCTCAGATACTTCATACATATATACATACATATGTACATGCACATATATATACATGTATACATATATACACACATACAAATGAATAAATAAAAATTCAATGTTTTCTGCTGCTGCTATGTAATAGGTTATCCGTTCAGGACTTGTGGTTTCTGTATATTTATTACCTAAAGCTTTAGCAGCAAAACCAATTATGTAGATTAATGGCAACACAACAAAATCAGGAGAGGCATCTAAAAATATGTAAACATTCATAATTTAAGTTCATTAGACATGAACTAATTTTTAAAATGCTCTCTTCCTTATCCCTAAATGTTTGGTTCCTGGTTTTTGTCTAAATGAATCCAGTAGCAACAGACTCCCTTGTTGTGGCGTGACCTGGAAATTCCCAAGTAATCACTTTTGAATAGCAGATGTTTAGAAAAGCTTAGACTTCTTGAAGGAAAATAATCCTTTTATGATTATTTCATAAAGGATCTGTATGTTTACTTCAACACTTTTGTGGAACTGCATTCTCACCAGGTGAAAATAAATACATGCAGAGCCAGAATTTAGGCTGAGAAGAGAATCTGGCACCTATTTTCTTGCAACTATATAAAGACAGGCCAGGGCACTGACCCCAGGATGGGTGTGGGTCAGGAGGGCAGGAAGGGAATCTGCTAGTTCTGTTCACTTTTAAAGTCTCTTAAGGACAAACTATGTACCATTTTTTTAAAAGGACTTGGAAAACAGAGCATTGTTAGAAAAAGAACAATACTTACAATCCTTAAAAGTACTTATAAATATGACATTATGTCCTGCGTAAAACCAAGCAGGGAAAGAGAACAACAGGCTACCAATAACATCAGGTAATATTTATTAGATATGCCTGGGAATGAGGCAAGCAGTAGATAGGCAGGGACATAGCAAGAGTGTTGGATTGACAGTATATACTTCAGTAAATGTGCTGGCAGAGAACAAGTTTATTGTTGTTATTATTATGTGTTTTGTGTGATTTGCTGTCCTATCTCTTCTATTTCTATACTAAAAGGAGTTTCCCTCACATATCCCTCTGGCTAAGAAAAAAAGGAAGGGGGAAGGAGGAGAAAGTAGAGGACAGAGGGAGAGATGGAGGAGTGAGAGGAGGAGAGAAGAGAGGAGAGAAGGGAGGGAAGAACAGAGGAGGGGCGGGGAGGGAAGACAAGGAGAGGGGAGGACTCATTAGCTTTTTCCCTCAGGCAAAACAAAGTACTTATGTTTTAGCTCTGGTAATGCCCTAAATCTTCCCCCAACATAGGCAGCAAAGCAAAGGCAGTTACCTCTCTTTCTTCCATCTTTTTTTCTTTTTCTTCCTTCCCTTTCTTTCTTTTCTTCCCTCCCTCCCTTCCTTTTCTTGCCTCCTTCCCTCCCTCCCTTCCTTCCTCCCTCCTTCCTTCCTTCCCTCCCTCCCTTCCTCCCTCCCTCCATTCCTTCCTTCCTTCCTTCCTTCCTTCCTTCCTTCCTTCCTTCTTTCCTTCTCTCCTTCCTCCTATACCTCTCCCTCTTATTTACAAACTTCATAGAAGTTTGAAAAGTAAAAGAAAAAAGCGTATTCATCTCAACAAGACAGTCCACCTCCCAACACAATTTTGCCCACACCAGAATGGAGGTTGAATTTTTTAAATTTAATTTTAGATAATAGGCCAACAACAACTGCAGTCAAGATGTTATGTTTTCTGCATGGTGAACATATAGACTCAGTGGTCTGGGACCTGTGGTCAAAAAGACCCCAGAGTTCTACTCTCTTCAGATCTTTCCAATTAGAACTTGAAAGCCTATTTTCCTCCAAGAGAAATGCCAGATGCATTCTTCTTTAATGAGCTTAGGACCAAAACTGCAATATGATCTCCTGCTTCAGGTGGAACATGGATAACAGCTTAGAAAGAAAGGAGAAAGGGGTCTGGAAGAGGATGTAGATTGAAGGATTACCTTAATTAAAATGTAAAAGTAGGATCTGAGAAGTAGGAAGGCCTTAGAGAAACACTAGTTCTGTGGTCTGAAAGACAAAGCCATGTAGGGCAGCTGTTCTCATGTTTGGGGGGAAAAATCAAAGTAAGTCTGAATGTTTATATAATATTTAAAGAAAATAAGCTGAGCATGACAAACACTCCATAGGATATGGACACTCCAGGACAAAGCCTATTGAAAATTATGCACATCTTAAATATTTTTAGTTGAGTCTCTGATCTAATTCCTTGCATTTTACCCTAACTCATGAATGAGGCGATACCTTTAAATGATTCCACAGGTTCACTATATTTTTCATACTCATAGAAACCCAGGCCTTGGGCCAATCCCAATTTAAATTAGAGTTTAATACAAATAAAAATACTTTAAATGTGCCACATCATATTTCTTACATTTCTGTGAGTCACTAGGATTTTTTTTTAATTCACAGTTTGGACGCAAACAATGGGAAATTACACAACTATAAAAAGTGACAGATAAAATAAAAGTAAGTCCAAGAGAATTAAGAGATTTTAAAATTGAGTCCAAGAGAATTAAATGCCAACAAAGTCATATGAAACAATATCCAATCTGATGACTTTTGCATAAATATGCAAGAATAGTGTGTGTGTGTGTGTGTGTGTGTGTGTGTGTGTGTGTGTGTGTGATGCATATGTTTACTTGGATAGTCAAGAAGCCCAGTAAGAACATATATGAAATGAAGTGGTTATAAAGGATGAATGGACAAGATATAACCACATTGATTGTATATATGGATGAGGGGACATTTTCTTTTACTATTTTTACACTAATAGGCTCTTTAACCATGTAACTAATATATATATATACATATATATATATGTTTATCATATATAATGATATATAATGTTAATGTTCTTTATTACACCAAAAAATAAAATAAAATACAACTGTCCAAAAGAATGTTGCAAGCAGATAAACCTATAATACTAACCTGTATTTTTTTTGTAGGTTCTATCTTCTTGTTTCTTAGTAATATTTCAAATGCCTACAATTTGACCCCCAGGTAAAAGGAGCTCAGGAAACTTCAGGAAATACAACCACCTGATAATCTTCTTAGAGGCATTTGGAGCTGCTCAGTGATCCATGAATGTCAAGACAAACCTCTGATATGCCTCTACAGATTCCATGTAAACCTGTTTATCTCAGGTAAACTTGGGGTCAATAAGAAATACCTGTGACCTTTTGTTTTAAGCTAAGGGTCTTAGAGGCATTATTTCACATATCCTCCGAGTAGCTCATTTCAAATACATTTTCCTAAAGAGAACATAAGATGTTGAACAAACTGGCCCTGACCTTGACAGAATGTTCTGTGGCAAAGGACAGCTTGTATTTGTTTTGTTTCTTAGTTGTAGAATTTAGAGATTCAAATACTTTGCCCTCCTGCCAATTTCTACAATACTTTTTCCTCCATACATTCCCCATTCTGCAATCGCACTGCCACCTCAGATGTTATTTTCAAGCTCATTTCTTACATAGCTGATGCCTTTATTTTCTTCAGGTGGCAAATGTGCCTCTAATATCTGGGGAACGCTTATCATTCGAATTATTAAATGTACAACCTGACACAACAAACCACGAGTTTGTTATTTTGATGAAAATATTTTTGTATTTTCAGCAGATGTCTCAAAATGTTGCCTTTGTTGTACAGTCTTTGTTTTGACAAAGACAAAAAAAAAGGAGAGAGAGAGAAAGCAAGCAAGCTCTGGATCATTTTTCCTATGAAACTTAATCTAAAACCAAACAATTTGGCACGTGACTTCTGAGTGTGTTAGAGCCCATTTCCCTGGCAACCTCCACCCTCGCCCAGCTGTAGAGGTCAATACAATAGACTTGTCACAGGTTTTAAGTCGGGTAACCACTTTTAATTTGGAGAAATTATTACCCCGGGGAGAAAATAGGCTGGTCTTGTACTTCAAAGAAAAAAAATAGAAATCAAGATGCACACAGCCTTCCCAATTGGACTGACTCTTAATGTTGCTGGGTGCCTCCCGAGCAGCTGTTCAAATAAGTAGCTGCCCAGAGGAAATGTATATTCAAATGTTCCTTGTCATTCAGCCTCTCCTTGCTTCACACCTAAAAGCCAGATGCAAGCTCTTCCAGGGCTAACAAATAGATGCCTTCTGGTAGCTCATTATGGTGATTACTGGCCATATATTACTGCCACGTCAAAAGGCTGGTGAGGCAGGCCAGCCCGGGGGCATTTACAAGTGGTTTATTTGTGTTGAGCTATTAAGAATCCACCAGTTATCAGATCAACTACTGCTCTTTAGATTTTACAAGCAACTTGTTTGGCTAACAATCTGATCTTCATCAGCTACCTTTGTGCTATCTTTAAGCACCACTTAAGGACCTAAGGTGCTGCTTGAGAAAGTTACTTCACCTGTTAACAAAGACTCTCCCAAATCCACTGCACGCTGGGAATGTGCTCTGACTGTCCCTGCTCCCTCTGCCTTAACCCTCCACGTGTTCTCCAATCTCTGTTCCTCAGCAGGACTGTCCATCTCCTTTTGGGGGTCACAAATACCATCTGTGTGTAAGTGAATGCTGGTGCCGCCGAGCTTTAGGGGTTTAGATGATCTTAGGGCTGAGTCCAAATTATGTAGAGATCTGAAGCTCATACAAGCTGGGGAAGGCCTTCTTTTAACCAAAAAAAAAAAAAAAAGGAAAGAAAGAAAATTTAGGAATACAAAATTAGGCACCAGAAATACATTTGAAATGAGAAATGAATTTTTTTTATTGTGAAAATACCATACAGAGAGGTTACAATTACACAGGCAAGATAATGAGTACATTTCTTATCAAGTATTGTTGCCTCCTCCTTTGTTTCCCCTTCCCATCCCTTCCCATCCACCCCCCCTCTCCTTACCTGATCCTCCCCCTACCCCCCACCAAAGTTGTAAAGTTCGTTTTTTGGCATAAGGACTTGTACATCTCATTGTTGCAATGGGTCCACCTGTATCCCTAGTTAAACAATTTGTATTTGCCCTTCCCCTCCACAAATTATACCAACATCAAATACAGTGAAAACATGGGTTATACCATGGGGGAGGGACATACAAAGCAACAAAGAAATATCTTATAAATATGTTAGAAACAATAGCAAGAAAAAGCATTTAAGTCCTTATCTTGGGGTTCATTTCGCCTAACATCAACTTATCTGACCTTTTCTGCTTGTTATGCAAATAAGGGAAGAAATGGGACCTATGTTTCATTGGACCTGGCTTATTTCACTTAATATAATTTTTTCCAAGTCTTTCCATTTCCTAACAAATGGGACAATGTCATTCTTTCTGATGGAGGCATAGAATTCCATTGTGTATATATACCACACTTTCTTGATCCATTCATCTACTGAGGGGCATCTGGGTTGCTTCCATATCTTAGCTATGGGAAATAATGCTGCAATAAACATAGTTGTGCTGGTAGCTTTAGTGTGGTCTTGGTTGTAATCATTTGGGTAAATGCCCAAAAGTGAGATTGCTGGGTCATAGGGGAGCTCTATGTGGAGTCTTTTGAGGAACCTCCATACTACTTTCCAAAGTGGTTAAACATTTACACTCCCACCAACAATGCAGTAAGGTTCCCTTCTGTCCACATCCCCTCCAGCATCTGTTGTTATTAGAGTTCTTGATAATAGCCATTCTGACTGGGGTGAGGTGGTATCTCAGTGTTGTTTTGATTTGCATTTCTTTTATGGCTAGGGAGGTTGAGCATTTCTTCATGTGTCTATTGGCCATCTTCTTTTCTCTTCAGAGAAGTTTCTCTGTAAGTCTTTAGCCCACTTATTTATTGGGCAGTTGTTTCTTTGAGGATTTGTTGTTGGGGGATTTAATTTTTTGAGTTCCAGGTATATTTTAGATATGAGACCCTTGTCCATTGTATGGCTAGTGAAGATCTTCTCCCAATCCGTAGGCTTTCTGTTGATCTTGCTAGCTATGTCCTTTGCCATGCAGAAGCTCTTCAGCTTCATGCAATCCCATTTGTCCAACCTTTCTTCGATTTGTTGTATTTCTGGGTCTCTATTCAGAAAATTTTGGCCTGGGCCAAGGAGACCTAGGGTTTCACCTATTCCGTCCTGAAAGTGAAATCTATACATGTGCTTAAAGCTTCATTTTTAAAGAAAGATATTAATCACCCATTGCAACAATGAGCTGTACAATTCATTATGTCTAGAAAGGAACTTCACAACTTTGGCCAGGTTGGGGGCAGGGTGGGAGATGGGAAGGGATGGGAAGGGGAAACAAAGGAGGAGGCAACAGTGCTTGATAAGAAATGTACTCATTATCTTGCCCATGTAATTGTAACTCCTCTATACGGTATTTTCACAATAAAAAATATATTAATCTATTTTTATTTTATTTGTGTGGGGGGGGGAGTGCCATTCCTGGCCTTGAACTCAAGACTTGTACACTGTCCCTGAGCTTCTTTTTGCTCAAGACAAGCGCTGGACCACTGGAGCCATAGCTCTACTTCCAGCTTTTTTTTTTTTTTTTTTTGTAATGCAGTATATTAAGAGTCTCATAGACTTTCCTGCCTGGGCTGGCTTTGAACCTGGATTCTCAACCTCCTGAGTAACTAGGATCACAGGCATGAGCCATGGGCACTTGGCTTGTTTTTAAGATGGCCCACTCTCTGGGAATCCTCTGGCCACAGGAGGCAGGTCAGTCTTTCATGTGGAATCTGCACACTGGAATCTGCAAATTCCATCCCTGTGGTTGAGTAAGAGGCCAGCGTACCAAAAAAATTAGTTCCAGGTGACTGTAAGAGAAATGTTTTATGTTTAATTGAAATTTTCTGAACATATAGCTATTTAAAGTATTCTCTGGAAAGGATTGTACGTATTCCTCCACACTTGCATGCATAACTAGAAAAGAAGGGCAGCACCTCAGAAACGAAGGAGGGTGTAGATAAGCTACATTCATCTGAGTTGCCATCAATCACTAGTTATTGTGACTCATTGTTGACCAGCACTTAGTATCTATGCAGCAGCACAGAACTTGCTTCTTCACATAAATTCAATTCTTCTAATGGATCTCAATCCTTCATGTGTGAAAGAACCCACCGAGGAGACTTGGTAAAATGCACATTCTGGTGCTGCACTACTAGTCATCTCCGTAAATATGGGATGTGACCCCAGCATGGCTTATTTGAAGGGGACTTTTGCCTGAGAAACACCATTTTAAGAAAAATGTGTCTCACTGGATACTCCAGTGACTCACTGTAATCTTTGCTACTTAGAAGGCTGAGATCTCAGTTCAAAGCCAGGTCAGGTAGAAAAGTCTGTGAGACCCTTATCTAATTACTATCAAAAGGCTAGAAATGGAGCTGTGGCGTAAGTGTTAGCTTGCCAGTCTTGAGTGAAAAAGCTCAGGAAAAGCTCCCAGACCCTGAGTTCAAGCCTTAGTACTGCACAAGCATGTGTGTTGGTACACATCCAAGAGCACAGACACACACGTGTACATGCATGCACGCGTGCACGTGCGCGCGCGCGCACACACACACACACACACAAGTATGTCGCTTTCCTTAAGAAAAGTAATTTTATTATTATTAAGGTGTTATGCAGAGGGGTTGCTATTTAAAGGCAGGTAATGAAAATATTTCTTTTTTGCACTGATGTCACCCCTTCCTTTACTTTCCCCCAGTTCCCCCTCCCATCCCTGCCCACAATAGGTCATTTTCCACCTAGTGCATACTGAATAGCATGATTGCATTTGTTTACCTTTCCTCCCTCCCTTTCTGCTCCACCCCCTTTACCCTTCCATAAGAAAAAGATAAACAAAAATAAAAGCAAAAAGCCAACCCCAAAACAAACACCACCAACAATCACAATAGCAACAAAATCTCTCATGTTTCCATTTCCTGAAGTGCATCTCTTTTAATACAGGGGAAATTATAGCACAGAGAAATAATCTTTGCTAGAGGTAGAAGGACTAGGATGTGTGGAGAATAAGCTGCAAGAATGGCTTCTGGTCCTAAGTAATTCTCCATCCCTCTTTCTTCATGTATAAAGTGAATCCTCGAACCAAATTAATCACTGCTTCCCAACTAGCCCCTTTGCAGTTAGCATAATCATACTGGGGGGAAAAAACACCTGATCTTTTTCCTTTAGCATAGCTTGAAACCCTGTTAAGATAATCACTTGGGCCTCACTTAAAAAGCTGCCACATCCAACCTTGGAAATCTCTGCTCCTACAGATTGCTGCCCCTAGTACATGGGCTTTGTCTCCCCTTGTACTTAATGGTTTTCTACAGTCTGTTCTAGACACGTGACAGTCTGGTGTCACAGTGTTGCTGAAAAATGCATTCTCCGTGCCCAGGAAGAACCTGTATAAATATTCTCAATAAATAAATAACAGTTGTCATTTTCAGAATATGACAATCTCCAGCTGCCTGTGCTTAAAGTGAGCGACGTGTCATTTATCCTAATAGATGTGAATGCATGTATTGTATATACCCATGAGTCACCTAATTCTTATTCATTCCAGCCTTGGTCTCGGTTGGGGGCAAGTGCCTCTAACAGGGTTTGGCTGGATCAAATCACAAGCTGAAAATTCTTGGTCAATTATAGAAGCCCGAGGCTAAGAAGGAGGTGTCTTTTCATACCTGCTCTCAGACCACTCCTCAGGCCTTCCTACTCAAGATGCCAGTCAACCTCCCATCTGTGGAATTTCTGGGAATCTTTCTCCCCCCTGTAATTTAATGTGACTCAGTTTTTCTGTGTCCTGATAATACAAGTGGTGAGAAAGTCCCCTAATCCCACCTGCATCCCCTCTTGTCAGCACCTCTTTATCTGCCTCTTTAAAGGCTCAACATGTTTTGATTTAAAATACGAACCAAGATAACTACAGGTGCCCTCTCTAAAAAGCAAGGTTAACTTACCTGAGATGAATTCTTTCATTGCAAACAAAAGCAACACATGTGGAGGAAATACAATTAATACAGGTGCTTCCCTGAATCTTAGCGAATGTTTACTGTCTTGAAAGGGGGGAAAATCCTTATTGCCTAGAGGTTCCTTTCACACTATTTTACTGAAGGAAGGCTTTGAATTAGAATAGGACTGAAGGAGAAAGGAAAAGCCTTCAATGCCCTGGCAATCCTCCCCGCCTCTCCCTGCCCCATCCCCATCAGAAGTCACTATAAGGAGAAGCTGTAAATTGTTTAAGAACTCAGGGTTAAAGAATTGACCAAAACTGACCCTGACACTGGAATGCAATCATAGTCTTACATGGGAGTGTCCTTTTTGTGTTGTATTCTAGCTAAATAGCTTCAGTTAAGGCAACTTTTGTAGAACTTGTCATTTGATTTTTCTTGGAAATATGTAATGCATGTATTAATTCAGGGAAAGCATTTGCTTCTGTTAGATGGAGGCAGATAAGCTAACTTTGTTTTCAGCTTGCTTGAAATTCATTGTGATGATGGTTGACAGTTGCTTAAGGCCTCAGAAGTTACCCCAGGCTTTTACCAGGAAGTATAGTTAAATCTTTTCAGGTAGTTGTTGAAGATATTAACAACTGTCCATATTAGCAAACAATCAAAAAGGAAATCAAGTAAAATAAATGCCATAGATCTAACAGCTAAATTCTATGAGTCCATATGAAGAAAGTGAAGATGAAAAGCCCTAAAATACAAATGTTAACTGATGCCCGGTTGCATTTAAACTGCCAAATATATTATAGCTAATTTTAAACATCATGATCACTTCTCAAAACAAGTCCTGAGTCTTTTAACGCTTGGTCTCTGTAGGAATTGAAATGGACTTGGATGCTTGACAGTGCTGCCATCTTACAGGTAGCTATTTTAGTTAAGCCGTATCTTGTCATATGCTTTTTGAGGGGCTGTAGGCAGGGCTCAAATAATAGAATGCCAGCTGAGTAAGAATTATTTTTTGTCAAGTTCCTGTTTTAGCCTAGTGTTCTGGTTTTGGCTGATTGTCCAGGAAAAATTTTAACCCATTTCAAACTAGGCAATCATGTAAGATTGTGAGCCTAGTTCTGTCCAATCAGAAGAAAACGGGCAGTAGTTAGGGATAAAATGTGGGTGAACTGCCCACCTAGTACTCTTGCTAACTTGGTTTCTTGCCAGTAACATACCCTTATGAAAAAGCAAACTTTGCAGAACTTTGCTTTGCCGAGTTCCTTTTGAGTTGGTGTTCTTATTCCTATATGACACCCCAGCATCCTGAGATACTTCCATCAATTTGGGGACTTGTCTGGGATCTATCACATCCCCTGTGGGAGTTCTGAGAGCTCCTTCTTAGGAGAAGACTTGTCCAGCTGCCCCATTGTGACAGCCTGCAGATAGGGCTAAACCTGCATTCCCTTGTATCCAACAACCTTACATCTAAAATTAATAGGCAACAGGTCAAAGGGATCCATGATTTGAAGAAGCACTCCTAAATCAGGTATCCTGGTATATGGCAAGGCAGTGAACAGCAAGAACTCAAGGAATTCTTTTTTCTGGAACCTTGTAGAGCTTAACTGTAGGAACTGTACTAGGCAAATTTACTCTTTTCTTCTTTGCTTTCTTTCTTCTTCCTCTCTTTTTAAATCACAGAATCCACTTACTAAAATCGATACCTCACAGCTCACTGACCTTTAGACTATAATGGCTTCCTCAGGGCCATTACAACTTATAGGGCAAATACTTTCCAATCTTTCATCCTGCAAGGAAAGGTTACAGAGTTTTAGAGCACAAAGTACCTAACTCTACTTGTAAGTTTCGTTTTCCTTCCAAAAGCCAAATCCATTAGCCCTCTTCGGAGATTTGTATTGTAGCAAGTGATAATCTTAAAAATCAAATTTATCTTTGAGTAGAAAGGGGGACATTTTTTGTGTGTGCATGCCAGTCCTGGGACTTGAACTCAGGGCCTGGATGTGCCCTCTTAGCATTTCTTTTCCTCCAAGGCTTGCGCTCTATCACTTGAGCTGCAGCTCTACTTGCAGCCTTTTGCAGGTTCATCAGAGACAATAGTCTCACAGACATTTTTGCCTGAGTTGGCTTCAAATCATAATCCTTAGATCACTGTTTCCTGAGTATCTAGAATGATAGGAGTGCACTATGGTCACCAAGCAATAAAGGAACTTAAAAAAAAAGTACAGTATCTTTGGTTGATGAGTTTAATTGAAACCCTAAAGGTCAGAATGTAAAGCTTCCTGCTGCTATGAGATTCTTAGATTGTTTTCTAATGGAATTTGAAGGAAGATGGGATAGTTTTTCTTTAATGCAAAGATATACATGCAAATTTAAAGTATTTACCTCAGTATGAGATTATCTCTGACCTTTTTCACTATTTTGCTTGTAGTTTTGTTTGTTTGTAGATGGTACTGAAGTTTGAACTCAGGACTTCATGCTTATTAGATAGATTGTTACTACTGAGTAGCACCAACAGACTTTAGGAATTTAGATTTTTGTATAGGCATGCTGTAGATACAAAACTGAGTACTTTCCTCATCATCTAAGAATCTTCCAATGGATTTCCATCATGCTTGGGATAAAATACATGCTTTTTAACCTAGTTTGCAAAGTTCTTTGTCATATGGCCCCTGTTTATTTAACAATACTCTTTTTTTTTTTTGGTCCGGTCATGGGGCCTGAACTCTGGACCTGGGCACTGTCCCTCAGCTCTTCAGCTCAAGGCTAGCACTCTACCACTTGAGCCACAGTGCCACTTCAGGCTTTTTTTTCTTTTTGCTTATGTGGTGCTGAGGAATCGAACCCAGGGCCTCATGCATGCAAGGCAAGCGCTCTACCACTGAGCCATCTTCCCAGCCCAACAATCTCCATTTCATAGCACCTTTTACCTTATTCACTTATCTAGGGACAGAACTTCCCAAAACTCACCAAACCTCTCCAATGCTGTGGTTTTAATCCAATCTTTCTATCTACCTGCAACATTCTTTTCTTACTATTTTTTTTCCTTTTCCTAAAATTATCATTAAGTAGTTGTACAGAGGAGTTACTATTTAATGAAGCAGTTGATAATTTTTCTTTAAGGTTCTTTTCTTGCTATTCAAATGGATGCCTTGCTGTTTGCATTCATATTTTGCATAAAGCCAAGTTTCTGTGACTATTCAGTCCAAAGGAGACAATTTCCATCATATCTCAATCTATTTTAATGCTATAAGGTAGAAAATAATGGGAAGTAGAATTTGCACTGTTTAGTAGTAAATTCTTATCACCGAGTGTGTGGTGTCTTTCTTATTTATTGCTTACTTGCTTGTAAATCTCTTCCTGCTAAACTTTGAATTTTTCTCCTGCAGCATCCCTAGAACTCTTTCTGATGAAGATAGTTTAATCCTCTCATTATGACCTATCTCCTGTTACTTTGTCTTCCCAAGTTAATACTTCTTACTTTACATTAGACGTAAAGATGTATATGTATAGGGACAGATGGCATTCCATTTAGCGCTCCTTCTACTTTAATATGGACAGAGGAATTTTAATGAGTGGAATAGATCTTCATGTGATCATCACTAAAACTAGAATGTGTGCTCCTTAAATAGTGAAAAACTGGTCCTTACTCTGTACTACAGTTATAGAAAGAAACAAATGATAAGTGTCATATCCCTTGTAGGGCCTAATAATATACTAATATACCAGACATAGTAAGAAGGTTGGATTCTTAACTTTCCCACCTCAAAAACAAAGCTATGTAAATGTAAGGAGAGAGTCAGACTACCACTGAGCTTCTTCCTTTTACCCAGAGAAAGTGTGTCATCACACCCTTGTCACCTCTCCATCTACGGCATATATTTAATGCTTTATATTTTATATTCCCGTCAGCTAAGTATGGAAATGGTTAGTTATTTAAGTGGTTCCAAAGCTACTGTAAAGAGAAATATTCAAATGTGGAACAGATGTTCAAGTACTTAGGGCAATAAAGAGAAACCATTTTAGAGCAGTACAAATGCAGATAAAAGGGTAAGTAGGTTCAAATGGATGCTGGAGGAGCACCTGTAATCAAAGCAACTGCAGTGAGAAGAAGCAGAAGGGGACAGTTACCAAAAGATGCTATCAAAAGAGTCTGCAGCATTTTGTGAGGGGACCAGGACATCAGCACAGCAAGAAGACCTTGTTTGCTGATGGAATAGGCTGTCCCAGAGAGGAGGAATCCCAGAGCAGTGTTTTCTCAAATCATTCCTTAGAGGGTGCTCAGGGATCCAGGAGGTGCCATGGACAGAACTCACTGTGTTGCTGTTCCTATTGCTTCAATCTCAGCTCTTCTGTAGATTTCCTTGAAAAGAATATGTATTCTTTTTGTTTAGAACACTATGACATTCTAATTATCTTAGAGATCTTAATAACTGAATTCTACTTAAAAAAAGAATTATGAGAAGAGGTTTGCACCGGTTTAGAAACAGTGCAAAAACCTCTGGTAAATGAACTACTATGAACTGGCATATGGAAAGACATCTAGATTAACTAAGTAGCACAGAAATCCATAAACACATAGACATGTATTATACATTAGGGTATTATTTCAAAGCAAATAAAATGTGATAATTATTCAACATAAGAACCTTATGAACCCATTGCCAGATTAATAATTTAAGTGTAAATAATTAAATTCTATAAGTACTTCAATGAAATATAGACAATTTTTTTTAAATATAAGATATAGAGAATTAGATAGCTTATCAGGACATTAAAAGCAGACATCACAAAGGAGATTCTTAATTTTAACTAAAACTACTGAACACTAGTGGCTCCTGCCTGTAATCCTAACTACTTAGGAAACTGAGATCTAGAGATGCTGGCTCAAAGCCAGCCTAGATGGATAAATTTTAGAGAGTCTTATCTCAACTGACCAGAAAAAAAACAAAACAACAACAACAAAAAAAACAGAAGTAGAAGACTAGCTCAACTGGTAGAGTATCAGCCTTGAGCATAAGAAAGCCAAGCGACAGCTCAATGCTCTGAGTTCAAGCCCCCTCCCAAAATAATAATTTTAACTATGTAAAAAGTAACTTCATATATCAAAAAATTATCTTCATTTCACTTGTGAAAATCTAACTCAGAACTTAAGTGGTCAACATGAATTAATAAGTACTGGTGCAAAGGCTATAAACTCCAAATACCATGCTTCCTTTTAATTTTTTTAAAAAATAAATGCAATATATTTCTGGAATCCAATGAAAAGTTTTTTATCCCAGCTTAGGGCTTCCTGTGTTTTTGCTATGTAAATCATGGTGAAAGTGTGCGATTACTCAGCAACTTATTTTTTCTATTTTATTTCATTTTTTGTTTCTTTGTTTCTTTTTATTATCTTTAAACAGTTGTACAAAGGAGTTGCTGTTTAACACAACAGTTTATGAATACAATATATCTTGGTCATTGTCAACCCTTTCCCCATTTTCATCCCCTCTCCCCCTTCTTTACAGGCTCCTCCATCTTTCCCCTCCCTTCTCCACGCCTTACCTCTCCTTTCCTCCTCTGCTCTGTCTCTCTTTTCTCTTTCTCTCTTCTCTTCTCTTTTACTATTCTCTTTCCTCTTTCTTTCTCCTCTCTCCTCTCTCTTTTTTCTCTCCTTACTTTTAGCACTTGTTATTTGACTTAGGGCATACTTGGCTTATCCAAAATTATCTCACCTTGAGAACCTTAATAACATGTGCAAAGACCCCTTTTTCCAAATTAGGCAACATTCACATGCTAGGTCAATATATTTTGGGAGGTGAGGAGAAATTGACAACACTCAATTGACTATGATCAGGAATTTCTGACCCACCTAATCAAAAGTTTCTCAAAACTTTCTAGTGGACGGAGACCTTCCTATTTAATCATTTTTCCTTGTCTCCTTTTACATGTGTCAGACCTCCATTATTTTGAAGGTTCTCTGTTTATACCTACTACTTACTCTATTTTATCTTATTCTTCATAGATAATCTCTTACATATCTGTTCCACTTGGTGACTCCTTCATAACACTTCAATGCAGGAGAAAATAGATTTTTATATGTAATCCAATTTTCCTAAATCATTATTTCTTCTTTTTTTGATAGTATAGTCCAAGCATTCTCAATACAATTGCTATTTTCTCACATGCCACCCGTCCCAGACAAAAAGAGTTAGCCAATTAAGGCTAGTTATGTCCAGCCACCTCAAGCCCCATTTCTTTTCTTTCTCTCTCCAGGACATACAACCATAGAAGCTACTTTAAATTATTTTAAAGAGTAAATTATTTGCAAATTTTGGATCCCTTTCTGACTACCAGTACAAATTCATTAATAAACAACCAGTGTTGCAACATCATAGTTAAGAATATTATAGTAAACACAAAATCCACAGCCCACAATAATGTCCATCAGATGAGTGCAAAGAATAAAATTACAGCTTATGAATGAAATAATAAACCATTTGCAATCAAAGTAATAAATGCAGTTCTGAAAATATTAATGCACTTCAGTTGGTAATTGCGTTTGCCATTATCAAGTGCTCACTAATACAGTACTAAGCTATTCTAAAGTCACTCAGGTATGTTAAACAATTAAACATGAATCTGGGGAATTGCTTTATTTAGCCTTCTTCAATTATAGAGCCATGTATCATATTCAGTGTTCTCTACGTTAAGTCCATGAGAAAATAGTATATTATTTCATTTTAAATAATTATTAATATTTTGATTGACGAGTCATAATTGTATACATTTAAGGGATATAGTGTGATGTTTATATATATATATATATATAGGCATGATTAAATCAAGGTAATTAATATATCTATCACCTCATTTACCTATCTTTCTTTGCAGTGAGACATTTGAAATTTAGTCTGTTATTTTGAAACATGTTGTTATTGACTACTACATGTTGAAATATGTTATTATTGACTAGTGTGCAATATATCTCAAAATGTATTCATCCTGCCTAACTGAAACTATTAGATCAACAACTCCCCATTCCCTCCCTTCCTTCTACCCCTTCCTCTGCCAACCATCAGTTTGGTCTCTACTTTTATTAGCTCAAATTTCCTAAATTACACATATGAGTAAGATCGTGCACTATTTGTCTTCCTGTACCTGTCTTATTTCACTTAGCATATGCCCTTTTGATTCATATAATAGAATTCAGACTGATAGAATTTACACCCTCTTATAGGTTAAATAGTGGGTGTCGTAGCAATGCTTGCAACTCAACATGTGGGAGGCAAAGGCAGGAGCATCATGAGTTTGGGACCAGACTAGGCTATATAGTGATTTTAATGTCAGTGTGGGTCATACAATGATATCTTGTTTCAAAAAAAAACTAAACCAAAGAAAAGGCTGAATATTATTCCATTTCTATATATACACCACATTTTCTTTATCAATTCTTTTGGTGGTGAATACTTAGATTCCATGTCTGAGCTCTTGTGAATAACATTGCAAAGAGCTTGGGAATGCAGATATTGATTTCAGAGTCAATGACACATATTTCATTCCTACAGGTGTGAAGGCATTTCTAACTGAAATATGAGTTTCCATTCCCCAATGATTAGTGATGCTGATCACTTCCCCCTAAATCTATTGGCCATTTTACCTTTTTTTTTTTTTTTGGTCAGTCATGAGGCTTGAACTCTGGGCCTGGGTGCTGTCCCTCAGCTCTTCAGCTCAAGGCTAGCACTCTACCACTTGAGCCACAGTGCCATTTCCAGTTTTCTGGTGGTTTTTATTGGAGATAAGAGTCTCACAGACTTTTATGCCCATTCTGGCTTTGAACTGCGATCCTCAGATCTCAGCCTCCTGAGTAGCTAGGATTATAGGCATGAGCCACTTGCAACTGGCCCCATTTTACCTTCTTTTTGAGAAAAGTCTGTTTAGATCCTTTGCCCATTTTAAAATCAGATTACTTGTTTTCTTGCTATAATTGTGTTCCTAATAGTTTTTGTATTTGAATCCTTTATGTGTGGTATAGCTACTGTAATTTTTTTCTTTGTATTTCCCATGAAGCTCCATAAAACATCTTATCCTTAAAACAGGCTTCTATAGGCTGACAACTTGTCTTTAATTACATGCAGAAATTACACCTTAATTACTCCCCATTTTAATCTCAAATTTTGCCTTTTGTAATTTATCCTTTAATTTGAAGTAACTGCAACCATTTTTAGAAGTTTTGTTCTTTTAACCCTCCTAGTAGGATAAAAGTGCTTTATACAGTAACCTCACAGTACTAGAGAATTCTAGATATAATTATGTAGTACATATACCATGTTCATTTTTACACTTTCACATATTTCAGTTATTAATGAGCAGGCTTTGGTTTCTGAAAACACCCATATGCAAAGCAGGCCTAGTAATAATAGACTTTCTTTGCTTTTGTTTGTCTGGGCAAGTTTTGATTTTGTTCACATTTCTGAATGACACTCTGCCAGACATTCTGGGTTGGTAGATTTTTCCTTACAGCATGTTGAATCTATCATGCTAATATCTCCTAGAGTTTCTGTTGAAAACACCACTGAAAGCTATATTGAAGCTCTCATGAAAACCATGTTTTGCTGCATTTAATATATTTCATTGTTACTGATTTTTATCCATTTTTTATTGTAAAAATCGTTACAGAGGGGTTACAGTTACTTGAGTAAGGTAATGAGTACATTTCCTATGGAGCATTGTTATGTTTTTCCCTTACCATCCAGTCCCTCTCCACCTCCCGAACTCCTCCCTCCCTCCCCCACTACAAGTTGTAAAGTTTGTTTTCAACATAGTGTCTTGTACATCTCATTGTTACAATGGGTCAACCTGTATCCCTGCTTAAGCATTTTGTTTTTTCCATTCCCTTTCCCAAATTAGAAAAGTGTATATATAAGATGCAGGGCACCGGAATCAAACACAGTAAAAACAGGGGTTATACTGTGGGACATTGTTACTGATTTTTGATAATTTGATTATAATGTGTTTTATGAACTACTCTTTAAGTTGAATTTGATTGTGAGCTCCGAGTCTTCTGTACTTGGTTGCCAACATCTTCCCTTGAGATCTTGGTACTTTGCAGCTATTATTTCCATCAATATGCTTTCTGAACCTTTCTTTCCCCTTTAGAAATTCCCATTTGTGAAACTTAGTTCATTTGCGGTATCTCATAATCTTTACGAACCTTCTTTAATTCTTTTTCCTTTTGATAATCTAGCACTGAATCCCCATCACCTTCTTGTTGATGCTTGCACATCTGAGAAAATGGTCAGCTTTTCTGACCTTTGTAAATATTTACTGGTGATAATAGACTTTCGCTAGATGGGCTAGCTGAGCATAAGTTTAAATAAGCAATTATTGGTAGTGAGTTCTATAATTGTGTTGGGTTGTCTCCTGTGCTCTTAGTCAAATTAATGCTGACCTTTCTCCATTACCATTAGATTGATACTGGGCTCTGTGAGCATCTTCTCAGATCAGAGACAGTTTCAGATTTTCTTCCTGGCTGGGAAGGATGGTTGTTTTTTTATCTGTGGTTGGGCAGGACTGTGTAATAGGCCCAGAATCTGGGTGAGGTCTTTAGGTAGCTTCTTGACCACAGGGATTACGCAAGGCTAGGTGTTATATTCCAGAGATACATGTAGATTTTGTCTTGTCTCTTGGCCTAGGATATTCTGAAGAACACGGGTGAGTCTATTCATGAGTTGTGACCATATGCTTCCTCAATGGGCACAATATTTTGATCTAGGGACCATAGTTGAGTAACAAGATTCTAAAGATTTATACTTGGAAGGGAGATCTCATACATTGGCCTGACTTAGGAAAGACAGACTCAGCATAAGACATTGCTCTGTGTTTGCTGGAGAATGCTGGACACCAGAATGAACTTTAGACTGAGAATAAAGAACATGGAAACAAAATAGAAGTATTGGATGCTCTTTCAAAGAGCAGAAGAGATCAGAGCATATAATCATATTCCAGTCAACTGCAAGGCTTAAGTCAGGTTCTTTTATTGTTTACATACTAGTATTTACTTCACACATGCTTCATCTTGGTAATAATAAATCACAGCTCCTGTCCAAAAGTGAACCAATATAACTTTTTTTTATTATTCTTACCATACCTCTCCATCTCAACTCTGACCTAGCATATCACTTAACAAACATAATTTGTAAAACAAGACTTGCTCACCAGATACTCCCTCCACAGGGTGTTGTGGGAACTTGAATGGGGCAACTTCCCTTGCGAGTCTCTTTGCTGAGTTGTGAGGAATGGTATTAGAGTAGCAGTGAGTAAGCAGGAATCCTGTGTGTGTGGATGACCCCATCCCACTGTGGCTCATCTCGGTACCACTTTACAACTCCCATCATGGCATCAGCAGAACCACAACAAGCTCTGTGCAAGCCGAAGGGGCAAGTGCCATTGTAAAAACTGAAGACAGCTGCTTCCACAATAGAGCTAATTGCACACTGCACCACAGAAGTAAATTAGTAGTGAAAACAGTTATAAAAACCGACAGACAGTGAAACATGACTCACTGAGGAACTGCTGCCAGTCAGGCACATTGTCCTTGGCCACTGTTCAAAAACCCACACCTGCATCTTTTGAATAATAAATATGGAAGATATAATTTCTAGGAACACATATGCCAATACGTTTCATTTCCAATGTTGCACTACTACACTTTTTTTCCTTGGGATCATGAATGGCATAGTACTAATCCAACCATTGTACTTCATCTTTCTTAGCAGTCTTCACAGGGCAATTAAAGCATGACCAGAGCTTCCGAGCTCCTATTCATACATTGTGACTGTCTCGAGCTTATGCAATTTTAAGTGACCTGTTTTGCTGAAGACTCCTAGATGCCTTGTAGACAATCAATCAAGGAAAAATTAACATTGGAAACATAAGAAACATCAGTTCTAAAATGCATATGAATATGTGGTTCAGCTTACACATTCAGAGTACAGTGAGTTGGGGTGTCTTTCCCAGCTCCCCTCTCAGCTATCCAGTAATTGCTGTCTCAATAAAAAACAGATGTTCAGAGAAGACTTGGTCTGCTCCTGCAGCCTAAACACATTTCTGCATCCTCAGCTATAATCTGCTCTAGAGAATTTTTGGATTCCCCACATAATATATATATATACATATGTGTATATATATGTATATATATATATATATATATATATATATAAATCTTCATCCCAGGTATAACCAAATGATAGCTCTTTGTTCCTCACAGAGAGTAGGTAGTTTCCAGTGGCAGCAAAGAAGCTCCTTGGCTTTTGACCAATTAGTTGTAGGGTAAAGACCTCTAGCGAAATTTGCTTTGAGCTAGAGCATGACAGTTTATCCTTGGACCATGGCTTATACATGGATCTGCTATTTCCAAATAACCAAATAGCATGTATTAGTGTAAGAATACTGGGAAGAATTTTATTCTTAAATAAATCAATAAAAATCTGTTTAATGACTTTGTCAAGATCCCCCTTGAGGCATGTTTGAGCTTTAGTTAACTGAACCATGTAGTTGCTCCTGAGTTGTAAAACTAGCTATTGGCAACTCCTTCTTTTCTCCTGCTCAATTAATTAATCACACCTAAACATAGGTCCAGAAACACTTGAGAAGACTCTGCTGGCTTTTGTGGATGTATGAGAGGTGGGTACTAAAAATGATCAGTATTTTCTTCATGTGAAAGCCAGTTGAGTATTAAACAAATAGTTTTCAAAGGCCATTTTACGTCTCAAGTTGTAAAGAAACTTATGTAAGCAAAATAAGGTATGTGACAATTAGTTTAAGTGTGAGGAGTAAGTATTTAGTTCTAGGTGAGGAACTTGTGAGTAGCATTTATGACTTGTCATTGTTTATTTGTTTGTTTCTCTTAAAGTGATGCATTTCTTGGATTAGGAACCATCTTCCTCATCTTTGCATACCTGACATATCACAGTAGTTATCCAAAAAATCTTCTCATCTGCAGAGTCCTCATCTTAATTTGCTTCACTGGGGCATTCAAAATTCAAAAGAGTTAACAGGCTTGGCTAAGAAGAAAGCAGAACAGGATTATTTAGAGCAACAAGGAAATCCTCAAAGCTGTTGCTTATCCTTCTAGCTGATTTGAGAGATGGAGAACAAATGTTTAAGCTAATTAGATTCATGAGTTATCCTAAAGTTATTCTAAAGAGAATCTGGTAGGCTGAGGTATCTCTTCAGTCCATAGCATTGCTTATACTGAAATGGAAGCAGGGTAATTTGGATTCCAAATCTCTTTCTAATGATAATTGTTGCAGAGTCAAAATGTTAAGCTGAAAGATGTAGAGCATAGAAATATCCATGCTACTTTTTTTCATTTATCTCCATGGGACATAGGTGATAGCCTGATAAACTCAGTTTAAACACTGACAGTGGAAGGCCTTACGTGTGACACTAAAATAACTAACACATATGGCTAAGAAGCCTGGATTTCCCCCTGGAAATATTTATATATTTATCTTATAACAATAAGGAGATGGATTAGCAAAGCACTGAAAAATCTTTAAGAAATTGGTAATTGGTAATAACGCAAAACTAGTTACCAGCCAAAGGAGAGCAAAACATTTTCTATATCAACAGCATACTAATTCCTTGGTCCTATTTTTTTTCTTATATAGCAATGTTTTATTTAGCAAGTTTTTTTTGTTTTGTTTTACTACTTCTACTTTAAGCAATGTCACTTCCACTGCCTTAGGAGCTCTGGCCAGCTTATGGTTTCCCTCATTGAATCTATGTTCCTTAAAAAAAAAAAGAAAAGAATGAAACTGCAGCTACTTTTCAATAAGATTACCAAGAATACTGGAAAACATTTGGTTAAAATTTTGAAATACCTTTTTGATGAAAACAATATAATTTGACTATAAACTCTACAACCTTAGAACATGGTTCTTCTGGATCAAGGTCTTAGGGTGTAGTTCAAGTGATAGAATGCTTGCTTAACAAACACAAAGCCCTGAGTTCAATCCCAAGTACTACCTACCCACTCTACCCCCTCCCCTGGCAAATATTCAATGAGGAAAGGCTCTAGAAAGAGATATATACTCTTATTCTGAAATTTACAAGTTCAAGTGGGGTCATTAAGGCCTCATAAGGAAAGAGACAAGCTTCTATGACTGACACCCATCATCCTAAACTCTCAGAAGATAGTGATTGGGAGGATCATAGTTCAAGGCCAGTCTGGGAACAAAGTTAGCAATATATCATCTCCAAAAAAATCCCCAGCAAGCTGGATGTGTTGGTATATTCCAATAATTCCAGCTATGCAGAAAGCACAGGTGTGAAGATCATAATCTGGGGGTAACTCTGGGCAAAAATACAAAACTCTATGCAAAATATAACTAAAGAGAAAGGGCTAGGGCATTGTTCAAATGGTAGATCATAGCCCTGGCACAACAACAACAACAAAAATTGAAAAGATAAGGTGCAGTAAAGTAAGGTGATATGAGACGAGACGGGATGGGGGAAGGGTACGTGGGAAAGGGGAAAAATAAGGGACAAGAAAGGAAAGGGTGGGAGGGGATAAGGGAGTGAAGAGAAAGAGAGGAGAGGGAAGGAAAGGAAAGGAAAGGGACTTTGTCTACATTATTTGACCTAACTTAATCCAACAATATGAAAGTTTTGAAGATTTTGATATATATCACTCATTTCTCCAAAAAAGTTTGCAGCCATTTAAACACTAAGAAACTTATATATATATATATATATATACACACACACATATATATATATGGTTTATAGCCACTGTATCCCCATTAGCATTAACTACAACCATGTATATTTTTTAATATTTTGCCAGTTTTCAAAGATAAAATAAACGTTCTTTCATTATTTCAATTAATATATCTTTTTCTAGTATTGAGATTAAACTTTTTCTGTTTTTACTTTTTGTTTGCTTGTCTTCTATTAGGAATCATTTTATATCTTTTTTCCAATTTAAAAATGAAACAAAAGACCTTTTTTGCATATAGACAAAGTTTGGCTACTCTTGTGCATTTTGATTATAAGTGAGTAAATTTGAAGTTTGACTTTTAGTCTTATGTTTTGATTTTTTTCCATGGATAGTTGAATTCTTTTTTAAAAAATAAAATCGAATTGGAGTTTATCAAGATTATGTTAAATCCATGAATCCATTGGGAAGAATGTATTTCTTACTGTCTCATGACTCAACAAGTATCTGATGAGCATGCACCATGAGAGAAACCCCTGGTCTGTGTGTGAGGCTCCCATAGTGCACAAGACAAAGTTCTTGTCCCACAAGGCTGACTTATCACCCAGGGACACTGAATGCCCCTCAACATGTGATTTCTAATCATCTTTTATATGGTTTTAGTAAGCTATGCTAACTTTATGCATATGGATAACTTTATACACATGGTTCCCATCATTTCCATCTGGAGTTAGTCCAAATTCCACAATATGTCTGTTTTACCTTATCATTACATCTTAAGTGCCCCACTCAGTGATCTGGCATATTGTAAGGACAAAATCAACAAAATAAAATGAATAGATAAATTTCTGTTTAATTAAAAATGTACATAGATTTTTTTGTCCAATGTGATGTTTCTGGTATAGATTATATTAGCTATTTAGTACTGCATACAAAATTATACCAAAAGCAGCTTAACATAACATACAAGTATTATTCCACAAGTTCTGTGGGTCAAAAATTGGCCATGGCTTACTTAGTTGAGTCTTCTATTATAATCTCTTTTAAATATCAGCAATCAAGGTGTTGACCCAGGGTCTGTGGTCTTATATGAAGGGTTCACTGAATAGGGATCAACTTCCAAGTTGATTCACATGGTTGCTGGCAGGATTCAGTTCCTTATGGGCCATTGACTGGAGATCCCCTTTTGCATTGCTGGATGGGAGGCTGCAAATTGGTAGCATACAAAGAAAACAAAGTAAGAGAGTGTTAGCATGAAGAAAGCACATCCTACATGACAATCTTTAAGGGACTGAGGTTTTCATTTCTAAGGTCACTACCAGCTTCTCTCAGTAAGAATCTGAGAAATTATTCTTCATAATTCTGATAGGAGAAAGGGAAGACTAATCATTGTATATATGATCACAGTGTTCTCCATAGCAAAGAACTATGGTGAGAAAAACTTGACAGCTGCACTGAATATTACTTGTAGTTTGAAGATTTGTTTTTAAAGTATTACACATATCAAGATGTACTGTACACATAAATTGACATGTTGAATTGAAACTCCTTTGTATAACTATTCAAAGATGATAAAAATAAGTAAAGGCAAAAAATATAAGGCAATTTCAATTTTTCAGAAAAAGTAAAATGGACACAATAACAGATTAAGTAAGATGGAATTGGTATGCAATTATTAATTAAAACCAAGAAAGGCAGAAAAAAGGGGGAAAAGATAAAAGGAAAAGCAATTAACAGGACATTCATGAATAGATGTCAACCCAAGTTCATCAAGTCACCATGTGACTGGTTTAAATACATATATTAAAGACAGATATTGTTCAAATGGATAAAACATAGTCTAACTACGTTGCCTATGAGAAATCAACTTTAAATATGAAGACCAAATAGACTAAAATCAAATAAATGGAAAAGGACATGCCATATATAATCTAGTCAAAAAGCTATGTAATTGTAACCCCTCTGTACAGTGTTTTCACACACACACAGAAAAAAAGCAAGCTGGAGCAAACATATTACTTTCAGAACAGTTTATTTCAGAACAGTGAAAGTCATCAGGAATACAATTAGCATTCATCATAAAAAAGAGATCATTTCTCCAAGACAATGTAATCTTCAATATGTATACAACTAATGAGATTAAAAACACATAAGGCAAAACTAATCAAAATAGACATATTCCCTGATGTAGCCTAAGACTTCAGCACCCCTCCATCGTAACCACTAGATCCAAAAGAAAGATCAGCCAACATTTTGTGACCTGAACAGTGTGAGTATCAACTTCATCTCATGAATCTACAGTGTACTTTATCCAGTAAAAGCTGAACACGTGCTCTTTTCAAGATGCCATGAACTTCACAAATAGAGAGAAGGTTTGGGGCCACAAAGAACTTTAAAAATATAAAAATAATACAGATTATGTTTTTTGTTCACAATAAAATTAAAGTAGGAATCAATAATGGAAATACTCCCAAATATTTGGTTACTAAACATATTTCCAATGAGTCAAAACTTCTCATGTTTTAAAATATTTTAAATTAGATGGAAATGAGAATATGATATCAAAGTGTGTGTGATATGGTCAAATGTAGGGCTTAGAGGACATTTTATGGCATTAGAAAAAAAAAAGTTTAAAGGTATCTTCCTTGATGACTTTTGTTTAGGAATTTTTTTTCAATGTAATGAAAATAGAGGTCCAGGAAAGCGTTTCCTAAATTATGTAATCTAAAACTTAACAGATCCAAATTTCACAATTCAACTTTACATACATTATTAAGACACACCAAATTTTTAATTTAAGTATTAAATATTGGGTGTATAAATACAGAACCTGTATGTATAGATGGGTATGACATGGTAACATTGCAGAGATATAGCTATCCTAATTTTACTGTCCAACCCAGGGCATGATTGAGAGCAATAGGTGTCCTTAAACTTTTGGGTCTTAGGACTCTTTTGTGCTTTTAAAAATTATTAATAACCCTAATGAACTTTTATTGATATGTAATGTCTTATGGCACCTGTCATACTAGAAATTAAAACAAAATGTTTAAAAATAAATCAATAATTTATACTTTATTTTTTCTTTTTACGAATCTCTTTAACATGTCTTAACACAAGATAAGTAGAAACTCAGATAAGCCTCTGCAATTTGTCATGTATTTTTGTTTTTATAGTAGTATGTGAAGAGATCCAGCTTTTCACAAATATGCAGCTAGGAAAGATTCCTTTCAGATAATTACAGTTATTCTTTGATAGTACACCAAAACTCAATGAGTGGCAGTTTGTTAAAGTACACTTGCTGTGAGGAATCTGAAAGAATACTAATGAAGTATTCCTGCTCTTATACCAACACATTAAAATCACCTGGTCTCGTTTGCATGTTGAATGGACCCTTATTTGTTTGATTTTGTAACAACACACATTGATCATTTGGAAAACTATCCTCGCTGAGTCACATGTACTTTCCAAAGTTAACAATTATAAAAGTTAATAATATTGTATTCATGAATGTCACACTAAGTCTTACCAGAACAGCCTTTACATATTGGAAAGCTATCAAACTCACAGTGGCAGATACAAATTTTTCCAAAATTCAGATTTTTTTTCTTGATAGCTCAAATTTTACTGTTGGCAACAAATTCTGTCAGTTGTTTTCCTTGAAGTGACAAGTTCACTTTGTTCTTTTTTGACAAAATGTCTGCCACATACCTAAGTATGAATAACCATAGTGTGTCAGTCATTCTTTCAAATGAAATGGCTGATTTCAATGAAAAGAAAAATAAAAGGCTCAGCTAGTTCAGCTCTCAATATCTGCTCAGATGTGTTTTATGCTTCAGTATTCAGCCAAGAGTTTTATGCATAACCCCCCTTTTGTTATACTTAAGAGTTAGGATTTATCTAAATTAAAAATTGTTTCTACTTCATCAAAGATATTCTTAAATGACACTGACTGTTATATTTTCTCCATGAGTTCACAGTGGTAAAAAGGAAAAGCAGGACTTCTAAGAGCATAGTCTGCTAGATACCATGGCCTCCATATGGACTAAGAGTCTGGCAATCTCATTCACCATTGTTTTTGAACCATCACTTTGAATCTAAGGCAGATACTGCCCTCAGAGTTTTATACAAAGAGTTTGATTCTATGTACCCCTTTGGAGGTTTTTAGTGTTGGTTATAAGAGCAGGAATACTTCACTACTATAACTTTAGATTCCTCATAGCAAGTGTATTTTAACCAACAGTCACTCATTGAGTTTTGGTGTATTATCAAAGAGTAACTGTAATCTTTCCCAGCTGCATATTTGTGAAAAGCTGGCTCTTCTTCACATACTACTATAAAAACAAAATACCTGACAAATTGCAGAGGCTTATCTGAGTTTCTACTTATCTTGTGTTAAGACATGTTAAAGAGATTTGTAAAAAGAAAAAATAAAGTCTAAATTATTGATTTAAAAAATAAATATATACTTTTATTGTAAAGATACTGTACAGAGGGGTTACAGTTACATGAGCAACGTAATGAGTCCATTTCCTATTGAGCATTGTTACCCCCTCCTTTGATTTCCCCTACCATCCCTTTCCTCCCCACCTCCTCAACTCCTCTCTCTCCCTGCCCCTGCAAAATTGTAAAGTTTGTTTTCAACATAGTGTCTTGTAAGAGAGACTTTTTTTGGGGGGGTCCGGTTGTGGGGCCTGAACTCTGGGCCTGGGCGCTGTCCCTCAGCTCTTCAGCTCAAGGCTAGAGCTCTACCACTTGAGCCACAGCGCCACTTCCAGCTTTTTTCTTTTTGCTTATGTGGTGCTGAGGA
>NW_012267443.1:747697-766246 GCF_000151885.1 Dipodomys ordii
CCAGCACAACTATGTTTATTGCAACATTATTTACCATAGCTAAGATATGGAAGCAACCCAGATGCCACTCAGTAGACGAATGGATCAAGAAAATGTTATTCTATATATCTCCATCAGAAAGAATGACTCCACCCCTTTTGTTAGGAAATAGAAAGACTTGGAAAAAAATACATTAAGTAAAGTAAGCCAGTCTCAAAGAAGCATAGGTCCCATGGTTTCCCTTATCTGCAATAACTAGTACATGCCTAGGACAAGCAGGAGAGATCAAAAGCTATGCACATATGACCATATAACCAGATGCTAAACAAAATGAACCCCAAGGTATGGACACAAGGGATTTTATCTTTCTTATTGTTCTTTCTAGTGTACTTATAAATTATTGATTTATTTTTAAACATTTTGTTTTAATTTCTAATATGACAGGTGCCATAAGACATAATCTATATCAAAAGAGTCCCAGAAACTCTGAAAACTGCCACTTAGGAAGATCAATGAAGAAAGTAAATGTTAGTGAGTCCTATCCCAATAATCAGTTCCTCTGGCATTGAAAAGCAGCTGACTACCTCCAGGTGTAGCATCTGCAGATGGCAGAGTGGAGAGGAAAAAGTAAGCTCAACACACAAAGACAGGGGATTTAGTTACTTTGTATTCATGGAGATGGAGTGGGGTGCAAACTGCTGAAAAGGAAATGGACCCTGGGGAGGATAACCTGGCAGAGCTGGGGAAGTCAGCACAGGTCTTGGTATTCTGAAAAAAACACAAAGCCACTACTTAATGAATTATTGGGCAGTGAGCAGAGTTGAGTTAATGTGATAAGGATCATAAGGCTTGTTCAGGTCCTGTTTTGGAGAATGAGGTTCTTCCCTCCAATCATGTGGTATTGTAAGAGACATAAACTGCCCTCAGAAAGTGGTGAGTTAAAAGATAAGTAGAAGATAGGAAGTACATTTCTGGATTTTTTAAGGAGTCACTTGGACTAAGCAGGGGTTCTTAGCATTAAAGCCTTTTTTTTTTAGCAAGAAGGATTCAGGAAGCATTAACCAATAATACCATCACATCCACCAGTCAACTGTTTGCATCCTTTTTGAGTTCTATGGAGAAAAGCATCGTGTAGGGCCTGAAGTCAAAGCAGAAGTGGATGTAAACAAAGTTAAAAAGTCAGTTTTTTAAAATGTTGTATCTGTAATAAGCCTTCAGCTGAAATGAAATGTAATTAGCATGTACATAATGCAGTTTGCTTCATTTAGCTCTTCAGTGGGTTTATAAACAAATTCTGTCAGTTAACTTGTAAAGCAGATGCATCTGCTTCACCCTGGCTGAGAATGTTAGAGAATACAGACTTGCACGCAGGTGCAAGAAATGCAGGAGGATGAACTTTTTTTTTTATTTAATCAATTTACCAGTCAGCATTGCTGGCGACAATGAACATACATCATTTTTAAATGGTCTCCAGTAATGAAGGATAAGAAATATTTTGTATGAGGCATTTAAAGAATCAAAATTGAAGAGCCTCACTCAAACTCTCATAGTAAATATTAATGCTTATTTTGTAAAGCACCCACAAAGACAACCTCAAATGTTATTTGGGGTCAGAGACAACACTGAATGCTAGTGACTCCTACCAAAATATTGGCAGTGGCTGTGGACCAGGGATTTTTTCCCCCCTAATATTTCCAAATTTGTATAATTTACCTATGTTACCATTGCAATGGGAGAAAAAAAAGTTAATTCAGAAAGACATAATGTAAACAACAGTTTGAACTCACACCAGAAAAAAAATAATTGTAAATGAATTATTCTTGAACACATGTTTTAACCTGTCTGGATCTGACAAAAATCAAATCCTACAAATCATTCACAATATATTGCTGAGACTTATTGAATATTGACATGACTCCTACTGTAGAACCTAATGGCAAAACAGACAGAGGGTGACTTAACTCAACACTGCTCAAAGAGAAGACCACATAGAAACCATCAGATCCCAAGAAAGGAGAAAGTAACTTCCTAAAAGATGTTTTAAAAGTCTTCAGAAGCCAGGCACTGGTGGCTCATATCTGTAATCCTAGCTACTCAGGAGGCTGAGATCTGAGGATCACAGTTCAAAGCCAGCCTGGGCAGGAAAGTCTGTGAGACTCTTATCTCCAATCAACCACTAGAAAACCAGAGGTGGTGCTGTGGCTCAAGCAGTAGAGCGCTCGCCTCAAGCTGAAGAGCACAGGGACAGTGCCCAGGCCCAGAGTTCAAGCCCCACAACTGACCAAAAAAAAAAGTCCTCACAGAACAGGATATGACATTGAATTCGATCTGTGAAGACACTTCAAAGGGATAAAAATCCAAGGTGCTAAAAATATGGAGATTTAAACAATGTCCTGATTTTTACAACACAAAAGTTACATGGGATTGCCAGTGATAATATTTTCAAGAAATGCACACAGAAATTCTGAAATGTTTATATTCTTGCCCTATTAACTGGCGGTGATTATAGAGAGAGCAGTTAACGTTCTGAGCTTTATCATGTATTCTTATTTTGAGAAGTTTTCTTTGAAAGATTGATAGGCACATGGGCAATTATTGTGCATTTTCAATGCAAAACCCTTAGCCTGAACCTCATGCAAAGAATCTGCACTCCTACTTTTCCTATCAAAGGATGAATTTTCATATGTGCATACCATTTGATAATTTTCTAAATGCTTTCATGTATTTTTGATCATCTTTGTACTCCTTATGACATCATTTACAATAATGTGTCCAATATAGTTTTTATTATGACAAACATTAACTGTACAGATAGTGATAGTTTTATAACATACATATGACATGTATTGATCATGTCCACCCATTTTTCTACACTCTCTCCTTTTACCTTCTTTTATTTTCTCCCTCCGTCACCTCTCTTGTGCCCCCTTTTCTGTTCTTAATAATTTCCCTTTTGCTTTCAGAAAAAAAATTGTGTGAAGACTATTTCATTATCCCATTCATCTGTTTATGGACACTTAAGCGGATCCTACATCTTAGTTATAGTGAAGAGTACCAAAATAAACATGGTTTACAGGTAACTTTTTTGAGGTATGGATTTTATTTCCTTGAGATATATATGTAGGAATGGGATAGTTGAATATGGTAGTTCCATTTTTAGCTTTTTGAAAAACTCCATATTTTCCACTTGGGCTGTGTTCATTTACATTCCCTCTAATAATCTATGAAAGTTTCTTTTTCTCTACTTCCTTGCTAGCATTTGCTATTTTTGGTTTGATTTTTAAAATATAATAACCATTGTATCTTCAGTGAGATGAAATCTTATTAGTTTTTGCTTTGTATTCCCTTAGTAGCTAAAAATAGTGAGAATTTTTGTCATAGATTCATTGGTTATTTGCATTTCTTCAGTTGAGAATTATCTACTTGGGTCATGTGCCCGTTTTTAAATTGGATTACTTGGAGTTTTTTGCTTGTTAAGTCTTTAGCTCTTTTTACATTTTAGATGTAAATCCTCTGTCAGATGAATTTGGCAATTTCTCCCCTTCCTGTAGACTGCCTCTTCACTTGGTTCATTGTTTCCTATGCTATGTAGTAACTTGGCAATTTGTTGTAATTCTGTCAATTACTGCATCTGTTTCCTGTACTTTTGAAGACCCACCTAGGAAATTGTTATTCGTGTCAGTTTCTTGAAGTGTTTTCCTTATGTTTTCTATGGTAGTTTCAGAGGAAAATATTCTTATATTGAGGTCTTTTGACTATTTTGAAATTATTTTTAAATAGAGAAATAGAAGTCATATTTCAACTTTCTTTACATGTCAAGCACCATTTGTCCTTGTATTTAGGTATACCTTTGTTATACCTTGTAAGTTTTGGTACACCTTTGTTGAGATAAGTCAGTTGAAAGTGTGTGATCTGGATCCTAGAGTCTTTCCTCTTGGTCTGTGTGTCTGTTTTTGTGACAACGCCATGCTGTGTTTTATTTCTGGCTCAGTAACATGCCTTGTAATACAGTATTATGATGCATCCATATTTTGTTCACTATTGTTTTGGCTACCTGGTGTGTGTTTTATACTTCTATATGAATTAGGAATTTTAGGATTTTTTTGTGAAAAAATTAGTATTTTGATTGTGATTTCATGAATCTATATATTGCTCTGGATAGTAGGAATATTTAAACAATACTAACTCTATTCTATTAACATGAATATATTTGCACCTTTTAGTACCCTCTATTTTTTTCCTTCAGCATTTTGGATTTATTTTTACTATAGTCTTCCATTTTTATAGTTAAGTTTACTTCTAAGTACTTTATTCTTTGTGGCTATTATAGATGTAGTTTCATGATTTCTCTCTGAGAAAATTATTGATGTACAGAAGTCACTAATTTTGTGTAATGAACAAAATTGTCTATTTACTGAGTACATTAATCCATTTTAATAGTCATTCATGGACTTTAGATTTTTCTATGTATATAGTTGTATCATCTGCCAACAGAAATAATTTGACTTTTTCCTTTCCCATTTGTGTGCGTCTTTTTTTCTCTTGCCTAATTGTTCAGGCTAAAATTTCAAATACTGTACTAAATAAGAGATATAAAAGTGGATATCCTGTCTTATTCTTGATTATAGAGCAAATACTTTGTTTTTTCACATACTTTCAGTATGACATCTACCATATTTTAATCACATATAGCCTTTATTATGTGAGGTATGATCTTGCTACATATAACTTGTTCAGGGCTTTCATCATGAACAGGTATTGAATCGTATCAAACACTTTTTCTAAATCTGTTGGGATGATCTTTGTGATTTTTGTCCTTTATTTGTATTATATATTACCAATATTGATTTGCATATATTGAACTATCCTTGCATCTTGGTAATTAAACCAGTCTGATCATGGTGTATGATCTTCTTAATGTGTTATTAAGTTCAATTTGCAAGTATTTTGTAGAGGATTTTTCATCTGTGTTCATCAGGGATATTGGTTTCTACTTTTATTTTTGTGTCCTTGTCTGGTTTGGTAGTGTGCAATTGAAAGGCTCCACCCCTTTCAATTCTTTGTAATAATTTGAGAATCTCACATGTCTTTTAACTATAAAATACTACAATCTTGGGAAGATGAGCTGTCCATCTTCTTTAGGTGAATTCTATGACACTGATTCAAAGTATGCCAACAGGCTTGCTTCTTGTGTACTTCCAGCACAGCACAGGAATTGTAAGGCTAAATAAATTGTATGCTGTATAAATGCTTCTTTTTACTTTCTCCATAAATGTCACATGCTTTAAAACCTAGTTTAACTTTAGAGAACTAGGAATCATTTTACTTGACTCCACTGCACATACATTCTGTATTTTACATAGCATAAAGTTCTCCTTATTGGTCCTGTCTATCCTCTACCCTATCTTGGCTTCTTGGTGTCTTTCAGATTCCACAGTGAATCGGTATTTTTCCATCTCTATCTAAAATTCCAGTGGAATTCAAGAGGGTTAAACTTACTTAAGAATGCTACACTGAATTGTTTTCTCACTTTAGAGAAAGGAAAGCATTAACCATTAGTCTGTGGGGGAGTGCGGGATCACTAGTATTGTTCCCCATTAGGATACCTATATTAGAGTGTTTCTTAGGATTTCGAGGAAATCTCCTGTGGGTTTTGCTCCTTTATGTTTTCCTTAAACCCTAAACTAGGACATTATCTCATGTCTTCTCAGAAAGACCCCCTCAGATACCTTCTGAGCAAATGGCATTGATTCTGTTTTCCTGGACCCAGTTTCAATTCCCAAGTTTCCTAGGTGAGAATCAAGCTTCCATGGTACAATCATTTGTGTTGCATGTGGACTAGCTTTTCTAATTCCAAGCACTGCTTTTTACTAGAGCTTCTCTGATGTCATCCAGGATGGCAACTCTTTTTCCATGTATGTTCAACTTCTTGTTAGGTCCCTTTCTGCATCATCTCTATAACATTATCATCATTATCTTGCCCAGTCCAGAAAAGTATGGCCTTTCCTCACAGCCACATGGCCATCTCAGCCTTTCCTTGTTGCTGAGCTGTGCCTGTAAGTTATCAAGTACCAAAGCACAACTACCCCAAAACCAACACTAAAATAAATCAAATGTGATATCTTCAGTCATGAATATTAGCTGAGAGTTTTTGCATGAGTTAAATACCATCTTCTGCAGAGTGTCTTGAGAAAGAAGTAGAGCAACTATTTTTTATGATAGGAATTAGGAATTCCCAGAGCTCCTTCACAGTTATTCATAACACATTAGTACCACAGAGAAGGCACTTCCTGTATACCTCACCAAGGGAATTTTTAAACCTGAAGTGTGTATTTGTTTTTAGAAAAAGATCACAGTTACTATTTAAGAAAAATATTTTATTTGTATCTCCCCAATGATGGCTGAAGTGAGTGTAAAACACTCAGAAAGCTATTTCTGTTCAACGATGGCCCTTTTTAGAAATGCTATACTTCCATGCTCAAAATACTTCTGAGAACCCCTGTCTAGGAAGAAAGTGTTTTTTCTTGACAGGAACTTCAATAATGCAAATCTTTACGTTTTTATCCCTGATGTAAAGAACTTTTGCCATACTTACAGTTAGTGAAAGCCTGATTATTTTGTATAAGTACTTTGAGTAAGAGAACTGATTTTTAAAATTTGAATTAAAAATGAAGAGAGAAATGTCTGATCATGTGCTCATATTACCTGTCAAATAACACACAAAGGTGGTGGTAGTGAAATAAGCTACTTTAGGTATTGTATGAAATTTAAGAAGGCTTTCACAGAAAGGAATGGAACCAAACTGATAGTGTGCATACTTTATAAATTAACATTTTTAACTTAAAGATTATTTGGGGCCAGGCATGAAGCCCTATTTGAAAAATAACTAAAGCCAAAAACCTGGTTTTAAGGGAGGTTCAAGTGGTAGAACACTTGCCTAGCAAGCCTGAGATCCTGAGTTCAAGCCCTAGTACAGCCATAAAGTTACCTCATACGTATAGTCTTTGACTCTTTTATTTTTCCTCCCCATTTTCTTTAAAAAAAATTGTGAGAGAGGAAAGAAGAGCCAAAGAGCAAAGGTGAGTGGGAAATCCACACTGGAAAAGTTATGACAGTTTTTCTTCCAAAAATTTTGCCCAGATACTGGAGGACCAGGCCTGTAATCGTAGCTAGTCTGAGGATCACAATTCAAAGCCAATCCTGAGTAAGAAAGTCCATGAGACTCTATCTCTACTTCCAGAAAACCAGAATGGGTACTGTGGCTCAAAGCCGTAAAGGGCTTGAGCAAAAACAGCTCAAGGACAGCACTCAAGCCTAGAGTTCAAGTCTCACAACCAAACCAAAAAAAAGGAGAGAGAGAGAGAAAAAAAAAAGAAGGAAGGAAGGAAGGAAAGAAAGAAAGAGAGAGAGAGAGGAGGGAGGGAGGGAGGGACAGAGGAAGGAAAATTACTAGCAAAAATGTCAAAGTGATATTTACAATGTGGATATAATGTTCTTTGATCAAATTCACTCTATCTATATTACTCTTTCTTAACCACTCTCCCACCTCACCTCTCGTTTTTCTTTTAACAGACTTTGTGTTATTTTTGTGCTATTTTATTGTGCTACTTTATAGAAGGTCAGATCTGTTACCCATCTAAATCTTTGAAAGTATTCTATGCAGCACTCTCTTTTCCCACTTCTCACAGCCACTCATTTCCTCCATCTTTTAAAATGATAAAAGTCTCTCTTTTACAACAACAACAAGGAAGATCTTCAACAGGCGATATCCTGAAAACTTTGCTTATTATGCAACATTAGCTAGACCCTGAGGCAAGAGTAAAAAGGTGCCAGGGCCACAGAGAATGGCCATCTTACACACCATTCTTTCCTCCAAACCATCGTGAGTTGCAGAATGCAGGATTTTGAAAATAACAAGTTTAATTTGTGTTAATTTTTTTAGATAGTGAGGAATCAATATTAAATTCCTTCAATGTGGTAATGTAGTTAAGAATATAATTTTTAAGTTTGTCGGACAGTATATATATTTCAAAGTTTGGTGCAAAACATCGCTGTGGCAGAGCACCACGTGTGGGGGCAGAATGAGGAGACATCTCTCCCTTAATTCTCTAGCAAACTTTAATATGCACAGCAGTCAGTTAGGAGTCATGATAAAATGTAGATGCCATTTAGTAGGCCTGTGACAAAGCTGGGATACTATAGTTCTTTCTTTTTGTTTGTTTGGCTGGTTCATTTCTGTTCATTTGATGCAAGGTCTTACTATGTAATCCGGGCTAGTCTCAAACTCACTCTGTAGCTCAGGCTGTCTTTGAATTTGCTATCTTCCTATATTAACTAACATACTGAATTCTGAGATTATACATATTCACGTCATCTGACTACATGAGAGTCTGCATTTCTAACAAGCCCCCAGGTGATATTAACATTTTTAGTCTGGCTCCCAGACTGAGTAGCTCCTAGACTGAGTAACTGGGCCTAGAAGCCAACACTGTTTTATCACAGAACTGGGGAGCATGTTACACAACTTTGATCGATGTTTTCTGAATCAAGAAGACCTGGAAGACATGCAGAATGCATTTGTTGTATATCTATCCTGGGGATTGAATTCAGGGCCTGAGTACTGTTTCTAAGCTTTTGTGCTCAAGGCTAGTGATCTACCACATAAGCCACAGCTCCACTTCTGGCTTTTGGGTGGTTAATGGGAGGAAAGAGTCTCATGTACTTTCCTGCCCAGGCTAGCTTCAAACTGTGATCCTCAGATCTCAGCCTCCTGAGTAGTTAAGATTATAGGTATGAGCCACTGGTGCCAGAAATATGCCTATTTATAGTTAAGTTTTGCTCAGAGTAGTTAAGTCTTTTTAAAAAAAAATTAATTATCTTTAAGTAGTTGTGCAAGCAAAGGGGTTGGCCATCTAACAGCAGTTTTATGACTACAATGTATCTTGTTCAATGTCTCCTCTTTCAACAAACTCACCCATTCCTTCTCATCCATCCCTTCTCTCACTCCTCTTAATTTTTCAGGATATACATCAGGTGATATAACTGTACAAAATTCCTTTGTCCACATCATAAAGTATACAAGACAGATAGAACAATTCTCATTTCTCTGCACTGGAGCCTGATAGTCTGAGTTTTACAAATAAGGTAAATGCAGAAAAAATCACCCTGCAAGGAGCTCACATCATGAACCATACATATTCTTATCATGAAAATTGATGTCAAGAGTAGAAAAAAAGGGCTGGGAAGGTGGCTCAGTGGTAGAGCGCTTGCCTTGCATGCCAGAGGCCCTGGGTTCGATTCCTCAGCAACACATAAGCAAAAAGAAAAAAGCCGGAAGTGGTAGAGCTCAAGTGGTAGAGCGCTAGCCTTGAGCTGAAGAGCTGAGGGACAGTGCCCAGGCCCAGAGTTCAGGCCCCATGACCATAAAAAAAAAAAAAGAGTAGAAAAAATTTTTAAAAACCTATTGCACGTTTTGATTATTTCCAAGAGAAACAAACGAAACAAATGGGAGTCAGGCCATTTGGGGGTGTAGAACTTAGTACAAATGAGGTTTGCTTTCTAAGAACAGTAGTCATGAAAAAAATCAAAAGTTAAACAGGCCACAACTGCCTGCTAAACAACCTGCACATTTTGCTATCTCATGAAAAGCATAATGATGGTAACGAGGTGAATTAATAAACCTCCTAGTGAAACCACCATTCAAATACATGTGGGGTAATTTAATTAGCCTCAGCTGCACTTTCTCCGTCAATGCCAAACTTACACGGATTGAATTGTTAAACATATTTTTCACTCTTGTGATTCTGAGAAGTTTATTTTTTACCTGGCAAATTATTTTAAATGTGAGACAGAGCAGGGTAGCAGTGGTGAAATCACACAGGAAGCCCTTCTCTCTGTTCCCCAGCCTGGTCCTCACGGCACCAATCCAGTGCACAAAGATCTGGTGTGAATTTCAGATCCCGGGTCTGCTCTAAATCATGGGAACAGGAGAAATTAGAAATGACATCGTTTACCCAGGGGCCTTTGCCATGGAGTACTTTTTTTGGGGGGGAGGGGGAGATTTTTACATGAGTCTCAGAACTTGTTCTTCATTAAGTCACGTGTATCATTATGTCATTGTGTTAGGGAGGAAAGCAAGAACATATTATTACATATTATTAGCTGGAGATTTATTTTTTTAACTCTACCTTTCTCATTTCACTTCGTTGTATGTGGTGTTTCCTGTCTTTGCCCCCTAATCTCAGATATCTATTCTTTCTTTCATCTCCAGATTTTTGTGTTGTTGTTTTTTTTTTTAATTGTGGCAACCTGTGCTGACTTTCTTGGTGCAAGACACTGAGGAAATACATTTCTTCATTTGCACAATTTCAGAAACACACTCCATAATGCTGGTCAAACAGAGTCTCTGGTCATTTCACTTTTTTGTTGGTCCATTCCATTGCTCTCCCTTACCCTTTCCAGCTTTCATTTTTAGAGCAAGGGAGGAAATCATGAGAAATAACTTTTTTTTTTTTAGGAGAAGGAGAATGATTGTCATTGAAACTGATATGTCTACTTGATAACAAAAACTGTCCAAGCCTCCCACAGAATGTGAGCCCGGAGGCTGGGAAGAACAAAGCCCCCCTCTGAGGGGAGTCGGGAGGGGCAGGGGTCATGTGCAGCCTCTCATCCCGGTGGCACCAGCCAGAGCCCACAAACCATTTTATCATCTTCTGGCCGTAGGAGATCAAGGGAGGCAGTGTTTGGAAAGTTGCCTTCCAGGGGCTGAGTTAAGTATTTTGTCTTTTGTTTGTCCTGGTGGCTTCCCTTTTTGCTTTTTTTTTTTTTAAGATCTGAGGCCAGGGAAACTTCTGGACCCCATTTCTTTCCTTTTTTCTTTCTTTCTTTCTTTCTTTTGGTCTAATTTGGGTGGAAGCTTCATGAGTACTTTCCTAACTTGTTCCTGTGCCTCTCCCTTCCCCGCATAAACCAGGAACCTTTTATTGGTCCTTGGAAGCAAGAAAAGGACATTTTGTTTCTCTAGTGAGGACCTATTTCTGCTCCAGATCAAAAGCAGTTTTGACTATGTTTGTAGAAGTTTTCCATACGCTACTTTTTAATTTTTTAATGATAAATGTATGAAATAAGTCATCAAACTTAGAAAATAATAATAAATATTTCTAAGGAGATGTCTATGACCCAGAGAGGTTAGTTTAGTATTGTCAAAATTAATAGCAATATGTGCTCACTTCAACAGCACATATACTAAAAGTGGAATGATATAGAGAAGATTAGCATGGCCCCTCTGCCTGCAAGGATGACACACAAATTTGTGGTGTTCCATATTTTTTAATTAACAGCAATATATAAAAATACTGCATTCAAATATGTCATGTGATATTACTTCCTAAATTGTTAACAATAAAATGCTCATCTGGGGGGGGCCTGGGAAGGTGGCTCAGTGGTAGAGCGCTTGCCTTGCATGCCTGAGGCCCTGGCTTCGATTCCTCAGCACCACATAAGCAAAAAGAAAAAAGCCAGAAGTGGCGCTGTGGCTCAGGTGGTAGAGCACTAGCCTGAGCTGAAGAGCTGAAGGACAGTGCCCAGGCCCAGAGTTTAGGCCCACTACCGGACCCCCCCCCAAAAAAAAAGAGTCTGGGAGGGGTTAGTGGCTGGTTGTGGCCAATAAGACGGGCCACTAATGAATGGTATGAGATTTTGTTTTGGAGGGATGATGAAAATGTCTTAAATCAATAGAAGTGATAGTCATTCAATTTTGAGTATACTAGAAAACAGTCAATTGTGTACTAAATCGTTTAAATAGGGATACAGGTGGACCAATTGCAACAATGAGATATACAAGTCATTATGTCAAAAAAACGAACTTTACAACTTTGGTGGGCGGGGGAGAGGGGAGAGGATAGGAAGTGGGAAGCGATGGGAAGGGGAAACAAAGGAGGAGGCAAAAATGCTTGATAAGAAATGTACTCATTATATTGCCCATGTAATTGTAACTCCTCTGTACAGTATTTTCACAATAAAAATAAAAATAAAAAAAATTAAAAAATAAGATCACCTTTATTGGAGAACTTTTAAATTTTACTAAGGCCTAAATGGCAAAGAAGAGACCACCAATCTATCCTCCTTTTTGAATCCAAGTGGAATATTTAAATCATTCAAAACCATCACAGCATAAAAATCCTCATTTCTATCCTTCTCTCTGTCCACCTTCTCCCTCATTCCATCCTATCCAGAAGTAAACAGTTTCATTAGTTTTTTCTTTTGTTTTCTATCTCTCAAGTGATTCTCAAATTGTAGCCTTGCAGCTTGAATCTATGGCTGGATGCCAGATACTCATTGAATTGGAATTTCTAATTTAGTAAGTCTGGAGCAGGACCTGATGATTATATCTGTAGCAAGTTCCCAGGTAATGCTGATGATGTGGTGATGCTGGTTTGTAGCACCAATAAAGGTTAAGAAGAGGAGTCAGGACAAAGAAGAGATCAGTGACAAGAATAAGGAAAGGTCCAGGGTAATTAGGCAGCATCTTGAGTTTGGTAGGTAGATGAGAGGACCAAATATTTTCCTTACGCAACCTAAGCAATGGAAAGAGTGATACTAAAGAGCCTTCAAGAGTAAGGAGATTGCAAGATGAGGCTGGAGGAAGCATCAGGCAGCTCATTCTGCATACCCAGCTCTGTGGCTGCTCAGCAATATGACTGAGGCCACAAAATTTTTAATTCTCTTTACATAACACTATCATGAAATAATTTAATATGTTTTCAACTATATATTTGCTGAAATATGGATATAGATCAAGCATTTCTCATGAAAATCTGTGTCTGAATTAAAATTTATATTAGATATTTTAAAACAGCATGACCAATACTTTAATCCTTCAGCACCCAGAGGTCAAGGATTTCTGTGCCAGGAATGGATCAGGTATGCAAATATAATGGTAATACAGAGCATGTGCCTGGAGCAACATGTCAGCTTCTGTCATCTTGGATGTCCCAGAGACTTGGATGTCCAGGTGTGCTGGAACATACTGTAGTCCTACCACACACAAGCTGGTGCAGGAGGATATGAGGCTGAACAATCTGGCCTACACAGTAAGAACCTATCTCAAAATAATGAATAAGTATAAAAAAAGCAAATATAAAATAACTTTGTGTAACTAAATATCTCACTCAATGGTTCTCATCAATAGCACAGATTGAAATATTTTTGATATATTGAGGTAAGACACTAACCCTGAGAAAGAGAGAGATACTTGCTCAATGCTGAAAATGGAACAGTAGCCAGGAACTGGTGGGTAACGTGGTCAGGAAACGGAAAGATTCAAATAAGCTATTGGAATTCCAACAGAAGTCATGGAGTAAAGGCAGAAGAATGACATGGGGACGCAAGAAATCCCCTGCTTTGTAAAGTGACCTTGAACTTCATCAATCAAATGTAATCCTTCTGTCTTTGAACTTTCACGCAATGTGTACTTCTTTGGTAAATATTTAGTATACTTTGAAGTGTAACTATCATGGTATCTATAGAACCCCTCCCCAGCTTCTCTTTGCACACACACACACACACACACACACACACACACATTCTCATTAGACTGAAAATTCTCTGAAATTTGGAGTGATGCTTTCTTCATTTACTGCAGTTTACTAAATCTCAATAAATGTCAAATTAGGTTCAAGATGATTATAAACAAAATAATATAGAGACTGGACAATGTGAAAAATAGAAGGCCAGGTGTGGTGCAATATCACAGAGCTCTGCCCTCTGTGTCTTCTTGTCCATTATTTTTGCTCAAGTTTTGTATGGAAGCCTCGTCAGGCAAATATCACAAATATGAGCCAGAGTGCATCATTAAATGCTTTTAAACGAGAGTCTGAGCAGCAAGCAGGATAGGCTCATAATAAAGTTGAGACTGAAAGGAATGGCACAAATATCTCAGGGTCATCCACTCAGCACAGCTTTTGTACCAAGCACGTGTTCAGCTCTGCATGTGTTTGCGGCTGGAGTTATAGCAATTGTCCCAAGGCCAAGTGTTAATGGAAATATGAAAGTGAAAACAAGAGAAGGAAGATAAGTCAGTCCCAAAGCCCTGGTCCTCAGACCAGCGCCCACTAGATGACACACTTGAGTATTACATTGTTAGAACAAACTTACAGTCTAAGATACAGAAACCAGACAGGGTAAGCTAACATCCACAAATGCCACCACAACAGGTTTGAACACCGTGACTGATACTTTAATCCTTCAGCACCCAGAGGTCAAGGATTTCTGTGCCAGGAATGGATCAGTTACGCAAATATAATGGTAATGCAGAGCATGTGCCCGGAGCAACATGTCAGCCTGTGTCATCTTGGATGTCCCAGAGACTACACATGACACAAGCCAGGATATCCGAAATACTAACATCAACTTCCTCCTTACAGCACTCTACATCCTTTCAAGGATAATTAACAATTTGGCAAAATTGATTTTGAAAAGAGGAGAAACAAAGACCAACTTTTATTTACTTTTTTCATTTTCTTTCCCTAAGATCTATTTCCCCCTGTACTCCTTACAGTTCAAGTTCATTCTGTAAACAATTGAGTCTCATTTTGTTTTTGAATGTTGGGTAACTCTATAGTTTAACAGCCATCCGGACACATCTGGTGACTCTCCTGTCTACATTTATGTAGCCTGGACCATCCACAGGAAAATGCAGCCTGAATTTTGCACAGGACTGTGGAAAGAGCATGGCATCTCTCTCAAAGTGAAATGGAAAAACTTAGTCGGCCCAGGGAGGCCTCCATGTTGAGCTGCAGATTTGGATGTGTGGAGCCAAATCTTCATTCCATGTGACTCCAGGGGAGTTTTGGTCAGCATGTAATTCCATGTGGCTTGGGCAAGGAAAAGACAAGAAGAACATGAAACTGCCAAGTCTGAGGCCTATTACGCAGTTGTGACCTGACCTAAAATGTGATGCCGAGTTGTGTGTGGGTACCTCAACCATAAAAAGGCAGCTGTGGTCTTATTAGTCGTGAACTTGAGATCATTTTAGCAGAAGACGAATTGCCCCTAAATGATTGATCTGGTATTCAGAGGAAATGCTGTTCTCTGTGTTTCTCCCAAATGGAGACACTAACCAGACGCTTGTCCCACACCCAGAATGGGTATTTGTGGTGTGGCTTGTACCATGGCCTGCTGGGGAATGATGACCTTGGACTGACAGTTCCCCTTTAAGTAGCAAACTTGTGTTTTTCATCTTAACATGATATGCAAGCAGAACTGAGACACAACTACACCCTTTCACACACCACATGTCTGTGCCAGGTTTAAGCTGATAAAGTAGGAAGGAATATTTTGCAAGTAGCCTGGCTGAGGCTGGAATTAGGGCTGTTGAATGAAAGATGGTGATCCTTTTTTTTTTTACCCTCAAACCCCCTCAAAGAAAATCACAGAGACACTCCATGAACATGGTCTCAAAGTAGCTTAAAATTTCAAGCCAAGAAAAAGGTCCCTCCCCTTTCTTTGTGAGGGTCTGCAGAAAAATAACCTGTTTGCTTGAGAGATTAGACTTAACAGCTTCAGCCGTGCATAGGAAGGTCTGACCCTGACAATTATGGGGCAGTCAGGAAATCAGCAGTGGAGGAGAAAAGTAAGCCCAGATCAGCTGGCCAAACTCACATAGGATAAGAACTTGGAAGGGAAGAATTGGAGCCTGAGTAAGTCTATTCTACACCCTTGTCTTCCCCTGAGCCACACACAAATGAAAATCTTGGGCAGATGGTACGAGATTTCCCACATAACATACACATGGAGTCCCTTATTTCTAAAAATCAAAAACAGAGCATTAGTATTATTCCTATTCTGCTTCCTAACCTATAACACAGAGCTTGATTTTCTCCTGAACCTTCTGCTCACCTTGTAGTGCCTTGAGCCTTTGTGGGGGAGTGGAGAACAGGAGGGTAAACCGCCAGGACCCAGGCGTTTTAGGTCTTGGAGCATACAGATTACTTCCAGGTGTGAACTAAAAAAAGTCAAGTGTTATATTAGCTATTTGATGAGAATAAAAGCCTTGAGAATAATATCTCCTGTTTGTATAGCATTTGATTACTTACAGAGCAATTTCTGCTCTTACCTCATTTTCATTCTCACAAAGGCTGTGTGAAATAAGTCAGACAGGTGTTAGTTCCCACAGATGAAGAAACTGAGCCCCCAGTTGATTCTGTAACTGGCCAGAAATCACAAAAGTATGTGGTAGAGCTGGCATGGTCTTGAGAGCTTGTCATTGCATGAGATCTTATCTTGGGTTATAAAATAACACAATAGTATGTGTGACCCATAAGCATCCTCTGGCATCATAAATTCACCCATAACCCCTCCTTCAGTGGTGGTTCCTCAACTGAGATCACTATAACATCTTCCTTATAGCTCTCTCAAGTTTCACTCCGTGAAGCCTATCAAACTTCTTTCTAAGAGGATATCCTTGACACTAAATTTTGGACTGGACCAAGTTGCTCTTTGAATGGGATATTTGCCAAATTGCTAATTAAGAAGCCTACTAAGAGATGTATTCTTCCTGTCTCTTTTCCTTGCCAGTAATCACTGTGAGGTGATTGTTTTTGCTGTCCACCAACAAACAAGCTTGCTCATTTTCATCTTTGCATGTGATCTAGAAATGTGACACTAGAAATACATGCTTGTACATACTTTTATACCTCTGTACATACTATCTTTTGACCACTGCAGGAAGGCCTTTTAGAACGTAAGAATCTGAAAGGACTTTTTCAAAACACAGTATTTTCTTTTCAACATAGAATCCTGTAATAAACTCGGCTAGGTACGGGGTCTCATATAATAGCTCGCAGCTTAGAATGTTCTGCCTCCAAATATGAAATGCCTTGCTCTCCCACCATTTTTTAAGACTTTACCCCAACCTCATCTTCTCAATGCATTTTCTTCCCCACTACAAGCCTATTGAACTCTTAACCCACCCGCCTCAGCCTCACATTGTAATCTTATTTCCATTGTACCATTCCCGTTTCCCTTCCACACATAACACATAAATCATGTAATCACTTACTTGGTATGTCTATTTATTATAATCTGACTCTTCCTTCAAGAATTAAGTCCTAAAAGGGACAGGAGAAAGTTGGTTTTCTTTTTTGTACACTGATGTATACCAAATGCCTAAACCAGGACCTAACATATGATAAGTGCTCAAAGATGTTCTCCTCCATATATATACACCCCTCTTTGTCCTGAAAGATTGCTCATTTTTCTGTCTTTAGGAATCACTAAAATTTTTAAATATTTAATATTATTATTTTAAATATATATTTGTATTGTAAGGATACTGTACAGGGCGGTTACAGCTACATGAGTAAGGTAGTAAGTACATTTCCTATTGAGCATTGTTACCCCCTCCTTTGTTTTTCCCCTACCATCCCTTCCCTCCCCACCTCCTCAACTCCTCCCTTCCCCTCACAAATTTGTAAACTTTGTTTTCAGCATTGTGTTTTGTACATCTCATTGTTACAATGGGTAAACCTGTATCCTTCTTTCGGCATTTTGTTATTTCCCTTCCCATCCCAAATTAGAAAAATGTATATACAAGATTCAGAACACCCGTGAACAGGAAACATAGACTTGGATCTTATCCTAGGTTCTTTTGGTCTGTAAATATAACACCAATGGAAATGGCATCCCTTAGAGATTCCTTTCTATGATGCAAGTGAAGTCAAGTAATTTAAATAGCTCCTTGACTTAGTATTATCTGTGTGTTTACTAATAAAGTCACTCATTTATGGATGGAAAAAAAAGATTCAGGGCACCGACATCAAATACAGGGAATCACTAATTTTTTTTTTTATTGTGAGAATACCATACAGAGGAGTTACAATTACATGGGCAAGATAACAAGTACATTTCTTATCAAGCATTGTTGCCTCCTCCTTTGTGTCCCCTTCCCATCCCTTCCCATATACCACCCTCTCCTTCCCTAATCCTCACCCCACCCCACACCCCCCACCAAAGTTGTAAAGTTCGTTTTTCAACATAAGGACTTGTACATCTCACTGTTGCAATGGGTCCACCTGTATCCCTAGTTAAACAATTTGCTTTTGCCCTTCCCCTCCACAAATTATACCAACATCAAATACAGTGAAAGCATGAGTTATACCGTGGGGGAGAGACATACAAAGCAACAAAGAAATCATCTTATAAATATGTTAGAAACAAACGCATGAAAGGGGAAAAAAACAAAAAAAAACATTTGAATACTTATCTTGGGGTTCATTCCCCTAACATCAACTTATCTGACCTTTTCTGCTCGACTCAAACATACACTAGTTATTGCAAATAAGGGAAACCCTGGGACCTATGTTTCTTTGGGCCTGGCTTACTTCACTTAATATAAGTTTTTCCAAGTCTTTCGATTTCCTAGCAAATGGGGCAATGTCATTCTTTCTGATGGAGGCATAGATTTCCATTGTGTACATATACCACACTTTCTTGATCCATTCATCTACTGAGGGGCATCTGGGTTGCTTCCATATCTTAGCTATGGTAAATAATGCTGCAATAAACATAGTC
>NW_012267443.1:769051-847767 GCF_000151885.1 Dipodomys ordii
TTTTGGGCATTTACCCAAATGTTTACAAACAAGACCACACTAAAGCTACCAGCACAACTATGTTTATTGCAGCATTATTTACCATAGCTAAGATATGGAAGCAACCCAGATGCCCCTCAGTAGATGAACGGATCAAGAAAGTGTGGTATATATACACAACGGAATTCTATTCCTCCATCAGAAAGAATGACATTGCCCCATTTGCTAGGAAATGGAAAGACTTGGAAAAACTTAAGTGAAGTAAGCCAGGCCCAAAGAAACATAGGTCCCAGGGTTTCCCTTATTTGCAATAACTAGTGTATATCTGAGACAAACAGAAACGGACAGATAAGTTGATGTTAGGTGAAATGAACCCCAAGATAAGTATTCAAATGTTTTTTATTTCATGCGATTGTTTCTAACATATTTATAAGATAATTTCTTTGTTGCTTTGTATGTCCCTCCCCCACGGTATAACCCCTGCTTTCATTATATTTGATGTTGGTATAATTTGTGGAGGGGAAGGGAAAAAACAAATCGTTTAACTAGGAATACAGGTGGACCCATTGCAACAATGAGATGTACAAGTTGTTATGTGGAAAAACAAACTTTACAACTTTGGCCGGGGGGTGGGGGGAAGCGGGGGTGGGATATGGGAAGGGATGGGAAGGGCACACAAAGGAGGAGGCAACAATGCTTGATAAGAAATGTACTCATTATTATATATGCCCATGTAATTGTAACTCCTCTGTATGGTATTTTCACAATTAAAAAAAAAGTTGGCAAAGAGATTACACTAAAGGACTGAATTTGCCACATAGTAAAACAAATATAAAATACATGGGAGAAACTATCCACCATGATAATTTGTTATCATCTCGAACATACAAAATACTAAATACATTAATATGAAAAGACGTCTATTAAAGAAGAGTAAATCACATGAATGGACAATTCTCAGAATGTTCAGAAATACAAAAAAATCTCTCAGTCTCCAGTGGCCATAGAGATGTGTGTTTAAAAAAGATTGAAGTTGGGGCTGGGAAGGTGGCTCAGTGGTAGAGCATTTGCCTTGTATGCCAGAGGCCCTGGGTTCGATTCCTCAGCACCATATAAGCAGGAAAAAAAGCCGGAAGTGGCGCTGTGGCTCAAGTGGTAGAACGCTAGCCTTGAGCTGAAGAGCTGAGGGACAGCGCCCAGGCCCAGAGTTCAGGCCCCATGACTGGACCCAAAAAAAAAATTAAAAAAAAAAAGATTGAAGTTCTACCTATAGCTTTCATATACATATATATGTGTATATATACATATATAATGTTTATATACACATATACACATACATATATATGTTTATATATATGGAGAGAGGAATAATATATTCTTGAATATAGTTTCAACTGTTTTAAAAAGATTTTACCTTTTTTGGAGCGTTTTCCTGTTTGCAGTGAAATTGAAAGGGAAGAACAGAAAATTTCCATGTTTCCTTTACCCCCTGCCATGCACAGCCTCCATTCCCCCACCTAAGTGATGCGCTTGTTACAGTGGGCTTGCACCCTGACAAGGAATGGTCACCCAAGTCCATACTTACAGTATGGACAAACATGCACAGTGATATGTAAGTACCATTACAAGATCATAGGAGCATTTTATCTGCTTTAAATAAAACAAAACCTCTTCTGTGCTGAAACCGTTTGTTTTCCCCTCATATCTCCTGGCAGCCACTGATATTTTTATTCTCTTCACAATTTACCCATTGCCAGAATGTTACATGTTTGGGGTTACCCAGTTGTAGGCTATTCAAATTGACTTCTTTCACATAATCATATGCAGTTAAAGTCCCTCCATGGCTTTCCATGGCTTGAGAGCTCATTTTTTTGAATGTTGAATATTTCATTATCCAACATACCACAGTTGGAAGACTTATCCACTTACCTATTGAAGAATAGCTTAGACCCTTCATTCCTTTCTGTAAGGCTTCCATAGCCCCAAAGAGTCATTGGTGTTGTTTTCTTACATTGTCTTCATTCTCTGTGTCTGAACTTTTTATTTTCATAAGCATACAGTCATATTGGGTTAGGGTTCCTAATGACTTCAGTATAATTTGATAATCTGCAAAAATCCTATTTCCAAATATAATCATATTAACAAGTATTGTGCATGAGGACTTTAACATTTTGTGGGGAAAGGTGCTACAATTAAACCCATGGTGTTAATCAGATAGTAAATGGCATTAAGACAATACAGTTTTACCTTTCACTTTTGCTTTTTTCTTATTATTATCTTTAAGTAGTACAAAGGACTTGCCTTTTAACAAATCAGTTTATGAATATATCTTGATCAATGTCACCCCTTTCAATTGCCTTACCCATCCCTCCCTCACCCACCCCATTCCCTCAATTTTTTGTGGGTTTATTTCTAGGTCTTCTAATCTTTCTTTTGGTTTTCAGGCCTGTTTTGTGCCAGTACCACACTGTTTTAATTACTATGGCTGTGTAATAGAATTTGAAGTGTGGCATTGCTATTCCTCCAACACTATTCTGCCTGCTAAGGATTGCTTTCACTATTGTTTTTTGTTGTTCCATATGAATTTGTGAGTTGCTTTCTCTATCTCATTGAGAAATGCTATTGAGAGTTTGATAAGTATTACATTGAATTAGTAGATTGCTTTGGGCAGTATTGCTATTTTTACCATGCTAATTCTTCTAATCCAGGATATTTGTCAATAATAGTGAGGAGCGTAAGGAATCTGCTGTAAGCATAGCAGGTCAGGAAATCATACATGTGTTATAGCTCCCATGAAAGCTGCAGTCAGGCCTGTTTGTCTTTTCTCACTAATCCTTCATAATACCCCTGTTTCATAATGTGATTTTGCAAAATTAAGCTCAAACAGCCCCAAATTATATAATTAATTACATTTGGCTCCAATTACATTGACTAATTGTTCTAAGCCTGCTTGCAGGCTACCTGCAGCTTGAGGTAGAATAAAGCAGGTGGGGAAGGCTCATTATCTTAGTAGTTCTTTGTGCTAGCTAATCTGATTTTTAAAATTGGTATGAATTTCCCATGGATCATACCATAAGTCAGATGGGTCACATTGATCCAAGCACACCATGTCACATGTGCTTGTATAACTCTTCATCCAGAGACCTTTGATATGTCTAACCCGCAGCCAAGCATTTCCTTCTCCAATCCATTCTGATCAAACTCAGTTTATTTTCCTGACATGGTACCCTGAACAATAATGATCCTGGACTAGGAAGTAGAGAGTCGTTGTGGGTACAATGAGAATGGCTGTGTGCTCCAGAAAAACTACCTGCAACATTTGAATCTTTTTAACAGTTTAAAGGGATTTTTGTTGATGAAATGGTTGTTGAAAAGACTTTAAAGCCTAATTCAAAATATTCTTCTAGGAACAACAATGTCACCTTGACATTTTCAGGAATGCAGAATCTATAATACTGCATGCATGTAATCCCAACTATTCAAAACTTGGAGGTAAGGGGATCATACTCTGAGGCTATCCAGGCAAAAGCATGAGACCCTATCTGAAAAACAAAACTAAAAGCTAAAAGACACAGGCATGACCCTTAGTTTAATCCTTCCAGGGGCAGATTTCAGAACCTCAACCCAAACTACTGAACCAGAATCTGAAATCTTCCTGATTGACGTGTACACTTTTGAACTCTATGTAAAAGAGTTTTATGAAAGCAAGGATCAGTCTGTCCAATGTGTGAATCATTCTCTCATCAGTGGCCAAACTGTGAGACCTGTAGTAAAAGGTGGTCAAAGAGAAAGAAGTCTGTGTGTTATTATTCTCTTACTGCAATTAGTCTTCAATCCCTACTCTAGGTTTGTTCCTGATATAAGAACCTGGCTGTGTTCTGGTTACCATCATTGTTCTTTTCACTAACTCTTAAAATCTTCAAAGTGACATTCTGTATTATATCCCTAAACTAATTTTCTAGCTACCTTTCCTCTTCTAATTTGTATACTCCGGCTTAGTAGATGTCTTTGTAATTCCTTGGATAAAAACTACATATTTTTCCCCATAAGATTTGCTAGAATAATTTCTATCTTCTTTCCTAATTGGAATGATATTGGCATGCTAGTGCGGTAGTCCGTATTATACCATTTGAAATTCTGACCCCATATTCAGCTTCTCTTTTGAGCAATATTTACAATCTCAAAAGGTTTATTTTCCTTTTTACTTAAGCAAATACTTCAGAGGCTAGGTAACTACTAAAAATAATCTGTCATAATGCCAATATAAATATCAGCAAAACTAAATCAAAAGTTCTGTGAACTATCCAAGGATATATGTGCAGGATATATGTATTAAATTTAATTTATTTCATTATATATAATAATAATTTTAGAATTATATATATATAGCTCAGTAGCATTAAGTGCATTCACAATTTTTAAATATTTTTATTGTAAAGATACTGTACAGAGGGATTACAGTTACATGAGCCAAGTAATGAGTACATTTCCTACAGAGCATTGTTACCCCCCTTCCCTTTGTCCCCTACCATCCTTTCCCTCCCCACCTCCTCAATTCCTCCTTCCCCCCTCACCCGAAGTTGTAAAGTTTGCTTTCAACATAGTGTCTTGTACATCTCATTGTTATAATGGGTCAACCTGTAGCCTTGTTTCAGCATTTTGTTATTTCCCTTCCTCTCCTCAAATTGGAAAAACGTATATACAAGATGCAGAGCACCAGAATCAAATACAGTGAAAACAGGGGTTATGCCATGGGGGAAGAACATACAAAAGAAACAAAAAAATCACATAGTACATTAGCATTCATGATTTTTATGCAACTATAATCAACTCCAGAATTTTGTCATCTTCCCCAAGTGAAACTCTGTACTAATTCAATACTTCCCATTTCCCATCCTCTAGCCACTGCTTATTGATATCTCTTATAAGTTGAATCATATGGTCCTTATCATTTTTTAACCTTAACTTCACTTAGCATAGTGTCTTCAAGGTCCATCCATAGAATAACCTGCATTCCAATTTTCTTCTTTTTTGTGGTTGAATAGCACTTCATTGAAGGTATATGCCTCATTATGTTTATCCATTTTTTCCTTCAGTGGATACGTGGGTTATTTCCACAATTTGGCTGTTGTGAATGCTATTGTAAATGTGGTTGTATAAACAGTAGTTTAGGTTTTTAAAATTTTTTGAACATTAAATGCATTTGGAGGCAAAGCACATCCAGTAGAATTTATTGTTACATTGATTCAATGTCAAAACTTTCAAGGTGTTCATCAATCATTATTCATCAACTAAATAGCAATCTGATAATCAATTCTCCAGTCTAAATAGAACACAGTACTCATCAACATAAAAAGAGAATCTAAACAATGTGAAGGGAGATTGTGGAAGTTTGTGTATAGAATATAATAAAGATTGTCTTATAGTGAAGATTAACATTCAACTTAAAAATAGGCCCCTAATCAGATCATAGTCCTTAAAAACTACATCTAATTTAGAATTACCAAGACTGAACTTATCTTCATTTAAAATACATTTCTTCAGCTTTCCCTGTCACTCCTTGAAGACTCTCCACAGTAGTATTACCTGGGTGCTTCTGCTTATGTCTTGTGGTATTTGGATTAAGGATGGTTTTCTTTGAAAATGCTCTATTTATCCACCTCAAGCCACTAGATCTGTAGCCAACATGGTATTAATGGGATGCAGTCTTATTGACAGTAATCACAGCGTGGATTGCTAACCACAGGATAAGATCAAGATGCATATTTGAATTGGCTGCATTTATGTTCCAGATGCAAGATGATTATCTGACAGCAGAGGCAACATGATTTAATACATAAGGCCCAGGGCCAGAATGAGGAAATCTGGGTTTTATTCCTGGCTACATCTCTTAGGCCATGTATACATGAGTGTACTGCTTTATAATTGCATTGTTCTTCTTGAACTCAAATTGCTCCCTGCCCTGCCACCAATAGTGTATTACTATGCATAGCTATGATAGCATTGCCTGGCTTCTTTTTTTTCTTTTGTTTCCTCACCTTCCCCATTTCTTATTATATTTGTATTATATTTGTGCTATATGAGCAATGCATAAATATATCTTACTTTTTCTTTAGGCTATAGAAAATATTAATGTCCCTTTTAATCTTTAAGCTCTGTTCCCTCTTCTCTTATCGTTAATCTGTCGCATCTGCTTTTATTTTATACATCCTCTGATTTTAAAGACTCACTCCATTTCTCCTCTACCCTCTTTTTTAAACCTACACCAGTGAAACCTTCTCAGATATGCAATGGCACTTGGAGAAATACTACAAGGCACTACAGAACAAAAAGAGCAAATAAGGAAACAGACTAGAGAACATGATGAGTTTCAAGTATCTTCAGGATAGAATTTCACATAAACTAAAACTGCTCTCAATACATCCCATCCTTCTACAACCTTCTACAAGAAGGTTGACAGCAGAATATTCCTGAACCATGAGTTTCCTTGAAAATGAAAGAACGATTTCCAAGTGGTTTTCCTCTTTATGATCAGCAAAGAAATGTTTCTTCTGACTTCTGTTATATTGGGCATTCTTCTGCATTATGTAAACTCCCACCAGTGATAAAACAGTAGGGATCAGAGAAAGTAGATCTACAATTAGGGCTGCCATAAGCATGGGCTCCCTTATCCCCATCCACAGCATTCTTTACCCTTAGAAATAGCCAGTCACTGAAGAGATTTACTATTGGGCTCAAAGGGGATAAATAATAGTCATGTTGCTTGGATAAAGCTTGATGTTTTCCTAGGTCACATTGGCAAAGAGGCAGAGAAGAGAGGGTTGGAAACCAGTTATATTGGCCAGGATGTGCTATTTGGGATTGTGTTTTCTTTGTTCCTTTCAAGTTCCAGTAGTTATATATTGGGTGATTCAGAGTAGAGTTAACCCTCAGTAATTTTTTCAGCAATAAAATATTATTGGCAAAAATAAAAACCCATATTTCCTTGACCTGGATATTTCTGCAAAATACAATGCACTTTTGACAATACATGTGGGTTCCAATTCTTTTTCTGTTTCTGAAGCATCAAAACAGTTTAATAATTCTTACATATGTGTGTACATACACATGTACACACCTGAATATGAATATATTCATATATTGCTATGGTAAAGGTTATATAATGTCATATTATACATACATACATGTGTGTGTGTGTATATATATATATATATATATTCACTTTAACAATGGAGCAGAAAGGCTGAAACCTTAAAATTCCCTACCACCTTACCACATACTAGTTTTCCAAGCTAACCTGCTTTTGAAGCTTTCAAATCATCTTTTTCTTTGGTATTTTTTCTTTTCCTCTAGAATTTTTTTTTTTGAGAAGAAAGCACCATAGGAATAATGGAAGTTTTAGTCACTTTTCTCTGGTCATGACCAGTTGTCTAGAATTGGTATGTTTTGTGTCCTGTTTCGCTTGTGAATCATTAACTAACATATAATAATATCGTTGAATATTTAAAAACTTACAAAATCGGCCTGGGAAGGTGGCTCAGTGATAGAGTGCTTCTTTTGCATGCATGAGGCTCTGGGTTTGATTCCTCACGACATAAGCAGAAAAAGCCAGAAATGGCACTGTGGCTCAAGTGGTAGAGCGCTAGCCTTGAGCTCAGAGACAAAGCCCAGGCCCAGAGTTCAAGTCCCGTGACGGACCCAAAAAAAATTACAAAATCAACTCTTTCTACATATTTTTAAATGCATTTTCTATTCTTAACATTGTTTAGGAATTTTTTTCAATATTTGCACAAATTCACAGCATTTCAATTATATATGAGTGCTTCCAATTCATTTGTCAACTTTTCAAATCTAATTAAAATATTTAAAATGGATATGATCCACTTAACCTTGTGAAATTATTAATGTGCTTCTTAAAAGCAACACTAGCTAGGTCAGAGTTTTAACCAAATTTCATAAATGAGATCCATTACTAAATAATGGCATTTGTCAAAAACATTAAAGCTTGGGACATCTTTCAACATTTGAAGTCGACATTCTTTAGGTGACATAGACAAAACGCCTATATTTCTGTTGTTTCTAAGAAGCCTAGTAAATGATATTTGCTATTGCAATGCAACAGACTAAGACAGTAACCAAATAGGAAACATGGGAAAATTTCTTTTTTAAGAAGCAATATAGGGGATTTAGGGGTTGGGGGTTTAGCTCAGCGGAGGAGCACCTGCCTGGCGCGTGAAAGGCCCTGAGTTTGGTCCTCAGCTCTGGAGAAAAAAAAATATATATATAGCTAATGAGAAATGGAAAATAAGGTTGAATTGGAATATTGCTATTTTACAATCTTTAAACGAATGAATTAGCAACAGCAACTAATATCTCACAGAAAGAACTCCTGATGGAAGAACAAGCCACCACTCTGAAATAGTCTTGACAAAACAAATCAAAACAGAATTCAAGAACACTTTAGATACAACTACTAATTTATGGTAAATACAATAAAGCCATTTAAGAAATATATTAAACTACACCATGAAGATACACTCAGCAAAATCCCAACTCAAGGAAATTTTTACAACATGAACAACTTATATCCTCAATAAATAAATTATGAGACAAAAGGAAGGGAGAGAAGATTTATAGATCAGAAGTCTTAGAGTTAGGACAGCCAAGCAAAATATGGAAATATACTATTATATAAAAATGAGCTATTTTTTAAAATGAACATTTAGGAAACCATTGGAAATGTCAACATTGACAAGATATATATATATATATATATATATAATATTAGGAATTGGTAGCTATTTTTAGGTTTGAAATGTTACTATGGGTTTTCTTGTAATATTATTGCCACATACATGACTTCTTGCCATATAAATAATATTGAATTATTTCCAAATGAATTGATATATATTACATACTATAAGACAATATATGTCATACTGTGATATCTAGTTGGTAAGCCATAGGAGAAGTAGGTAAAACATAAATAAGTATAAATGACACAAGCCTAGACGTGAGCTGATAAATGTTGAACTGCTGCTTCCATGAGTACAGAGAGATCCATTATGCCATTCTGTCTACTGTCATACTTTTGAAACACCCCATGGTTAAAAAAAAATACTTAAACTTAATTAGAACACAAAAAAAAGAAAAGAGAGGAAAAAATAACTCAGACACTACGCCTTGCTCTTTGCTCAGGAGACTATGCTTATCAGTTCAAAGACTAGACTTACAGAAGCTATAAGGGGTCACATTAGGAAAGCAATGCTTTGAAAGCCATTTAAATAAAGCCCGCTCCAACATCAGACTTAGAATGTTTAGACCCTGGAGTATGTTAACTTCAGAATATCTTTAAGAACCCCAAAGTTGTACTCAGTCTCTGTATGTATAAATTTCTGAGGCAAAAGTGCTTAGCCTTTTCATTAAACCCATAAAGAAATCCCCCTCCCCCCACAACTTTGAAGAAACTACTGTTCTAAGGGAAAATGAAAAAAGCTGAAAACATAAACCAGTGGGTTCTATGGCAAACCCAACAGGAAGTAAGCAGTTGTGGATACTGCAGGAGTGCCATGAATTCGATACTTGGACACTACCCACAGTGTCTGGTTACATTTGTGGTCAGTTTTTTGACCTTATTCTCCTTGCTGAAGAAAAGGTTTGGTGAATCATGACCCCTGCACCTTCCCTACCAACCACTGCAGCAGAGTTCACGCAGCTATAATGGCAATCATCCTCCAGGGAATTCTAATGCAGACTTCCAGTTTAGAATATTGAGTGGTTCTGGAGTTTAATAAAGCATTATGAAGCCTCTGTTCATTTAAAAGTCCTCTGGTGCTACAAAATGAGGTGAAGTTTAGGAAACCATGTGTTAGTTTGGCATACCAGACATCTAAAGGAAGATGAAATAGAAACTTCCAAAGTTATTTACTTTGTGGAGCCAACTTTCATGATTTATCCATCTCAGTGGGTTATACAGTCCGTAACGTAGTCTCTAAGAAGAAGAGAGAAGGTACTTTTTTTTTTTTAAGTCAATCGTCTTTCTTCTGCAGCAGATAATCAGAGCTCTTGACCCACTGGTTGGAGAGTGGAAGCAGTGATATTGGCAACTAGCAAGAAGAGTTTTTACAATAGCAAGAGGGTTTTAAGTTCAAGTCTATGCTGTTATATTAAAATGGACATTGAGTTCCAGAACTCAGTTGGGAACCTTGTCTCATTATTCAAGAATGATAATAACTGCCCAGTGGCTCGCACCTATAATCCTAGTGACTCAGCAGGCTGAGACCTGCCAGCCAAAGCAGAAATAGCTAAAATAACCATCTCTAAGATAACCACCAAAAAGCCAGGGTAGAGGTGTGACTCAAGTGGTAGAGTGCCAGCTGTGAGTAAGCAATTTGCATAAGCACTAGGCCTTGAGTTCAAGCCCTAGCTCTGAAAAGAAAAACTTATAATAACTATAAAAGAAGCACTATAGATCCTTGGAAGTTATGCTGGTGATTAAAGAGTTTAACAATTCAGTAAATAGGCATGTTTTTAACATCATACGTTTTTAGAGACTCATCTAAAAGTAAGCTTATGCTCCTTCTAGAGAAATAATGACCAACGTACATTATTGCTAACTATCCAAGATTAATTAATTCAGTATTAGGACAAGATAAGTGCATTAGAAGAAGACCTTGCTATCTATTATATAAGTTGATGTTAGATCTTTGGCTGAATAAAGGGGGATGTCCCTAAAAATACTTAGCAATCAAAGGGGGGGTCACTTGTAGTGAAGTCACTTGTAGTCTGCATTCATTTGATTCCTAATTTATGTTTCTTGAACATGCACCATAAGTCACATAGCATTTTATACATTGTGCATATGTTCTCATATAAGCCTGTGTGATAGTTACTATGATCCATTTTCACAGATAGAAACCTGAAACAGAGAATTTAAGTCTTGTGCTAACAGATGCATAGCTGCTCAGTGGCAGAGCCTAGATTCAAATACTGGCTCATTCCAGAATCTGCAGTCTTACTCAGGGTCCCAAACTGGCACAATCTATCCAGAATAACTAAGCCAAACCCCCATTTCAGCCCAGATACCCTACAATGAATGAACGGACCAGGAAAATGGAACTGTACTCATGCATTAGAATGAGTGATAATGCATCATTCACAAAGAAATGGAAGGATCTGGAAAAAATCATGTCAAGTGAAGTAAGTCAGACCCCAGAGAGACAAAGAATGCATGTTTATAAATATATAAGTAAACATTTCAGGATAGTATCTAAGTATACAGAAATATACTAACCGAAAGATGGTAGATTCGGGAAAAAATTCAAACAATGTAATTCCTTAGAAAGACTAAATCACACTCCAACAAAATAAACACCAGGAAATGGGTACTTGAAAGGGGGAGGGACTAATGGGGGATGAATGATAACAGGAAGGGAGGGATAAGGCAGTCATAAAATTCACTGTACGTCCTACAAATTTAAGAAAATTGAAGGAAAAGGTGGGATTGGGAGAGATGCGAGGAGAATGGTGAAAAGATGACAATGATCAAGATGCATTGCATTCATAAATGGTTTTGTTGAATCGTAACTCCTTTGTACAACTAAAGATAATTTTAAAATTGACATTAATTTGTTTGTTTATGTTGGTCCTGGGTCTTGAACTCAGAACCTGAGGGCTGTCTCTTCGGATTTTTGCTTAAAATAGATTCATCTTCTGGTTTTTTTGGTAGTTAATTGGAGATAAAAGTGTCACAGACTTTTCTGCCTGGACTGGCTTTGAAGCATGATCCTCAGAGCCTAGCCTGCTGAGTAACTAGGAGTACAGGTATGAACCACCAGCACCTGCTCTACATTTATTTTGAGAAGCTACTTGAGGCAACATTTTCTGTGTTATTGACATGTGATGTAGCACAGTACTGGCTCTATCAGTGACCCTGGTTAGGTTACTTAACTCTTTTCTCTAAGTAAATGTGCTAGAAATAATAGAACTTGCCTCAGGAAGAGTTTCTGAAGAAGAAACATTTAACCTATGTACTGTCTCTTAACCCATGTAAAGCATTTCTCATGTGTGGTACATATAGTAATGATAATGATAACCATAATAACATGATTAAATATTTTCTCTGTACTTAATAAACATCCAACAAATTTAGGTTAAAATATTTCAGCATGCTCAGTGTCTATCACATTTTGAATGGTTTTTAATTTATTCAATTTAACATCATCATTGAATTCAAGGACTTAGTGAAATCACTTTTAGCAGCTAGTAACTAATGATTTATCAATAAAGACAATTCTTTCCAGGAAAGATCTGTATACTACTAAGATGTCTTAAATCTGTGATTTGAAGATCAGCTAATTAAATATTACTCAGACCCACTCCCTCTTAACTAAGGGCTGATATTATTTAATGATCATTAAGAAAACATTTTTACACTGGTCTGACTATACTTTTCATAGAGATAGCAGAACTTAATGTCAACTCTGAATGTCTTTCAAGTGTGCTGAGATTATTATAAGGCAGGATGTTGCAGAAAGATGTTAATCAGGACTAGAGGGGACAAAGAGTTCTGCCAAGTAACTAAATATCCTGGCCAATATTCAAACTTAATATGCTTAGGGAATTGTGATCTCAGGTCTGATTTCAAACTTGCAATGACAATGCAAGAAGTCTGATTTCAGAGAAGGAACACTATGCCAGTAGACTTTGGCAGCAGAATATATATATATATATATATATATATATATATATATATATATATACTATATACATATATATATTCAACTTGGTTCTTTGGGATTTCATAACAAGAGGAAAATGGTTCTTTCCTATAATCCAGCTGAAGCTGAATACAAACCTGTGGTCAGGGGATGAGTAACGAGATGTAAACCTAGAGGAAAAGATGAAAGAGCTGGGCATTTGCAGGGCCACAGCCAAATGTAGTCCATAACAGGCCAGTAACTCTGAGAGAAAAGTAGAAGCCAAGATGTGACTGTAACCTCTAGTCTAGGTGTATGTATTGGGAGATATTAGAGGAGGCTGTAGCAAAGACAAGGATTTCCTACGTATCTACAGAAACTAAAAACAAGTATAGAGAAGCATGGGCAATTTGGGATAGTAGTAGGGAATAATATTACAATCTCTTTCTAGAATGATCCTGAGATCACCACACTGGGACCCATTTATGAGAATCAGGGATGCCCCTGAAATGTATGAAGAGTATTTGTATATGTATGTATGTGTGAAGTTTTCTGAGGAAGGAAGAAGGAAGTTGATAGCTATCATCAGGTTCTCCAAGTGGCTTGTTATCCAAAAATGTGTCCAACTACTAGGAGTATAATTTGTATAGATTTTTAATTTGGTAGTTACATTAACAATACATATTGACCTACCTTGGAACTTCATTAGGAACATAGTACACAATTAAACCCAAGTATTTCTACATTGCCAATCATTTTAAAATTTGAATTAGCATACATCAGTAACAGGAGGTTTACATGCATACATACATATGTATGTGCGGTATGCATTGACATACATCTTCATGTCCAGATGGGAGTCACCTGGTGGTGAGAGCTTATCTGCCTTCAGAGACATTACTACAAAGATGGAAGCCTGATCAGCTCACTTGTGACTCCTTTACTAACACTGTTCTTTCTTCACAATGGCCCTTGGTATGTGACTGCACCTCCATTTTAGTTTTGCTGTGCTGCATCTACCACAAATAATAAAATTTATCCACAAGCATGGCTGGTTCTTTTTTTTCTTTTTTGTTTAATAAATTTTTTATTGTGAAAATAATGTACAGAGAGGTTACAGTTACATGAGCAATCCCTCCTACCTCCTCAACTACTTCCTCCCACCCTCACCCCCCACCCCACCTAAATTGTAAAGATCGTTTTTGTTTTTGGTTGGTTGTGGGGCTTGAACTCTGGGCCTGAGTGCTGTCCCTGCGCTCTTCAGCTCTTCAGCTCAAGTCGAGCGCTCTATTGCTTGAGCCACAGCACCACTTCCGTAAAGATCATTTTTTGACATAACATCTTGTACATCTCATTGTTGCAATGGGTCCACCTGTATCCCCATTTAAACAATTTGTTTTTTCCCTTCCCCTCCAAGTATGACTGGTTCTTAGACTTCTATTTACAAAGTGGCCCCAATCTGACAAGGTTTTCCCAAAAAGAAAGAATTCAATGAGTTTTTTTTTCCACAAAGCTGAAATTTTTTCATTTAAGCTATTATTTCTACTGATAAAGACAGAAGACTATTTCCTGACTACTTATTTGGTGTTGAAGTCTTTATGTATTGATGGTTTGCTCTTTGGTTTCTATACTACTTGATCTGCATGGGCCCCTAATTTTTTAGAAAACTTTAGCTCATGAAATTAAAATTGTGGGGCTGATGATCTTCTGAACAGCAATGCATTGAGCTTCCACGTGAATGCAGCAATCAAACAAGTAGCTGTGTTTCTTCTCTACAGTGGCCTAGTGACTATTCATATGGCTGATTTCCTAGGAATTTGGGACTTCAAAATAAAATGACACAATAGTCTTAAGTGTTTGTTTATTAAATAGACCCTTGGCTTCAGGGTGCTAGCTAAGCTTAGCTAGGATAACATGTGGAACTTCGCAGTTCCATCTTCAACTTGAAATGTCCACACCATCATATTCAGTAAATGCTTGTTGAAATGGAATTGACTTGACTTGATCCAGGGGTCAAAAAAGTACCCACGCCACTTGCAGTTTCCCTCTGACTGCCCAGCCAGTTGCCAGTCAGCACAGGACGATCCATCTTTTGCGAATGAAAACTAGCTTTTGTAAAGAGATCAGCTATTACCACAAGAATCTACCTGAGAGTGAGTCCCAATTTTATTTCTGACTCGTTCTGTGACCTGACACAGCTGCTCAAGTGGTCTTCCTGTCTTACTTGCAAGCAATGAAAAAGTGTTCAATTGTTCTTGTTGCCTAAGAGTCTTGATGTAAAGATATTAAGTATGTGGACCCTACTCACGAAAACATTTTTGATATAGTTGTGGAGGCTAAGAGTTATGAAGCTGAAATATTTGAATCTCAGAATGTACCCATATAAACCCACTGTTTAAGTTAAGGTACTTTATAGTTAAGAATAAAGATAAGCCAGGCACTGGTGACACATGCCTGCAATCCTAGTTAATAAGGAAACAGAGATCTGTGGAATGTGGTTCAAAGTCAACCTGAGCAGGAAAATTGTGAGACTCTTATCTCTAATTAACTGCCAAAAAGCCAGAAGTGGACTTGGAGCTGCGGCTCGGTGATAGCCTTGAGCAAATAAAAATTAAGAGACAGTGCCTAGATCCTGAGTTCAAGCTCTAGCATAGTCATTTAAAAAAGAAAAGATATGTGATTAATTCATTGGTGATCTGTAGCAGTAATTAAGACATGTGGCTTTTTTTTTTAAAAAAAGCTCTATGTGTTGTTACTTTATCAGATGAATAGTGCATTAATTATACTTACAGCTGGTTTATTAAAGTCTCTATAAATTCATTTTATAGGAAAACCATTAAAATAAGCATCTGCGAAAGCCATAATAAGAATAAAAACTATCCCCTGCTTCCTTATACAACCACTTACAAAGAAAATCGAATTCAAGAAACAATGTGAACTTTGTTCATGAAACTTCAGGAAGGTCAGCTGACCTCCCTCTACTCCTTAACTCTACAAATAAGTAAAATCAACGGCACTGGGGCTCATGCTTATAATCTTAGCTACTCAGGAGGCTAAGGTATGATAATCAAGGTTTGAAGCCAGCCTATGCAGACAATTACCTCCAATTATAATACCAGCATAAAGCCAGAGTGGTTCAAGTAATAGAGCGTAAGGCTGTGTACCAGTACCAGCACACACACACACGAGTAAAACTTCACTCATACAATTGTTGTAAGGACTAAAAATGGCACTATATACATGTGTTAATATGGAAAATGACATGTGACTGTCATTAATTTTATCCAATGAATATTCTTCTTCTTATTGCCACAGTTGAAGTATTAGTTGTAGAAATACTTGAACAGCAAGAAAAAGAGTTAAAAAGTTTTACATCATTTTATTTTACTATTAAGTTGTAAGTTTCTTTTTTAATTTTATTTTTATTGTTATTGTAAAGGTGATATACAGAGGTGTTACAGTTACATGAATCAGGTAATGAGTACATGTTTCATCTGCTTTGTGGGAACAAGTTAATGTTAAATGAGATGCTGTAGACAAAAGGCTTAGCCCAGTGCCTGTCACCTTAAAAATACTCAAAACTTGAATACTATTTGAGTTTTTTACATCTTCTATTTTTTTCTTTATGCTTCTCTCTATATCCTGAAGCACACAGAAACTATAATAATTATTTAAATTTTATTTGCTAGCTCTATCATCTTTGTCTTTCATTTATTTATTTATTTTTGGGTCTGGTTGTGGGGCCTGAACTCTGGGCCTAGATGCTGTCCCTCAGCTCTTCAGCTCAAGGCTAGTGCTCTACCACTTGAGCCACAGCGCCACTTCCGGCTTTTTTCTTTTTGCTTATGTAGTGCTGAGGAATCAAACCCAGGGCCTCAGGCATGCAAGGCAAGCGCTCTACCACTGAGCCACCTTCCCAGTCCCTCATCTTTGTCTTTTAATATGGTCTCCTAATTGGGATTCTCTTAGTTATAAATCATATTCTCCTGCCTTTTCACATTTCTGGGGCTATGATTTGGATATAGGAAATCACCCAAAGGTTTATGTGCTAGAGACTTGTTTCTCAATGTGATAATGAGGTAGGCGGGGCCTAATAGGATCTAATTATTTCATTGATGGTGCTGCCCTCAGAAAGGGGAAATACAAAGCCAGCACTGGTGGCTCACACCTGTAATTCTAGCTACTCAGGAGGCTGAAATCTGAGGATCGCAATTCAAAGCCAAACTGGGCAGGAAAGTCCATGAGATCTTGCCTCCAATAAACCACCAGAAAACCGGAAGTGGTGCTGTTCTCAACTGGTAGAGTGCTGGCCTTGAGCTGAAGAGCTCAGGGACAGTGCCCAAGCCCAGAGTTCAAGCCCCATGAGAAAAAGGGAGAGGGAGGAGGGGAGGGAGGAGAGAGGGAAAAAGGGAGGGGGGATGGAGAGAGGGAAGAAGGGAGGGAGGAAGAGGGAGGGAGGAAGAGGGAGGGAGGGAGAGAGAAAGAGGGAGGGAGTGAGGGAGAAGAAATGCAGCTCTTGTATATCCCGATTAGTTCCTGCAAAAATGAGTTATTCCAAAAGAAACAAGACAGATTGGAGGCAGTGGGGGTGCTTGCTTAAATCTTGAGTTGAAAGCCCATTACAGAGAGAGAGAGAGAGAAACTGGCCTCCTCCCTAATCTGTGGCCTTCTGTCTCACCCAATGGTCTTTCCCTCTGAAGTGTATTTCAGCCAGGATGACATGAGAAAGCACAGAAGGTTTGAAACAGCAGCTTCAAACATTAGACAAAAGGCATCACAGGACTTCAAGCCCTGAGAGAAGGGAAGCAAACCAAAAGCAACTCACTCCTATGACTTCAGAACCAGTTTCATGGCTAAAGGGTCTCCAGAGTGAACATGGATAAGTCAATCAAGTGTTGGTGGTCTAGCTGAGTTGAATAAAACAGAACTGGTATACAGAGAGGCCAAGACACTTAGAACTTGTAGGGCAACATATTGGAGAGTAAACTCGGGGGGGAGGGGTGGTGAAGGTAGGAAAGATAGGCTTAAGGGGCCTTCTCCCTTAAGTCTATCTTTCCTACCTTCACCCCCCCCCCCCCGAGTTTCCTGTTGCTTTTGGTTTGCTTCCCTTCTCTCAGGGCTTGAAGTCCTGTGATGCCTTTTGTCTAATGTTTGAAGCTGCTGTTTCAAACCTTCTGTGCTTTCTCAATGCCAAAGATGGGAAGGAAAATCCAGTCCTTATTACTCCACCTTTACCAGAAGTCTTTACCTATTATTATTATGAATGCTAGCTTTAGGTACAAAACAGTACACATCTAGACGTCAGTCTAGAAGGAATAACAAATGAGACACATTGTAGACTATACTGATTTGTGTGTATGTGGTTATGGGATGTTATTAAACACATGTACCCACCAGGCATGCACTACATTATTTTTCTTTTTGTTTTTCACTTTTTACAACATGTGGCTTTTAGATTCTTGGCACTGGGCCAGACCTTATGTAAAAGCCACAAATTAGGAAGCTTTTGCATAATTTAAAATCCTCTATAAGGTATGATTAAGGCTTTGTAAATGACTTGGTAAATGAAAATTTTCCCTGAAAGAAAAAAATTTAATTTTCTTTTTTGTTTTACTCTGAATATTAACACTGTGTAATCCTCTCAGTTGAAGGTTAGATTTCTCTTTTATGTCTACATTGCAACAGGAATTTTACATACATTAGATGCTAAAATACGAGGATCCTAAGCAAGGTTTAATTTTTATTGCTTGCTATTATTAAGGATTATCACATTGGTCAATACTAGGGGTATGTGAGTATGTGTACAGAGGAAAGAAACATGTATACATGAATGGAAGAATGATAGTTAAGCTAAATTTCTTGCTTAAATAAATATTTTGTAATTGTGAATATAGAATTCAGCCTGCAAACTGAGAAGTATAAATCTATGATGAAATGTTGAGAAATTGAGGAATTCAGGAACTCAGACTCAACAAGAATTTCTCTTAGAATTTAACCACTGCATTTTGAGACCTATAAAATTCACTACAATATAAGAGCAATTTCTTCGAAGTTGTTCAAATGAGAAACACTTCCTAGATCCACAAACTATGGTATATATGTCTTTAAAAAATTACTCTTAAATCTTACATTTCCCCTTTGAGACATTTATTGTTCTTGGAGAAAGCAATATGTGTTTCTTATTCCTGAGTCTGTCTTCTATTAAACTAGAGAACCTTATAAATCAATAATAACCTCTTAGATATCAACCTCTTCATAATTATACCCTCCAAATCCAGGTAATTGTTTGCATATTTTATACAGAAATATATGGGGCGGGGGAAAACATGTGTTCCATTTGATTGGGAGGAAGGTTTAAAGATTCAGTTTGCTCTTTAACATTTATGAAGTTTGATTTTATCCTCTTTTATATTATATTTTAAAAATTAATTTGTTTCCCACAGAGAAACAAATACATCAAGTGATACTATACCACTCTAGGGAAAAACAAAAGAAAACTATTGTCTGTTAGGAACCAAAGTGAATTTTATTGAAATATGGCTTCTATTAAATATAATACTACATGGTCAGTGAATTGAAGAAAGGTTGGCTGTAGTTACATCAAGCTCTGAATGTCTTCCTGATATTTCTGCTTTATTTCCCACCCAAAAGTAGCTAATAGCCCAAATGAGGGTGATCTCAGATTAAGAAACAAGTTGAGAATATCTTGAAGGTTCATGTTTGCTCAACTTGTAAAGTGACAGCCGCCTGAGAGTCCTGTGGCTGTTTCCTCCATGCCTATTCTAGGTGCCAGCCATCTGTGTTTGTTTAGATTGTGTGTGTGTGTGTGTGTGTGTGTGTGTGTGTGTGTGCACGCACGCGCACGTGTATGCATGTGTGCATGTGGATGAAGAGGGCAGGGAAGGACAGATCTCAGGTTGCAGGTCTGAGTGTGGGCTCTGCCTCAGAATGAAACCTTCTGCCCGGTGTCTCTCAAACAAGACCTCTCCTCTGCTGGTCCCTCCAGAGAAGTAATTTCACCAATACCAGCTGCAAGGGGAATGTTTTGTGTTTTCTTTATTCAAAGTGAAAGATGTTGAACAGAAATTTTCAGAAGCACGTTTGTTTGGAAAAAAGGGGAAAGGAACATCAGGGAAACTGGAAAACATCCATGAAATTAGCTCTAAATCATGGCCAATACTGATCATTTCCTGACAAGCTGTCTGTCAGCCAAGCCACAACAATAGTTTATTCAGGGCCTTCTGCTGCCGACTGTACTACAGCATGGGTAGTGAAACAGTAGCACAATAGTGGGTATTTTCAGGTTTTAGCTTTCATAACTATCATAACGGATATACTGCACTGGATGTAGAGGAGTCCTCAAACACTTCGTTAATACAGCTCTTTTACAGGCTGGACTACCAAGAATGTGAAGAATATTGATTTAAAGTCCATGAGGACTGAGATGATTAACCAAGAGCAGTGAGAAAGAGTAAGACATAAGGATGCACTCAGTAAAGTTGGCTCCAAATTTGGCATTTATTTGTGGGGGGGGAGGGGGGAAAGCTTTTAATACAATGTCTATAAATAGGAGATGGAAATGAGCTAATCTGACTGTATGATTTTATTTATTCATTATTCATAACCAAAAAGAAATCCTGGCTGTCTTTTACTGATGCACTTATCTATAAGATTGTATAATATTCCTATGGCCTGAATATCATTGGGCTTTTTCTCTAGAGATTATCTTCCTCTTGCTCTCTTTTCTTGGCTTATTCTTTTTGTCTTTCTTTGTCTCTCTTCTCTCTCTCCCTCTTTCAGTGTCTGCCGCTTTTGCTTTTCTGACCTCGTTTGACAGTCTGTTGTTAAACATGCATTTGTCAATGTTGCATGCTAACACTTGTATCTTAATACAAGAGGAGGGCAAGCCAATTGTAGGGTTAACTTTCTGGATGTCACATCTATTTACAACAGAATGACTTGCATTCCCAACCTAGTGTCAAATTATCCATTTATGAAACTATTATAAGGTGTGAAACTGTCCTTCCTAAACTCTACTCAAGGGGAAAAATTACTATTTATTAACTGGACTTAAAAGCTTTTCGAAAGCTATTTTGAAAATAGCTCCTAAAACTTACTAGTAGTAGAAACACTTTGTGTTCCTAGATTGGTGTGATTCTGGGGCTTAGACCTCATTTGGACCCTTAGGAGAAGATCAAGAATCCTTATGGAGTATTTCACATATTTTGAGAATTATTTCAAATGAAAAACAGACTCACCTGGGTAGCATTTTGCCTTGAAAATTCACTGGCTAGAGTTTGCACACCACAGTGCAAAACATGCATAAGGAACTATTTAAAGAGCTGTACTTCTTGCTGTTCTGGTATTTGACAACTGCTATGAAAGATTTCTTCCTGGGTGGGTGTAAAGCAGCTTTGTCCTAAAGGCCTGCCTAAAAAATCTGTCAACACATAGTGCAATTTGCGTATTCCTGTAATGTTGTCTTATTTCATGAATCACCAAGCATGTAACTTCTTGGAATCATAGGATTCTCCTTAAAGATGCTCCAAGATCCTGTACTCATGAAACTTAGTGTGTGATTAGGAGAAACAACAGTAATAAATGTAGGAAATCAATGGGGACCATATATGTTTTGAAGTGATAGGAATGGTTTTGTGAGAAACATAGATGAATATGAATAGGACAGAGATCTAGGGGAAAGCTTGACTTGTGACAGCTAATATTGAAGACAGCCTCCACAGCCAAGAAAAATACAGGAAATAACCATCAAAGAACGAATGTGGGTTTATTACCCACAAAGGCAAACAACAATCTGAACTTAATGCCATTGTATTTTCATGAGCAAGGAGTGACTTGATAAAAGTCAAGTTTTATTAAGGAAAATTAGTCTGTCGATGATGGTAGGTAGTTTGGTGGGGGAACTCTCCAGAAGCATGAGCTCTGTCAGAGGGCTGTTGTTTGGAATGAATCTCAGGGGTCAGACAGGGACTAAGCTCATAACAGAGTTAGTGAAAGGAAGTCAGTGGGAGGATACTTTGAAGAAATAAACAAGGGTTTATGACAAGCAGACAGTTGGTAGAGATCTGTAATGAAGAGTTTCAAGGTGACATGGTGGCCTGAAGCTCAGGAAACTAGAACAATAGTATTGTCCAGAGAAATAAGGAAGTTAGAAATGTAGACAGGAAATTAATTTTTAATTTTAACCAAGTATTCAACAGTGTGTTTAAATACACTAGTTCGTATTGTTGGGGGGGGTTGTTTGTTTGTATTGTTTTTGTCTTTTTTTGTTGGTGGTGAGGCTTGAACTCTGGGCCTGGGCACTGTCCCTCAGTTCTTCAGCTCAAGGCAAGTACTCTATCACTTGAGCCGCTACATCACTTCTAGTTTTCTGTGTGGTTTATTAGAAATAACAGTCTCACAGACTTTCCAGCCCGGGATGGCTTTGAACCACGATCCTTAGATCTCAGCCTCCTGAGTAGCTAGGATTATAGGTATGAGCTACCAGTATCTGGCTTAGCATTTTTTAAACTTTAATTATCCCATCATTCTGATTTCTGGATATATAGTTCCCAAAAGTGAAGGAATGATTTGAATAAATCCTTGGCTTGTACATCCATATTGACAGCAGCATTATTCACAATATTCAAAAAGTAGAAATAACTGTCAGTTAATAGATGAATGGATAAACAAAATTAGATGTATACATTGAATGTAATATTATTCACCCTTGAAAAGGAATGATGCTCTGGCATGTAGCATAACATGGATGAGCCTTGAAGATACCATGCTCAATGAAATGATGGGCTGGGAAGTAGTACGATGGCAGAGCACATGTCTATCACGTGCATACACCCAGGTTCAATCTCTAGCATCACACACATATGCAAAAGCCAGACACACAAAAAGGAAAAATATTGTATGATTTCATCTATATGTGAGACCTACTGTAGTCAGACTCTTAGAGAAAAGGAGTAAAATAGTAGTTATCTAGAGCAAAGTAGTTACCAAGGGAATGGAGAAGTATTGTTTAACAGGTACAGAATTTGAGTTTGACTTGATAAAAATTTTCTTGAGACGGAGGCAGGAGTCGGCTTCACCACATTGTGAATATGCTTCTTGCTACTGAACGTATGCTTAAAATGGCTAAAATGGCAATCGATTTTATATTATGTCTACTGCCATATTTTTAAAAACTAATGTGACAAGCTGGTGATGTCACTCAGTAGTAAAACATATGCCCAGAATACATAAGGCCTTGGGTTCAGTTTCCAGCACTAGAATTAAAAATATGAATATGGGAAAGGAAAAATTTGGGAGCCCAAAAGATTTGTCTCCAAGGAACAAATGAACTCTGCTTGACTGCAACAAAATAAGACTACCACTTACCTCTCCTTTTCTCATCTGCAATCTGGGAGCAATAATGAGGATTAAAAGAAATAATGTATGTAAATATTAATTGCCTCTCTGTAACTAGTAACTTCCTTTTCAGTTGAAAAAGAAACACTGTGGACTTTGGCTTTTTCCCCTCGCAGAAGTAGACTTCAGGTGTCATTCGTCCTGAACAGAGTATCTTCAAAGAAGAGATGGGCAGCTGGCAGGGAACAGATGCCAGGGTCAAACAGGAAGAGCACTCTTTCTTGATGCAAAGAATGAAAACAAGGGAAAGGCCCTTGGATAGTACTGCTGCTGCCACATAGAGGCTTCATGCCCCAATCCCTGAGACTTCAGACATAGATTGCATTGTATTGTATCTTTACCTTAAAAAATTTCTGTAACTCGGTGAAGTATAAAGATTTGCTAGCTAAATTAGAACTGACTTCTGAGGAAGCTTGTGCCCAGAAAAGCGCAAATGATTTCAGTCTCTCTCAACAGTTCATGAACGCAGAAAGAGGCTCAAGAGAGAAGGAAGGCAGCACAGTGGTGAAAATCTACCACTACCACTACCACCACTGACATTGGAAATCTTTATGACTTAGCATATAATTGTAAATACCTTTAAAGTACCATATGTATTGCAAAATGGACATTGAGATCTTTCTAGCTTCTAGCTTCTGTCATTTCCTGGTTAATTTTAAAAGGAATTTTCTCATCGGTGGGGGGGGGGAAGGGGAGGGAAGGAGAAGGATTGGGATTGGGGGGGAGGGGGGAGGCTGGGAAGGGATGTGAAGGGTAAACAAAGGAGGAGGCTGCAATGCTTGGTAAGAAATGTATGCATTATCCTGCCCATGTAATTGTAACACCTCTGTACAGTATGTTCACAAATAAAATTAAATTAAATTAAAATAAATAAATAAATAAAAGGAATTTTCTCATAAGGGGTGTCAAAATCAGAAATACAAAATAAGCCAATTCTTTTCAAGAAATCTGAGTGATCCAATCTGTTAGCTTTTTAAAGAAACAATACCTGCCTGAAGTGACCTCACGAAGCAAGATCATGCCACGCACACAGGTTTGGAGGTCCTTTGTTACGCAAGCATTCCACACATCAGCACATTTAAAACTTCAGCAAACTTGGAGATCATTTGTGGTAAAGGAGAGACCAGAATCTAGGGCTGCTAATTCTGAGTTAAGTACATGTCTGACTGTGTCCACTGCTAGTGCAGGGGGGGTCACATGGCAGTCCTTCAAGAACCTACTAACCTCCAACACCCAACACTGGTCTAACAGAGCCAGCACAGAGCCTTTTGGACATTCTGATTGTGAGCTTCAGTTGCCACCTCTTCCAAAACAAACCTCACTCACTCTCTGATTTCCCATCCACATCACAGCTTCCTGCCACATTCTGCCCAGCCTCTGGCCTACTGGCTAGCACCACGGCCCATACCCACAAGAATAGTCTTGCCAGCTCTGAAGTTCAGACAGCAGATGTCCCCCCTCCAGCTTTGCATCAGAGGCATTGCAAAGATTCACCTCTGTGGGCTTCATTTATGGAAAACAATGATTTTCTCCCTACGGAATTCAAAACCCTAAGGAGGCAGTTCAGTAATTTAGCATTTTTTGTTTCATGTGAAAATATTACTTCTGGTTCATAATGGGAAGTTCAAAAACATTGCGTCTTATCATTAAAAGCTTTCAGAAGGGTGTAATCTAGGTTCTTTATAGGTATGTTCCCTATTAAATGTCTCCAGTTGCAGAACTCAGGTCTTTCTAAAAAGAAATACCTTGGATATCTTCAGTGGCTTGAAGAAAAGGTCTTTAATTTAGGTCTGAATTAGCAATGCAGATAAACACTTTAAAGTCCTTGGAATTCTCAGTTAGTTTTAACAAGCTTTTAAGATAAATCGAGGGTTTGTTTTATCTGTTATGTTGTAACTACTATGAAGTCAAGGAAGAGAAAAGGGGTCTCATCCATTTGAGATTAAAATAAAAAGAATGCAGTTCTGTAAAGCCAGATGCTCATCTGGTAGGACTTCTTGAACTGAGTAGGAAGTGGGCTTTGAATTCAAAGGTCTCACGTTTATTAGGTAGATGATCAACAACTTGAACCATGTCTCCAGCCTTGTTTTTTACTGTTTCATTTTTTTGAGATACAGTCTCACTTCCCACCTGAGCATGTGCCTGAGCCATAGTTCACCTACTTTAGCTTCTCATCATTGCCAGGATCATAGGTGAACACCACTGCATCTAGCTCCCCTTTATGGAGATGGAGTCTCACAGACTTCTGCTTTGGCTGGCCTGGAACCATGATCCATTTCATTTCAGCCTCCCTCATAGCTTTGAGTGATAAACAACACTGTGCCAAACTATAGTTTGAGATGGGGTCTTGCAAACTTTTCTTACCCATTGTACTCCTCCCATCCTTGGCCTCCCAAGTAGCTAGGATTACAGGCATAAGTCATCAACCTATGATTCTTTTTTTAAATTGATATCTTTATCAACAAACAAGAAGCAAGACTGTACTATATACAGGGCATTGGTCTGCAAAAGGAAGGTATAGCAAATAACTGCAATTAAATATTCTAAAATGTTAGTAGTAGATTCTCCTAGAGAGTGTGATAATGGGTGATATGTGTAGTACCTTTCACAGCAAGAGAGATTTTAGAGAGCTTCAAATACCACCATCATAGACAAAGAAATCTAAAGGGCACATATTACCTCTGTCAGTCATGCTTTGGCTCTCAGAAGTTGCACAGCCCAGTCCACAACATGACTGTCCTCTCTCATGACTATATTCTTCTGTTGCCAGGGCACCACCCCATCTCCTACATTGTAAATAAAGTTTCCAGAAAGAAAAGGTGCACTTACTTGACAGTCAGAAAGAATCATGGGCTATAATGGAACTGCTTTGGAATGCTTGGAGGATGTGAAAGGAAACCTTCTGGGTTAAGAGAAAAGGCCAAGGCCTTACTTTAAGATAGCATAAATTAAATAGACCCTGCATAACAAAACATTTTCCAGTGGTGCTAAAATTACTTTCTCCTGTTCATCTTCTTATGTTAATTCTTGGCTTCTATGTTACTATATTAGGACAATAATCTGCCATGTTGTAAATTGTAGGTTAGGAACATTCTGCAATATCAACAGTTCATATTGTCCTTAAATTTGTATGTATTCAAAATCCATATATTATTTATTAATCCCTCAGATTAGATAAAAATAAAATCCATACACTGTGGATCTTTTTATCTTTATAAAAATATTGATCATGATGTGTTGTACCTCATAAACTGATATGTTGAGTTGAAACCCCTTTGTACAACCACCCAAAGATAACTAAAAAAATCTAAAATAGTATTTAAAACAGTTAAATCCATTAAAATACAATTTGCTATACTATATTATAAAATACATTTACTATAATTTTGATATCTGTTAAGATTCATAGATAATTTTGAATATTTTGACCAGTAACTTTATAAGGACATATAAAAACATATAAATGAAAATATAAAAACATAAAATAGCTTCTATTTTCTATTTAATTTATAAAGTGTGCTTAAATTTTGTAACAATTATTAAATTTAGTTGATTGATATTTTGCCATCTCTCAGATACATAGAAACCATACCTTCACAAAAGCCTTTGCTTTTGCAATCCTGTGGGTATATTCATAAGGTAGAAGGATAAAAGTATTTGTTGTATTTTATTGTATTGTATACTGCATTATACTGTGTTTAACTATATTATACGGTATTGCTTGATGCTCTAAATGAAACCCAGGGCTTCATGAATACTAGATTAGCTCTAGAATGTATCTTATATACCAGTTTTTAATGAAAGACTAAAATTCCATGTAGGTGCCAATTCCAACAATCCTCTTGCGCCTATTTGTTCATGGAGTGTCCATTTAGTCTCCATGCCAGACAAGTTTGAAGCAAAACTGGATTGTCCTCCAAGGGGATTCCATCCCTGACCTCCTAGCAGAACAGGAAGAAGGCATCCCAGAGGAAGTGACTGATTCACCAGGAAACAGTGGTTTTACCAAAACAGACTGCCCTGGAGTTGTAAGCCAGAATTATAAGTACTCTAGCAGCCAGTTCTACAAGAGAGGGCCAGTTGTTTGCTTAGATTGACAGGTTAAGGAAAAGTAGTAGAACCACCCAAGGATGGAAGAAAACGAGTTCCACAAATACTTCTTTGAGTCAGTTCCTCAGCCCAACACTCAGATATATTTAAGATAAAAAGTGCTTGAACTTGACAGACAGCTGAGAGCACCGATTGTCTCAAGAGCACAGATACTTTGGAAATGATAAGGTGCAAACACTGTCAAATGGCTCCCTTTGCATCACACTGCAATCTGCGGCCATAAAGGCTGCCAGGACCAGCGGGGGCAAAGCTGCCAGCCATCCCTCAAAACACCAGGCTTCGCTATCTCAGAGCTTCCTGGACTACATAATGACAGGGGCCTATGCAGCCCAGGTTTGGGTAGTATTCGTGACAGGGAATCTGTAGCCATGGTACTCAGAGGGAGAACTTACAGGCAAGAGACTGTGTGGTCCCTCTGGGGAAGGCCTGAGATGAAGCCAGCTGGGTGTCTCTGGCTGGATAACCCTCCCTTCTCATTGCTAAGCTTGGAAGTAGGCTCACCACTGAAGTCAGGGCCTGGCTCATGGATTTGTATGTTCTCTTGGAACCATTCTGCTATCTCCCTCGAGAGAGTTTTTCTTGTTGGTGGTTGTGGTGGCCATGGGGCTTGAGCTCAGGGCCCAGGTGCTTTCCCTGTGATTGTTCTTTTGCCCAAGGCTAGTGCTCCACCACTTTGAGCCACACCTCACTTCTGTTTTTGTAGGAGGCTAATTGGAGATAAGAGTCTCATGGCTTTTCCTACCTGGGTGGTTTCGAACCATGATCCTCTGATCTTGGCTTCCTGAGCATCTAGGATTACAGGAGTGAGCCATCAATGCCAGGACCCCTTGAGAGAAATTTGAAGTTTTCCAAGACTCCTCTGGATTTTAGATGGTAATTAACACGTAAGTGCAACTTGAATAGATTCTCTTCTATAACAGCCATACAGAATTGGATACACAGAATTCACTCTGGGTAGCTCCATTAATTAAAGAAGACAGGATTACTGGACTGTGGACTCTTTGCTCTGGACCACATATGTGAGAAACCCTCATCTATTCTCCCCTAAAACACCATATATTCACAAATACCCAGATTCTGGTACTATGATTGCTAAAATTATTCATCACTGCCCTTGTTTATCAAATTCTTATTCTGAACCTACTATGGGCCATCTTATTAAAATACAGGAATAGAGATATTCACAATGAGATTACATCCTTAGATGGTTTTAGAATTGTGGGCAGATTCTCCTCTGCATGGAAGAGTTAAGATGCAATCCAGTTTGGAGTAGGAAGGAGGACTTAACCAAACTTCATGTGCCAGCCCATTGAGTCTACTAATGTTCTACACCATTATATAGAAGTATGGGTGACCTGATTCTCTTCCCTGTGCAACTGCCTAATTGAATCTTATACCAGTGAATGAGCCCAGGGACAGCATAGAGAGAGGAATGGAGGCTGCAGAGTGAGGTGTCTGCAGACCCATTGTTGATGATGACATGTTTTACCATCAGTGTTAACAAGGACTATTTTCCTATGTGGGTCCTCCAGTGCTGTTTTGCTGTTTTGAGACAAAGCCTCCTTATGCTGTGCTTCAACTCTCAATCCTCCTGCCTCAGCCTCCTGAGAGCTGGGATTACAGATGTGGGCCACTGTGCCTTGGTTTTGTCCTAAATTTTTTTTTCCTGTCTGTAGGTGTCTCTTTTTTTTTAAAAAAAAACAACTTTTTATTTATTGTTATTGTAAAGGTGATGTACAGAGGGGTTATGGTTACATAAGTCAGATAAAGAGTACATTTCTTTTTGAAAAATGTCACCCCTCTCTCATTCTCTCTTAGCTCATTTTCATGATAATATCTAGTGAATACCACTGCTGCATTTGTTCACCCTTTGTCCCACCATTTCTGTGCCTCTTACCTTCCCAATGACAGATAAATGAACAAACAGAACAAAAGGAAAAGATAATAAACACAGAAACAAAAAAAGGTTTAAAAACCCTCTTGTTTCCATTTCCTGGAGTTCATTTTGATAAATACTATTTTATATGATCAGCTGCACATAGGCAGTGCACCTTTGTGATGCTCTCTCCTAAGAATATCCTCCTTTGGTCTCATTCTGTGTGAATGACTAGGGATGTACATAATTTATCATGTCCCAGTGTATTTTATTTTCCTTTTACCATCTAACCTGCACACTTGTAGGTTATAGGCACAGAACACAAACAAGGTCCCTCTAAAGCTACCAATGCAATCATGTTCATTGCAGCATTGTTTACCATAGTGAAGATAGGGAATCAGCCCAAATGCCAAATAGATTAAGTGATGTATATATACAATGGGATTCAACTCACCCATCAGAAAGAATGATATTGTACTATTGGAAGACTTGGAAAAATTATATTAAGTGAAATAAACCAGACCTTAAGAAACATAGGTTGCATGCCATCTCTCATTTGTCATAATTTTTTTTATGTTAACAATCCATTCTATTCTGTGGCTTTCACATCCAAGATGTTCTGACTCTATGCATTCTGTCTTGTCTTTGATCGTGTATTCACCCCCCCCCCCAACAAATGTCCTACAGTCCCTAACCAGCTATGTACTTTGCTGTGGACATACTACTTATACATCAAAAACCAACAAAGGTACCATATATTGCTACTATTAAAACAAATAATAAAGGTTGAAGCTCATTTTTCTTCTGTTTTTATGTGTCAAATATTTATTTCCTGTTTTACTTTATATTTATAATCTGTCCTTATTGCAGTAAGTCACTGAGGTCAGGAAACTGGCCCAAGATTACATAGCTGGAATTCAGCAGATCTCAAATCCAAAGCTCAATTCTTTGGGCCCAACTCCACCCCCTCAAATCTCTTCTCTGAATTAAAATGCTGTGTGACATCTAAATATCTGTGATACAGACTCTGATTGTGTCTCTTTTTCATCCTTAGTATTTTTGTCTTCTGTTCTTCTGTTTTTTTTTCTTTTCATTTTGAATACTGGGTTCTAGGTTTTTGCTGTTGTTAATATTAGCAATTGGAATGTTGTCCATTGTCAACATTTCTTCAGAGAATATGCCTTAATGCCGTTAAGCTATGTCTTCTATTTCATTCATTTTAATTTTCATATTTTATTTTCTTTCATCTATTTTCCAGCGGTTGTTTGTTGTTCTTTTTTGATAATTAGTTCACTAATCTCTGGCTTTCTTCAACATATTTCTCTCACTGTAAATTTTCTCAAGTTTTAATAACCAATGTTAATTTTTTTCAGTTCTAAGTATCTTCTTCATCTCTTTTACTAGTTTACAGTGAATTAATTATTTGAGTTTTAAAAATTACCTTTCAAGCATGTAGTTCTCTAACTCAACTCTGATCAGGACTACCGGGGAAAGTTACCAGACTAGCTGTTGTACATGGTCACTTCTCATCCATCTGTGTGTGCTTGGAAAGAATATATACATCTCAGTTTTTAAGACCATGTTCTACATACCCATCCTGTAACAGGGATGATTTTATTGTTTGTTATCTTTTATATCCTTTGTGTTTTCTTCCTTTCTATCCAGGTACCAAAATGGGAAGAGGTATTTATTTTCACAGTGATCACAAATTTACCAATTTCTCTTATTAAATTAATTTGACAAAAGATTTCTTTTCTATGAACTGAATCTATTGTTTTTAGATCCATTCATATTTAGAATTTAGTGTTCCCTAGAAAATTAAATCCTTCACCATTAATTAGTGACTTCCTTATTAAGACTTTTGCCTTAAAATCCATTATATCTTGTATCAATACCACAACACCAACTTCCTCTTAGATAGTATTTCCCTGGTATAGCTTTTCTTGTCCTCAGTTCAATATTCCTAGCAGAAATGTTTTGGGAAAATATCACAAAACTGGATTTTTGTAATATTTATTTTTGAATTCAGTATGATTGTCATCTTTACTGTTAGCTTGTTTTTGTTACAGTTATAGGAATGTAAAATAGAGCCTGTCTGGGGCATGGGCACTAGTGAGAGGAAGAAGGGTGAATACAGAGGGTGAAGGAAGGTGAGTATTGTCAAAATGCCTTATGTACATAGAAGAAGGGAGGGACAAGAAGAGAGGGAGAGCAATGGAGGGGGTGATTTTTAGGTACATGCTAATTGTTCAAAGATGCTTATTCATGGTATTTAACATGTGCATCTATTACCTGAATTATATAAACCTTGATTATGCTTTCCCCTTCTCCCTCACCTTCATTTATTCAAGCTTTCTGTGAGTTTCCTTTCACTATCTTGATACACAGACACTATATTTTTTGTTATATTTTTATTGTAAAGATACTTACAGAGGAGTTACAGTTACATGAGCAAGTCCATTTCCTATCTAGCATTGTTACCCCCTCCTTTGTTTTTCCCCTACCATCCCTTCCCTCCCTACCTCCCCAACTCCTCTCTCCCCCCAACCAAGTGGTAAAGTTTGTTCTCAGCATAGTGCCTGGTACATCTCATTGTTACAATGGGTCAACCTGTATCCTTGTTGAAGCATTTTGTTATTTCCCTTCCCGTCCCCAAATTAGGAATATATATCTCTATCTAGATAGATAGATAGATAGATAGATAGATAGATAGATAGATAGATAGATAGATAGATAGGTAGATAGATAGATAGATAGACAGATAGATAGATAGACAGATAGATAGATAGATGATGCAGGGCACCAGAATCAAATACAGTGAAAACAGAGGTTATACCATGGAGGAACATATGAAAGAAACAAAAGAAATCACATAGTACATTATAAGTACATTGAAAACAACAGCAACAAAGATAAAAAACTCTTGTGTCTTGGGGTTCATTTTGCTTACCACCATCTTATATGGTCCTATGTGCATAATTTTTTACCTTTTCTACTTGACTATTTTATATAATTTACCATTAATAGTCTCTTTTACTTTCCTTCTCACTCTAGTCCCATCAAAGAGTTCCACAATTTTAAAAGTGTTCTGTGTGTGTGTGTGTGTGTGTGTGTTTGTGTGTGTGTGTGTGTGTGTGTGATGTTGTATGTATTTATGTATGTATTTATCTGGTGAGCACACATTAGACCTCAGCCACTGCTTTTTCTTTTCTTTTTTGGGGGGAGGGTGTCATAGGGCTTGAAGTCTGGGCTTGAAAGTTGCCCCTCAGCTCTTCAGTTCAAGGCTAGTGCTCTACCACTTGAACCACAACTCCACTTCCAGCCACTGCTTTTTTCTTTATACTGCATCTGATGCATGAAGGACAAATACATGAGAAATTCCCACTCAATGTCTCTTTTTTTTCATGATTCGAATCTCTGAGATGAATATAATGATAGTCTTTAAGGTAGAATTTCTGTTTAATACTTTTCTCTTCGGTTTTCTAACCTGTTATTTATTCTATTGCGTATCTAATTTAATCACTGCAATTTTAGTTTCTGAAAGTTTTATTTGGTTGTTTTTAAAATTAGCTTGGAACTTTCAATGTTTTTGTTTTTATTGTATTTTAATAGTAACTTTAATATTTTAATGAATACAATAAGTTTTGCATATTTATCTATTATTTGAACTTGCTTGGCCTTTGTTATCTGTTTACTTTCTGGTGACAGCTTATTTCCTAGCATTTTGCTTAAATTTTATTATAAATGTGATGTACAGCGGGGTTACAATTACATAAGTCAGGTAATGAAAACATTTCTTTTTGAACAATGCTACACCCTCCCTCATTTTCTCCCACCTTTTTCCCTCCCATCCACCTTCCCCCAAGTTGTAAAGTTCATTTCCAACATAGTATCTGCTAGGTTTCAGTGCTGAATTAGTTCACCCTTTGTCCCATTGTTTCTGGGCTTCCCCTTCCTTCCCCAAATCAGATAAACTTAAATACAAGACAAAGGGTACAGAAATCAAAAACAGTGACAAAAGGGAATAAACCAAAGGGAAAAAAGAAAGAAAAAAATTACTGCAAGCAGTACAATTAAAAAAAAACCTTTTGTTTCCATTTCTTGGAGTTCATTTTGATAAGCACCAATTTCATATAGTCATATGCACATAGTATTGAGCCATTGTGATTGTCTCCTAAAAATATCCTCACTGTGTGAATGCTTAGAATGCTGTTTAATTAATCTTGTGTAATTAATTAATCAAGTGTAATTATTTGTCTTTTGTTATTCATTGGCTTAATGTGTAGATTTATAGATGTATTCTAGTTGTTACAAGTGGAGGAACCATGCAGCCTATATTTCTTTGGGCCTGGCTTACTTCCAAATCTTTCCATTTCCTTACAAATGGGGCAAACTCATTCTTTCTAATGGAAGCATAGAATTCCATTGCAAATATATATATATATATTTATATTTATATTATATATATATATATATCACATTTTCTTAATCCATTTCCACTGAGAAGCATCTGAGTTGACTCCATATCTTAGCTATGGCAAATAATTCTGCAGTGAACATCCTTGTGTTGGTGGCTTTAGTGCTGGTTTGGAGTCATTTGGGTTAAGAATATGATTGCTGGATCATAGGGGAGCTCTATGTTTAATCACTTGACAAACCTCCATATTGCTTTCCAGAGTGGTTAAACAAGATTACATTCTCACCAACAGTGTAGTAGCATTCTCTCTTGGCCACCAACAACTTTTATTATTTGTTTTCATGAAAATGGCCATTCTAACTGGAGTGAGGTGGAATTTGCATTTCTTTATGGTCAGAGATCAAATATTTTTTCATGTGTCTATTGGCCATTCTTATTTCTTCTTCTGAAAAGTCTCTCTTAATGTCTTTATCCCACTTATTAATGGGGTTGTTGTTTCTTTAAGGATTTGTTTTTAGAAGGTTTAATTTTTTGAGCTCTAAGTATATTTTAGATATGAGGCCCTAATCAGATGCATAGCCAGTAAAGATCTTCTTTCATTCTGTGGGCTTTCTATTTATCTTGCTATGTCATTTGCCATGCAGAAACTCTTTAGTTTGATGCAATTCCATTTATCCAACCTTTCTATGATTTGTTGTGATTCTGGATCTTTTTTTTTGGGGGGGGGGTCTGGTCATGGGGCCTGAACTCTGGGCTTGGGTGCTGTCCCTCAGCTCTTCAGCACAAGGCTAGTGCTCCACCACTTGAGCCACAGCGCCACTTCTGGCTTTTTTCTTTTTGCTTATGTGGTGCTGAGGAATCGAACTCAGGGCCTCAGGCATGCAAGGCAAGAGCTCTACCACTGAGCCACCTTCCCAGCCCAGTGATTCTGGATCTTTACTTAGGAAGATTCAATCTATGCTAAGGAGCCCTAGTGTTTCCCCTATCCCTTCCTGTAATATTTTCAGGGTATATGGTCTTATATTGAAGACTTTGATCCATTTGGAATTGATTCTGGTGCAGGGTGATATGCAAGGATCTAATTTCAGTTTTCTGCATGTGTATAGACAGTTCTGCCAGCACCATGTGTTGAAGAGCTGTCTTGATTCCATTCTGTGTTTTTGGCTCCCTTATCAAAGATTCAGTGGCTATAGGTCTGTGGATCCATCTCTGGGTCTTTGATTCTATCTTATTTGTCCTCAGGCATATTTTTAAATTTTAAATATAACCATGTATTTCTTGGGATGCTAGTTCTTTATGACTTAGCTTTGAGAAGGCAGAAAAAAACATAGATATGATAAAGGCATAATACATGTGTGTATGAAAATTTTGCAGTGAAACCTAATTTATTCAGTTAATGTATATACATAATTACAATTTTTTAATAGCTGGTATTCCAGTGGTTTTTTTAATATCAGAGTTTTCATTGACCTTTACTTAACCTTCATATACTTTCAAAAGTGTGTTCTCAGTTTGGTCAATACAATTAGAACCCACAAATCCTCTTGAACATGGAATTCTGATCATGATATTTTAGAATATATATGAAAATATATGACTATATATTACAGTGTATGTGTCTACATTTGTGCATGCATACATGTATACTTGAATGTATGTGTCAAACTCTAGTGTTGAGCTACATCTTCTGCCTAGAAGATGGTTTTTAATCATATCAGTGAAAATAGAGTAAAAGGTCACCAAATTTATTTACTTTCCTCTTCTAACAGTTACTACCCACTTGCCATTTGCCCATTTTTGAGGATCCATGTCTTATTCATTGATGCTGGATCTTACTGTATACTTTGCCTATGATCTTGACTATTGACCTTGACTTACTTTGTTACTTATTCTTGGTTGGGGTTTGTGTGAATGGAGGTCTATCTACTCCAGTGCTCCTTCTCCTCTTTGGTGCCTGCTTTCCACTATGGTTTTCTTATGCAGTCTTTCCAACATAGCCATGCATTCAAAATCACTTTTTTTCTAATACCCTGACTGTAACTTATAAGATGCCCACAACTACTATTTCATTAGTCACTATTTTGTCTTTCCACTGTATTAATATTCTTTTTATTTTTGAATATTTTATTGAATATATTGAAAATATATTTCAATATTTATATTGAAAATATAAATACCTAAGGTAGAACATATTTTATTTTTAATATATTTTATTGTAGAAATACTGTACAGAGGGCTAACAGTTACATGAGTAAGGTAATAAGTACATTTCCTATAGAGAATTGTTACCTCTTCCTTTGTTTTTCCCCTACCATCCCTTCCCTCTCCACCTCCGCAACTCCTCCCTCCCCCCTACAAATTGTAAAGTTCATTTTCAACATAGTGTCTTATACACCTCATTGTTACAATGGGTCAACCTGCATACTTATTTTAGCATTTTGTTATTTCCCTTCCCCTCCTCAAATTAGAAAAATGTATATACAAGATGCAGGGCACCAGAAAACAAGGGTTATACCATGAGGAAAAACATACAAGAGAAACATTATAAGTACATTAAAAAAGCGACAAAGATAAAAATCTCTTGTGTCCCTATTTTGGGGTTCGTTTCACTTAACATCATCTTATCTGGTCCTATGTACATAGCTTTTGACCTTTTCTGCTTGTCCTCCACTTATACTAGTTTTTGCAAATAAGGGAAACCATGGGACCTATGTTTCTTTGGGCCTGGCTTACTTCACTTAATATATATATTTTCCAAGTCTTTCCATTTCCTAACAAATGGAATGATGTCATTCTTTCTCATGGAGGCACAGAATTCCATTGTATTACATTTTCTTGATCCATTCTTCTACTGAGGGGCATCAGGGTTGGTTCCATATCTTAATATGGTAAATAATGCTGAGATAAAAAAAATACATGGAAAATTTCACAAATTTGCATATGATCCTTGCACAGGAGCCATGCTAATCTTCTTTGTATTGTTTCCATTTTAGTATATGTGCTGCCGAAGTGAGCACTAATACTATTTTATCTTAGTCCCTTGTTTTTTGAATATTTCTTCCACAGGTTATATATAAACAAAAGTTGTACTCACTGAAATAAAGTTCAATGAACTTTCTTACCTTTAATTTTGGTTAATCAATGATTAGTGGATTTTTCTGGGTGCCAATGGCTCATGCCTATAATCTTCAGAAAGCTGAGATCTAAGGATTTCAGTTCAAAGCCAACCCTGTCAAGAAAGTCCATGAGACTCTTATCTCCAATTAAGCACCAAAAAGCCAGAAATGGAGCTGTGGCTCAAAGTGATAGAGTGCCAGCCATGGACAAAAATAAAGCATAAAAAGGTACTCAGATCCTGAGTTCAAGCCCCTAGACTGGCATGCAGGCGTACACACACACAAACACACACACACACACTTTAAAATTTTCTAACCCAAGTGGCTCAAATGCTAGAGTGCCAATATTGAGCACTGTTGGGGAGGTAGGAAGGGAAAGTAGGAGAAAAATGAGGGAAGGGGTAACAAATTTGACAAGAAATGCACTTATTACATTAATTATGTAACTGTAAGCTCTCTATACATCACCCAGGCAACATTTTAAGGATCCAAGACTAGCGTCCTTCTCTCCTTACACTTACTTCACTATCCAGCTTTGGACTGAATAGACAAACGTGATTTAACAATTTTAAATGCAACATTTAATCTGAAAACATTTGAAACACTTGGGGAAAACACATTTCCCCTGAGATGTTCACAGTGTTCTGCAATGATACATAATTAAAGAAAACATGTTAACAATGACATGACAATATAATTAGTGATACAATGTAACACAATACCAAAATGCATGAGAACAGTAGTAAGTGAACAAAGAAGGGGACTGAACTGATAGAGGAAGCTCATAGTCCTGAAGGGTGAAGTAAATACAGTGGTACAGGGAAGGAAACAAGAGCAGAAGTCATGAAAGGACTGAGCATATGTATTCTGCACATGAAAGTGATTCTTTTTTAAATTTTATTTTGTTGTAAAGGTGCTGTGCAGAGGTGTTACAATTACATAAGTAAGGTAATGAGTACATTTCTTGTTGAACATTGTTACCCACTCTTTCATTTTTCTTCCACTATCCCTCCCCCAACCCCTGGATTCCCCCACATCTCGAAGTTATAACATTGATTTCCAACCTTGTCTTGTGAGTATGACTGCTGCATTGGTTCACCATTTGTCCTTGTCTCACCATTTTGTTTAATAACAAAAATAACAAAATGAAGGTGATTCTGTACAGCCTCTTGAGATAGTCTCTCCTTGACTTTTCTGCTATAGCTGTCTTAGAACCTTGATCCTCCTTTCTCACAGATAGGATGATAAATATAAGCCACTTCACCCAGACATTGGTTGAGAAGCATAACTTTGTGCCTGAGATGGCCTCAAACCACAATGTTTGCATCTTAGCCTCCAGAGTATCTGGGGTTATAATTATAAGCCAACAGCCCTGGGCAGAACTACACATTTCCTTTTAATGGAGAAGCCCTATAACTGAGTAGATCAAAATTACTTGAAATCTATAATGAGATTTCAGAGAAATTTGAATCTCCTATACAAAATAATATAGGATTTGGTCAAACCAACTGCTAGTTCATATCTGTCTGCTGAGTCGCCCATATATACCCTAAGCGATTTCAAAAGCATTTCATGACTCCATGAACGTTGATTGTACACATAATCTTTTTTCCTCATGCACATGTAAATTTTGCATTTCAAAATACTGGGTTCCTTTCACTTCCAATGGGAGTTTTTCACACAGTCTATAAATCTTGCTGTTAAGGCATTTTCCTTCATTATCCTAAATTTATCTTAATTTCAATCCAATTAAAAACTGTTTACTAGAGTTTTCCCCTTATATAATTGAGCACAGTGTAGTTGATTTTTTAACTGTAAACATACATCTGTGAATAATTCCTAAGCCACAGTGTATAGGAGATCCTGAGGCATAATGGAAGTAATTTATTTCCAAATTGCTCCCATTTCTCTTATGACTGGCTTGCAAAGCTTTATTAAAATCAAGTCCAGCAGGTATGACAAGAGGCTGACCTTCTTTCTTAAGTGCTATGAATACTGCTTGTGCAAAAGTGTCCTGAGGCTCTTGCATAGCTAAGAAATTCATGTATCTCAAAGCAAAAGAGCAGTGATACAAAAACATTTAAAGGCAAGAATACAAAGTAAGTTCGCCTCCCATCTATTCCACTGCAGTTGTGTGATGAGGAGAAACTTTTTCAACTTCTCCCCATTCCACCTGTCTTAACTGAAAAGTAGAGTAACAATGGTAGTTACTTCATAGGACCATTTCAAGGATTCAACGAATGATAAACATAGCATGATCTGCCTCTGAGGAGTTATTACTAACATAATCATTATTATAGTCAACGTTTATTCAAGCAATAAATAGAGTAGCCACATAGAAGGTAAAACTAAACACCAGCATCTTCATAATAATTACAACAACATGCTCTGCCTAATCTAGTCATCATAGAAGCATATGTCCTTGTGTAGCCAATCAAATCCATTTTTCAGCAAATAACTTTCTCCTGGTTCCTAAGCCAGTCAACCGCATTACACTGTGCCTCAACAGACATTGGTTTTCTATCCATTTGCACAATGTGTCACTTGCATCCGTTTCAATCAAATTGGTATTGAATGTCTGCATTCTGTATGCATGATACTGAGTCAAGATGTATGGAATATGTGTGTATGTATATATTCACAAACTATCACAATATGGTGAAGAGAGAAACATTTAATTAGATGGTTTTAAGTGATAATTGGGGACTAAGGAAAACCTCTTGCCATAGTTCTAGAATAATTCCTTCAATTTTTTAAATACAATTTTGTGTCTAAATTTTTTTAATAGCTATTCAGTGGCAGACTGGGAATGTGGCTTAGTGGTAGAGTGCTTGCCTAGCATTGAAGCCCTGGGTTTGATTCCTAGTACCACATAAACAGAAAAGGCTAGAAATGGCACCGCTGTGGTTCAAGTGGTAGAGAACTAGCCTTGAGCAAAATATGCCTAAGGACAGTGCCCAGGCCCTGAGTTCAAGCCCCAGAACTTGCCAAAAAAAAAAAAAAAAGCGATTCAGTGGCTTTCCATAGTAAACCACTGAGCTAGGTGATAAAGACACACACAAAAAAAAAGTGAGATGGTACATGTGATTTCTGTTTTTGAGGAGTTTTGGAAAAAAAAGAAAAAGAAACAAATTATATTAAAATTTAAATGCTAGACTACAAGAGAGCACAAGGGAGGTGAGGAGGAACAAGATGGTGTTAGGCAAAATGAACCCCAAGATAAGGACACATGTGGTTTGTTCTTTCTCGCTATTGTTTCTAACGTATTATAAATATAAGGTGATTTGTTTGTTGCTTTGTATGTCCCTCCCCCTCCTCGGAATAACCCCTGTTTTCACTGTATTTGATGTTGGTATAATTTGGGGAAGGGAAGGGAAAAAAACAAGTTGTTTAAATAGGGATACAGGTGGACCCATTGCAACAATGAGATGTACAAGATGCTATATTGAAAAATGAACTTTACAACTTTGGTGGGGGAGGGAGGGAGAGAGGGAGTGGGAAATGGGAAGGGATGGGAAGGGGAAACAAAGGAAGAGGCAACAATGCTTGATAAGAAATGTACTTATTACCTTGCTCATGTAATTGTAACCCCTCTGTACAGTATTTTCACAATAAAAAAACTTATTAAAAATAAATTTAAAAAAAAAAGAAAGAAAAAATGGTGACCAGTGGAAGTGGTACCTCAAACTGAAAACAAAGCACAAGTAAAGAGTTGACCAGGTAAACAAACAGGGAGAGGACCAGAAAGGAACAATAGGCTTTATTGGAAAAAATAGTAGGATAGTGCAAGAGCATAGTTCAAGAAGAGATAGAAGGAAGAGATGCTGATAGAATGTAGCACACCATGGTAAGGGGGGTTATATTTTATCTCAAGTACAGTAGGAAGATTCTAAATGTTCAAACAGGAAGTGAGATGTCAAGACACATAAGCATTGCAGAAAAATCATTCTGCTGATGAATAAGAAGCAGAGTGAAGGACAAGACATGAGTTAGGAAAAACAATTCGATCATTGTAATGGCAATAGCAAGACCCACTGTTGGCCTGGACTCTAGAGAGAGCAATGCTAATAAGGAAGGAGTGCTTTCAAGAGTTATTGAGAGGAGCCAATAAGTGAGTTAGTGACTGAGATGTAGCAGATGCAAGACAAGAAAGATCCAAAGATGATTTGAGATAAGAGAGAGGACACAAAGAACAGAGCAATGCTTCCTGTACCTACCTGTGTGGAGTAGGAGGTAGGAGGGAATATGACCACTGATGGAAAGAAAATGCCAAGATACACAAGAAACATGAGCAGATAATTCCTTAGGGATGAAGGGTTTGGAAATTGATCAAAGTTAGAGTTGGGATGAAGATTAACAGGGACTGTTGTTTAGAAAATAACTGAAGAGAGATTTCCATTGTCCAGTGCTGCCAGAGCTATAGGTTGGATTCTTTGCAGTCTTGAGGGCAGAAGAGGCTTTCAGGTAAAGGGCATCTCAATCAATCTACCAGGACCTGCAATTTTTGCCTGAAAATGTACCTGTATATCACGATTCTCCAGCTACAGACATCTGGGGTCATGTCCAGGTCTTGGTTGATTTAAGAATTATTGCTCTAAAAGTATACTTAGAGAAGGCTTGGCCAAGCTATCAGAAATGAATTACTTTCTCTACTCCCTTAAGTTTTCTTTCTTTAACAGAAAAACCATGAGTGCTGGGAGTGAATCTCAGTAGAATGCATGCTTGGTGTGTGTGAGGCCCTGGGCTCAATCCCCAGTAGCAGAAGAAAGAGTGAAGAAGGAAAAATTTGATGCAATCCCTCAAGGCTTTCACTTGTCATAGAGTAGATTCTGATGTGATGTGAGACCTCAAAGAAATAACGATTGCTCTCAGCTGTACTCAGCTGGCTCTATCTAGTCCAGCCCTCCCACACTTAGCTCTGCAATCTAAACTTCCAGAAGTCCAAAGAGGAGTTATTCTGCCTTTTACATCACCAGCCCAGCACATGCAGGATGGATACAACCTTAACCACAAAATATGTTTTCTTTAAGGCCTTTCTTCAGTTGTAAAAACTGAAATTTAATAAAGACTAAGGAAGCCTATAAATCAAACACAATAAAATATTAAATTATATACCTTATTCTAAGTGGGACACATATATTTTATCATCGAAAAGTAGGGGTCTGGGTATTCTGGAAATTCTGGTTCCTTGGGTAGTCTGGAGATTGGAGAACAAAGCTGCATTAGTTTCCAATTTTCAGAACATGATGTTAGTGATTACATTAACTTAATCTAATACTATTTCCCATATTTAAGACCGAATGAGAACCTTGTGTTTATATTGTTGTTGGCTTTAAAAAACATAAATGGGAATGCATGCATGCGTGCCTCGGTGTGTGTGTGTGTGTGTGTGTGTGTGTGTGTGTGTGTGTGTATACATAAAAAATGAAGACGGCTGGCCTTCCATATAATCAGCCAAGTTCTTAGTACAGCTGCACATTCTGAGTCTCGGGGGATTAGAAGCTCAGCCTGAAATCTCATTTAATTATAGAACATCGACTACTATGGACTCTTACATCTGGACCCAGGAATAACAGAGAGCATTTTCTCTGAATAGTTTGTAGTGTTCAGGCTAGAAACGTGTATAGTTCAATTTCTAACATTTGAGTAAGAACAAAAAGCAAACGTTCATAGATGGTTAGCTGAGCCTATTAAAAAATCTCACTGAAGATTCTTCACTCTCTTCTTTAGAGAGGCTTAAAAAATGCAGTTTCTTTCCTTTTTGGGTGTGGAGGAAAGAGGAGAAAAGATGGCTTGTTTAATCTGTTCATAGGCACAGTAATATATAATCTGCCTCACAGGTTATCTTTGGGATAAAACCAAGTAATATAAGTGAAACGATATCTAATGTATCAAATGATACATTAGATAAACATTGGTATCTGTTATCATTACTCATTTATTCCTTTAATCATTTAAAAATCACACTCTTGAGCATCTGCTAGGCACCAATCCTGGGTCTACATCAGGGAAATAGAGTGATGAATAAGGCAGACATCATTTCTGCTGTTCTCCGGTTTCTAGTCTAGTGGGGGAAAGAATGAACAAGTCAGATGCTCAGGAAAGTAGCAATTGAGTTGAAGAGTGACTCAAATGGAAAAACGAAGCCAGCTATTGGAAGAACAAAAGGAAATGCAAAAGCTTTAAGTTTAAGTGTGTTCTGATAGCCAAGATTTAAAAGTATTATGAACACCTAAGAAGGAAAGAAGAGGAGGCAGTTAATGAATCAAGTGCAACTGAAGGGAAGGGGGAAAACCCATGTTGATGTTGCACATTAAACTTGACAAAATAGAAGTCACGAATGACCTTGATGAGGAAAGGAATCAGGGAAATACAAAAAGACTTGAATCTGAGGAATGCAGGCAACAATTATAGAGAGCTCTTCTGCAAAGGTTTACTATGGAAGATTAAAGAAATGAGATAGGGATCTAAAAATATTCTTCGAGTAAGGAATATGAGCTACCATTTTTGACTACTCAATGTGAATCAGGCAATATCTACATTATCTCAGTGACATAATAGTTCAAATCCTGTCTGATAGTTATTGCAACTTACTGTTTACCTATAAGTCAACTGGGGTCAAGAAAGGTTAGATAACTTGCACAAGACCTCACAATTTGTAAGTAGAAGGAGCAGCATTTGAACTCAGAAGCCTCTAGCTCCAGGGCCTCTAGATTTCCAACTAAACTGCAATGGCTCCATGCTTAATTCTGAACTATATGTACCCTCTTAAGTCACATGGATCTGCAGCCCTGAACATTAACTCATATATTAGTAAATATATTTTATTTCTATGAATAATCTGAGTCTTACCCACTTTGGTTAATGACTTTATATAACTGAAACTCTAGAGGTAGGACAAGCTAGAGGGCAATATAGACAATGCTACATCACACCCCACTTCCTTCTTCTCTCTGTTCTGTGATCCTCAGGATCAGTATTTTCTTTAGTTTGGCTTTCCTCATGCACGGTAGATCTCTTCTAACATAATCGTTACATACGGACAGCCTCTCTCATGAGTGAAATTTAGCCAAGACTCTTGAGCCAACTGAGGCCCTCTTCATCAGTTATCAGTTATCAAGGAAATTTTCAACATAAATTGTGTTTTACTCACACTAATAAGAAAGATGCCAGAACTGGAATCCATGGGCCCTCTTCTCACCTCATAAATATACCAAATCAACAATAACTCATGGAAGAGTTTCTTTTGTGAAACACTCATGGATCAGTGAAAAGTTTCCTATACCCAGAGCTTGTATAAACATAACTATCTCAAAGCCAGAAATCTCCTTTTTCCTTGATCCTACTCTTGCATAGCACTATACAACCAGGACAAAACTTCCCAGTTTACAAATTCTCCCCAAGAAGGGAAGGGAAGTGTTCCACATGTCCAATGTCCCTACTCTTTGCAGGGCTATCCAGAAATCTGGATTCTGTCTAAACTATCTTAGCCTGCTAGTGAGACACGGAATGCTCTAATTGCGAAGGATAATTGAGAGCTAGGAGGACAGTATGGGCTAGTAATCAGCATAGTCACTCCGTCCAGCTCAGCACAAAATGGGTGAAAAAATCTTAGGTCCCAGCTTCTACTTGGGAATGGAAAGATATATGTCGTGTGTACAATTGCCCAACTTGACAGGAGGCTGCCTAAGGAATGACTTCAGCCTCATTTGTCACAGAGCACTAGTAGGCCACAGGATACTCTAGATTCCCAGAGCCATTAAGAACAAAGTGTGTAGACTTACATGAAAGTTGACAGGTCCCTAATATTCTTCTAATTGGGATGACTGGGAAGCATCTTATCTAATACCAGGCTAAAAGAAGTGGTTATTTCGACTAATGGGGAAACACTAACACAAAGCATAAAGAAAGATGAGTGGCCCAAAATAAAGGAATAAGATACAGCTACAGAAACTGACAGAGTTGCTTGATTTATCTGATACAGAATGCAAAAATCTCATAAGGATGCCCACTGAGGTCAGAAGAATAATTCACAAAGTAAACTCAGTAAAGTGATAGAACACTTTTAAAAGTACTAATCAGGAAAAGTACAATATCCAAAATGAGGTTTCAATAGCAGGCTAGCTCAAACAGAAGAAAGGATCGGGGAACACAAGTCAGCTCATTAAGAATTTTTCAACCTGAAATGAATAAAAGAAAGAAAAGAACATGTAAGACGTATATGGGATATTGTCAAGTAGAATAATATACTATAGGTGTCTAAAAACAAGGTAAAGGACCACAAGTCAATTAGCAAACTCTTCAACAGAAATCTTACAGAACAGAAGCAGTGAACATTCAAGGTACTGGAAGGAAAAATTAAAAAAAAACCTGCAAACTAATTATATTATTTCCAGCTAAATTGTCCTCAGAAATGAAAATCAGGTAGACATTTTCAAAAAAAAAACCCAAAAACTAAAGATGTTCATCATCACTGAACACCTGAGAGTCATGAAAAGTGGAAGGGAGTTCTTAAAGTTGAAAAGAAAGGACTCTAAGTTGCAACAGAATTGCTTAGTCTGAAACTAATTGATGAAAGCAAATACATAGAAAACATAGGTAATGTAATGATGATGAGGCAAATCACTTTGAATTCTTATATAGATGTTTAAAGATGAAAGAATGCGAGATGAGAATGTTCCAGAGAGTAGCTAATATTCAACATTGTGTTAACAGTTAAAATAGTGTAATATCATTTAGAAATTATTAATAAGATAGAATTCAGGTTAAATATTCTTACCAAAAATAAAATATATATAAGTCCCCTTGGTGACTTATGGATGCATTAAAATGAACAATACTGCTGTTGAATATTTCAGATGTTTTGTGTTCCAGAATCATTGTCTTAGGCCTGGCATTGGGTAAAGTAGATAAAGCTTGTGTATGTAGCTCAGCAAATGGGTTCCTCTGTTTCTATCTCCTCTTTCTTCATTTTACCTTGAATTCTCAGAGTAATTTGAGTTTGGCCATAGCTTTGACTCAAGCATTTTTTCTCAAATTTAGTAGAAAGATAGCATATTGCAAAATTATATATATATGCAAACAATGTTTACATTCCAACAGTTGAATGTCATAAACTTAATGAGCAAAAGAAACCAGACACAAATGAGTGCATGCTAGATGATTCCATCTATAGAAGATGAAGAACAAGCAAAACAGATATATTCCATAGAGGTTAGGGTAATGGATGCTTTTAGAAGAATGAGAGCATCCATTGGGCTGTTGGGATATCTGCTTCTTATTCTATGTGGTAGCTACATGTGTTTACACATATATAAAAACAACCAGCTGTATGTATGCTTAAAATATTTGCACTTTACCATATGTGAAATAGAATTCAATGAAAAGACTAAAAAGGGAAGTAAAACAAATTATTTACTCTGAAAGAAAAGTGAGGAAGACCGAGAACATGTATACTATCCAAATATGCACCAGACCAAAAAGTGTTAAAAGCAAGTTCTACTGAGACTCTTCAGAGCACATATATTGAACACTAATTTAAGTTTTATATAAAACTGTTGGGGAAGGGGAGCCTGTTGGGAAAAAATGGGAGAAAACAAGGGAAGAGGTGACACTGTTCAAAAAGAAATGTACTCATTACTTGACTTATGTAACTGTAACTCCTCTGCACATCACATTTACAATAACAATAAAAATATATAAACTCTAAAAAATAGAGAAAGAAACAAAAGTGTTCCCAAATCATTCTACAACATGAAAATGTTGCCACCTAGTCTGCCTTTAAACTGGCCAAAATAAAGAAGAACAAATATCTACTTTGGGGTGCTAAAATGAAGGAGAAGCAGAAAAGGCATCTAAGCCTCCTCCACCTTACCCCAGAGCCCCTCAGCTACAGGTTAAGCTTGATCTTGCAGGCAAATAGGGGAAAGCAGATCTCAACAGTCAAGAGTGAACATACCTCCCCTGTGAGCTCCACTTATTGGGATTCATAATATCCAATGATAATTTCAATCAAACAGTAGTTACCATGCAACTACTTGAAGAACCCATGAAAAGAATTGCTTAAATTAGATTTTCTTAAAAGCTAGAAATCAATTGGAAAGCATGATAGAACCATGTGCATGCTGCTCTTCTGACTGCCTGAAAACGTGAATTTGAAGAAAATGATGAGGGAGGATGATATAGGTTTACTTCAGTCCAAGGCTCCTTATATTATAGAAAAAGCATCTGTTGCCATGCGTTTACATTTCTTCTACAAGGGCCACTTCCACTCTTTCTTTTTTACCTCTGTGCAAATGAAATTTGTGGAGCAATCACTGCATCTCCTGGAACTGAGAGCCCTCTTGCATTTCCATTCATCTCTTTCTTTCTGGGGTTTGGCATTCAGGCACAAGGAAAGAAAAGCTAATATAACAGCAGGTCTTGGTCTGAAATCAGCACTCAGAATACCAGCCCACGTAGAAACAGATCTTTTTGTAAGGTTGAATGGGGCTGATAAAATAATAGATTGTCCTGCTGTGTGGAAGCTATGGGAATGAAGCTAATGGGACTCACACAGGCCCCAGAGACCCACCTAGCAGTCGCAGAAAGAGACTGCTGAATAGCAAGTTGTAAGTAAGGTGCTACTGTAGGTAAAGTAACCCAATATGTAAATGTATGTGCATAAATCTATAGGATGCATTTGGGGAGAAAAGTTAGCCATTGGTATGCGTACTGGCTTCATATATTCAGCATCTCTTGTAAACTCTAGCACTATCTAGCAGTCCTTTTGAAAACACGTTCCAAATGTCAACCATTCTCCTGCAGAGAAAATAGTTTTGTGGGATATGAGAGTTTGTGTTCCATTAAAATCAATCAGTTGTATTGTTAAATTATCCAAATATTTTCATGCAATTATTAACAGAAATACAATTTTCTGAATTAACGTGACACAAAACTTATCTGGATAGTCACTGTTAAAGTCAAAATTTTCATTTGGAATCTCAATCCTTACATTCCTCTTTGTGATTTCCAGTTCATTCAACATCTTCAAAGCCAAATAGACATGTTGGACAACATATATCATACCAAGGCAGCTTCCTCCTCTCCTCTCAGGCCAAAGCCACCTACTGTGTTTAGAACCATTACTTCTATCGTACCAGATGGAAAGAATGCTCACTCAGGCAATGTCTTGTGTGGATTCAGAAAAGGAAGATGGTGCTGAGGAGAACTAGTAGTGATGAACAGCGGGAAGTATCATGAGGGGAAAGGAAGAAGGAAGAGGAAGGAAAAAGAGGAAGGGAAAGAAAGAAAACAGAGACAAGGAATCCTCTTGCTTTAAGAGAAAATACTAAGTCTTGCTGAACTGTAAATGATAAATCTGGCCTCATAGTAAAGCCAAGTCTGCGTATTATTTATTTTGTTAGGATTTGTAATTACTTCCCAAAGCTTCTTTTCACAAAGAATAGAGTCTTGCATTAAATGAGAAAAGCTGTAATTCTGTAATACAGTATCTTGAAATCATTGAGCTAAAAAGAAAGACTTTCTCGCCTCTCAGATAATGCAATTACTTTACTTTCTTCAAGGTCTTCCAAGATAGAGAGCTATGTGTGCTGCTCTGATCCCTGCATAAAGAGTTAGAATATTAGTAAACATTGCAACTCCTTGGCATACCCAAGTTGGTTCCTGAAAGGGTAGAATATGAGAGTTATTGGGTAGGGACCCTGGGCTAAAAGTCCAGTAGCTACTAATATGCCCCTGAGTGGCCATGTCATAATCAGCCAAAAGAACTTGAGTTTGTACAGAGCTAGACAGAATAGGGAAGAAAAGGCAACACTGGCTTTGTAGCAAGTTCTGTGGTCATAGTCAACATTTTTCCTTTGGAAGGCTTGGATCTGAAGGACACTAGAAGTCATTCTATACTAGGGAATACTATAGCTAGTGACTCTCCCCATGACTCTCTGGTCTAGTTATAGCACATAAATATAGGGGGAGGCAGGACCTGAATTTTAGACACTAATTGCTAGTCTAACAGCTTTGTCACATTCATCTGATCTCTACATGACTGATTTCAGATCCCACCATGGAAGCTCTAAGCTACTTAGACAGGGCTACTGAGTTTCTCTTACTACCCATTAGGTACTTAATAGATGTCGAATGAAAATAAGCTGCTCTGGATTGTTTCTAATCACTTCTAAGTGGCCATAGCCTAGGTTCTCATTTGGACAACTTATTGCACTTCATATCCCTCAGAGGACAGTGTCCTCTGAAAGGACATTGAATCCTCAGTGCTTACTTATTTATGGAACTGGTCATTTGTATTCCTGTGAGCAATATCATATATGACCTGGATTTTTTTAGTTTTTTTATAGTTTTTTATTGTAAAAATAATGTACAGAAGGTTACAGTTACATGAGTAGGGAATGAGTACATTTCCTATCAAGCATTGCTACCACCTCCTTTGATTTTCCCCTACCATCACTCCCCACCTCCTAAACTACTCCCTCCCCCCATTCAAGTTGTAAAGTTTGTTTTCAATATAGTGTCTTGTACATCTTATTGTTACAATAGCAAGAAAGAAAAAAACCACTAGAGTCCCTATCTTGGGGTTCGTTTCACTTAACATCCTCTTATATGGTCCTATGTACATAGCTTTTGACCTTTTCTGCTTGTCCTCCACTTACACTAGTTTTTGCAAATAAGGGAAACAATGGGGCCTAGTTTCTTTGGGCCTGGCTTACTTCACTTAATATATTTTTTTCCAAATCTTTCCATTTCCTAACAAATGGGGTGATGTCATTCTTTCTGATGGAGGCATAGAATTCCATTGTATACATATACCACATTTTCTTGATCCATTCATCTACTGAGGGGCATCTGGGTTGGTTCCATATCTTAGCAATGGTACATAATGTTGCGGTGAACATAGTTGTGCTGGTAGCTTTAGTATAGCCTTGTTTATGATGATCAGGATTTGTTTTTTGATCACTTGTATCCTGTTACTCACATTACTAAGAATGACAATAAACATAACCCAATGTACAGTAGATAAATGTAAATTTTCTCTCTTTTTGGGTGACTGTTTTTTTTGGGGGGTAACTGTTTTGAAGACAACTTTCTGTTTATTTCTTTTTTCTGAAGTTTCATTTAAGCTTTTCTACTTTGATTTGTTTTTCTGAGGAGAAAAAGACATTTCTCTTGAAGAGACTGTTTGGGATGAATTATTCAAAGCTTAAGCATGTGTTTTGTCTGCTTCTACAGGTAATATGGCCATCCACCACTTTAAGAAAATACAACATCTATGTAGATATACATATGTATATTTATTTACTTATAATGAAACCTACTAAGTGCTGTTTGAAAAGTTGGGGAGAATTAGGAGGGAAAAGGCTTAAGGAAATATAGCAGAGGGAGAGGGAGAACTTGTTCAAAGTACACTATTTGCATCTACAAAATTACAGCAATGAAATGCATGCATTACCTTACTCGTGTAACTGTAACCCCTCTGTATAGTATCTTTACAATAAAATTACAGCACAATTAAAATAAAATAAAATAAAATAAAAAGAATAGCAGAAAGCTGGAACATGTACTATTGAATGGGGGGGGAAGGTGTGAGGTCAAGGAGAGGGGTCAGGTGAATGAATGGAGAGAGGAAAGGTGTGTAAATACAGTCATAATACTCAATGTACACATGTGAAACCCACACTAGGTAACTCGAGGGAATGGGTAGTAGGGTTGAGAAAGACTGGGGAGAGTGAAGGAAGGGGTAACAATGATTAAGATGCACTGCATTTAAACTGACAAGTTGAATTGAAACCCCTTGTACAACTACTTAAGGATAATAAATAACTAAAGCTAAGAATAAAAAAAATACAGCAATGAAGCATCTGACACTACTAATGCATACTAATTTTTAAAGGAAAGTAATCATATAAAAAATCAAATAGTAACACATAACTGGATGTCTTTAATATTTTTTTCAGCCTTCCAGAAGCGAATTGCTACAAAATCTAAATTACACTTGAAATTTTGGATCTTGATTTACATAAAACTTTTTGTTACAGCAGTTTAAAACCTCCCCTCCACCAGGATTTAAGGTGGGGCCAGATAGACTCCAGAACTGCAGGAGATTACCATTTCAAGCCTTTTTGCAAATGTTAACCCCCACTAAAACTCTGCAGGAAAGAGCAATTAGAAAATCCAAACTTGTAAAGAGTATCATCCTCTGCTAATCATACTGGAGGCTTGAGGAAGAATCTTCTTGTTCTTCCTACTAATCCAGTCAGATTACGTCTGCATTTCAATGAGTAATGTCCAGCCTTCCACAGCTGTCCAGCCATTGGGGTCAACATCCAATCAAAAACTCCAGGCCCAGCTGGACCTGGCTATTTGTTCTTCCAGATCCGATCAAACTTGACTCCTTTTCCCACTGGAACTCTCTTTTCTCACTTGCCGTCTCAATTTGCCTCTGTTCATAAATTCTCAGAATATGAAGAGGCTTACAAGTATTTCCTTTTTTAACAAAAAGATTGCAAAGGTGATGAACAGGGGGGTTACAGTTACATCAGTATGGTAAGGTAATGAGTTACCCCTCCCTCATTTTCTCTTGCTTTCCCCTCCTCAATTCCCCTCCCCAAGTTATAGAGTTCATTTCCAACATAGTGTCTGCGAGTATCATTGTTGCATTAGTTCATCCTTTGTCCTACTGTTTCTGTGATTCCCTTTTCCTTCTGCAGATTAGATAAATTTACATGCAAGACAAAGGGTATAGAACACTAAAAAGAAGGAAAGAGCTGCAAACTATATAATAAAAAAAACCTCTTTTTCCAATTCTTGGAGTTCATTTTGACACACTTCATTATATGTAATCATATACACCTAGCGCTTGGGCTATTGTGATCCTCTGCTAAGAATATCATAGACATATTCTAGTTATTACAAATGAGGGAAACCATGCAACCTACATTTCTTTGGGTCTGGCTTGCTTCACTTAGTATAACTTTTTCCAGGTCTTTCCATTTCCTTATGAATGGGGCAGTGTCACTGGCCATACAACAGACAAGGGCCTCATATCTAAAATATACGTAGAGCTCAAAAAATTAAATCCCCCAACAACAAATTCTTAAAGAAACACCTGCCGGATAAATAAGTGGGCTAAAGATTTAAAGAGAGACTTCTCTGAAGAGGAAATAAGAATGGCCAATAGACACATGAAGAAATGCTCAACTTCTACTGGGACCCTGCTTTTCTGAGTGAGGTGGAATTCGAGGATTGGGATAGGGTGGGGAAGATGGTCTTTACATGCCCCACTCCCTGCCAATTTCAGATCAGGATACTATTGGATTTTTCTGACGATAGAGATTGTAAGGACAAGTTTTGAAGTTTGATAAATTGACTTCAGTCTTCACTGTTTCTAGTGTTGTGACTTTGGGCAAATTTCTTATTTCTAAGCTTTCTTTTAAATATTTGAAAGATGGGGATATTTGTATCATTTACTTCCATGTGTTACTGTGAGAATTAAGTACAACAAAGCATGAAACATGCTTATTTCAGTGTTTGACAATATGGAAAACATTCAATAAATGTCATTAGTAATGGTAATTCAAAAAAAAAAAGAAATGCTCAACTTCTCTAGCCATAAAAGAAATGCAAACAAAAACAGAATTGAGAGTCTACCTGACCCCAGTTACAATGGACATTATCAAGAAATACAATAATAACAGATGCTGGTGGGGATGTGGCTAACAATTGTAAACTTGTTCAACCAGTCTGGAAAGTAGTATGGAGGTTCCTCAAAAGACTAAACATAGAGCTCTCCTATGGGAGCTCTGTGGCCCAACAATCCCCTCCAGGGCATTTACCCAAATGACCACCAACAAAGCCATACTAAAGCAGAACCAAGTTCATTGCAGCATTATTTACCATAGCTAAGATATGGAACCAACCAAGATGCCCCTCAATGGATGAATGGATCAAGAAAATATGGTATATATACACAATGGAATTCTATGCTTCCGTCAGAAAAAAAATAACATTACTTAAAAGAACTTCCAATCCACTGATTGTCTAAATTGTTTTGTTTTATTTAGTTAAGCAATTCTTCCCCCAAATTAAGACTCACCCAGAAACCCAGTGTGTAAAACAGGCATTTAGTTGTGTCTGGTCATGGAGAGGAGAGAAGCCAGCAGCCCACCAGTCCTGTAGGGACTTCATTGGTCAAGATGTATCATATTCATAAACTGCTTTGTACAACTACTTAAAAGTAATTTTTAAAAATTAAAAATAAGTACTGCAATTTCCTGCAATACTGGATGAAGATCTAGAGGTAGGACTCTAAATTTTCAATGGGTATGTTATTGGCATTTGGAGGCAGACACAGTCTTACTCCATAGGATTTGCCAGTCTCCGTAGTACTTTAGTATCCTTGCTGCTCACACTTGTGTGGTCACATGTCAACTATGCAGAGAATGGTCTGGGGCTGAGAATAACACAGCCCTGGGGTAACTTGTCCAGGAATCCAAGCCAAGAACTCTTGCCTAAGCAACAAATTAATTTTTCTGTGACTACAGTTCTTTCCTTCCCACATCTCTCTCCCTGTTGGTTAGGTCACTGTTAACAAAATTAAGCATGTCATCTGTGAGGTGGTCTTACCTTACCTTTTTTATAGTAGGAGGCACATAGGCCTCTAAGAAGTGAGGTTAATTCACAAAGTAAAGATATCCCCAAGCATTTTCTCTGCTTGTAGTGAACACACATTTAACTCCCAGCCCCATGATCAATACAACTTCTCTCTGAGATACAATTTTCAATTCATTAACCCATGTGAACTGATGGTTTCTCTTCTCCAAATCACAATGTTTGATTCTGGGCCATGTGTATTCTATGTAACTATAACTATATTAGATAACTTTCGACTGCCAACCTGGTTATGCCGCCTGAGGGACTTGGATTTGAGTCTTCCTCCTCTACTCTCAGATGTGTGACTTTGTAACAGACATGGCATTTCTGAGCCTCAATTTCCTTGTTTATAAACTGGAGAGAAAGAAAACTTCCCTTGTAAGAGATCCTTGTATGGATCAAATGCCATAACATATGTACAATAGTTGGTCCCAATATTTGTTCAATAAACGGTGCTATTACTGTGATGATCATTGTCACTATTTCCTTGCCTTCATGTATTTTGTTGTAATAAGGTAGATTCCCCTAAAGTATGTTTCATAAAGCTATTATATAAAGGTGGCTGAGCACATCCATTCTAGATTCTTTGACCAGAGTTTTCTACTGGATTGTAAACTTGATGGACTCCCCTCTTCCTCCTCTAACAGATGAGTGGTTAACCCTGTTGTTGTCTGTGATATCCTATTTCTCACTGATAAAAGGGTTGATAAATATCCAGACCTTTTAAAATGGGTTTTTACTAACAGTCTATCAAGTCTCTAGAGAGAACTATCATGTCTGAGGCAGTTGGGATCCTTTTTTACTGACAGTTTGAGCTGTGTAGTTGAAATCATCTCTGACAAGAAAAAAACAGGCTTAAGTACAACGAAATCATAGACCATCCACAGTGACCAATTTTCTAACTTCAAAATCTGCACTAGCACTTAATTATGATACACCAAAAAGAATTTCCATCGAAATCTGATGTAAATTTTTGTCTTTTGCACTCAGTTCTAAAAAAAAAAACCTATTGATCAATTTCAAAACTCACAGCTATCAAGTCAAACAAAACCAAAGACATTGTTCTGAGATATTTGCCAGAAGTTGTTTCAGAGTACGGTTTGTTTTGCTGAATCAATTAACTTTTGCACAGTTATAAATATGTGGAGCATTGTTAGCTGCCTGCTCAGAATCTACTCATATGGTTAGTGTTTTAAAGTCTATTGACAGATGTTAATTTTATATATATTTGCATAAGGAGAGAGAGAAGGGGAAAGTCATTTTTATTGAAAATAAAGACTAAATAAATGATAAAATCAATATTAAATTCCATTTTGGGAGCCTGTAGGTAGATCAAACCCAGTAGCTCTTCTTAATAAAAAGCCTTTGTATAGTTCTGAGAAAAATATGCTGAAGAAAAGGCTGGTACAGATAACCTAGCTACATTTCCTTGCTCTTTTTATTTGCCACGAAACAATAATTATTCAATTAATCTTGTCAACAAGTAGAGGTTGGTTTAATTTCAGTTGTTTGCTAATTATCATTGGGTAGATCTCAAGATACTTGAAAAATGTGGTCCAATTGTGACAAACTTCTAATGAAGCAAGGCTTGGTTAATTAAGAAATAAGAGCAATTAGCTTGTCAGCAGTTCATTCTGACAGTCCCTAGAGAAATGCTACATTTAGGGATCTGTATCACAGGAGCTATTGACCTCTCAACTTTCCTTCTTTTCTGTCACTGCTGTTTAATGGAAAGTCACTTATTTTGTCAGGCTAATAACTAAGGTAATGAAGTAGCCTATGGCTTCAGCTTGCCCCTCTGTTTTTCTCTTGCTAATTTTAGAAAGTTTAAAAATAGATGAATAGGTCTATTCTGGACATCATTAAAAGAGGAAACCCAAGGTGGGACTTGAGCGAATCCATGGAGCCTGCTGGCTACCCCCACAACTATCTGGAGCTCATTAGTTGACCAAGTCTCCACTGTCAAAGAAAAGTTGACCGTGAATTTTTCATGTTATGACTGCGCTGAGTCAAGCCAGTTTTGTTTGATTCAAAGAAGAGTTCTGGAATATGATTTTTGGTTCTTTCTTTACTATCTTAAAAAAATTCAGAACTTAAAGATGAATTAACTGAAGTATAGTAGAGCTCAAATAGTGTAAAGTTTTAGAAAGGCAAAGTCAAAGCCCAACAAAATAAGCATCAGGAAATTTAAGTGTGTGTTGGGGGGAGAGAGGTGGGGTGTTGAACTAAGGAACAAGGGGTAGATGAATGAAGGGATTGGGAAAATGCATTCAATAATTCATTGTATGTACAGTACCACAAAATTAGGAAAAGTAAGGGAAAGAGTATATTGAAGGGGGTAAGAACGTTGAAGGAAGTGACACTAGTTAAGATGTATTGTATTCATAAACTTCTTTGTTAAATGGCAACTCCGTTGTACAATCCACTTTGGTGGGTTGATATCAGAGCATGTGACTTTGTCCACCAATAAGAACACTTATCTATCCCAGGTATGGGCCAATATGTCACATTATGTGCCTGTGTGAAGCCAATAGCTAAACAGAAGGTAGGCAGGCACCTGCTGGGGGCTCAGCATTAAAGCTGAATGTCCAGCTTCTCTTTCCAAACTTAGTCAGAAGATGAAGTCTCTCTTTCTCCAAAGGAACAGTAAAAATGATGTAAAAAATATAGGTGTACTTTCCAGGCAGAATGCTCTTCACTGAAGGAGGAAAGAACGATTCCTCCCAATAGATGGTTCATTCAGTTCAATTAATGATTTGCCAATCATTAAGAAATAAAGTATAATAAAAATCTGAGTTTGACTTTATTAATTTTAAAATTAAGATGATTAAATATTCTATTGTCAATAAATACTCTATATGGTGAATTACTTATACTTACAGAATTTTTAAGAGATTATTTTATATACTTCGAGCTCAAAAAATAACTAAATCCCCCAAAAACAAACTCTCAAAGAAACAACAGACCAATTAATAAATGGACTAAAGACTTAATGAGAGATTTCTCAGAAGAAGTAAGAATGGCCAATAGACACATGAAGAAATGTACAACATTTCTGGCCATAAAAGAAATGCATATCAAAACAACATTGAGATTTCATCTCACTCCAGTTAGAATGGCTATTATTAAGAAAACTAACAATAACAGATGCTATTGGAGATGTGGCCAAATGGAAACACTACATATTTGTCATAGTACAATGGGAATGTAAACTTGTTCAGCCACTCTGGAAAACAGTATGTAGGTGCCTCAAAAGTCTAACCATAGAGCTCCCCTATGACCCAGCAATTCCACTCCTGGGCTTTTATCTAATAGACTACAAACCAGGCCATACTAAAGCTACCAGTACAGCCTTTCTCATTGTAGCATTGTTTATCATACTCAAGATATGGAATCAACCTAGATACTCCTCAGTGGATGAATGGATCAAGAAAATGTACACACACACACACACACACACACACACACACACACACACCACACCACACACCACACACACTCACACCACACACCATACACCACACACATACCATACACCACACACACACACACACAATGGAATTCTATGCTTCCATCAGAAGGAATGATATTGTACTACCTGTAAAAAATGGAAAGACTTGGAAAAAATATAGTAAGTGAAGTAACCCAAAGAAACATATGTTGCATGGTTTCCTTCATTTTCAGTAATTAAAATGTGCCTGTAAATCAGTGAGTAAATACAATGGATGGTAAAAGACAAAGTATTACACTTAGACATGATTAATTAAACAGCACTCTAAACATTCATACAGTGAGACCAAAGGAAGATATTCTTAGGAGAGGATCACAAGGGCTCAATAGCTATGTGCATATGATCATATAAAAGGTTGTTTATAGAGCTGGGAATGTGGCTTAGTGGTAGAGTGCTTGCCGAGCATGCATGAAGTCCTGGGTTCAATTCCTCAGTGCCATGTACACAGAAAAAGCTGGAAGTAGCACTGTGTCTCAAGTGGTACAATGCTAGCCTTCAGCAGAAGAAGCTCAGGGACAGTGCCCAGGCCCTGAGTTCAAGCCCCAGGACTGGCAAAAAGTGGGGAGATGTTTATAGAAATGAACCCCAAGAATGGGAACCAAGAAGTTTTTTTGTTATTTTGTTTTTTTCTCCTTTGTTGCTATTTTTTAATTTGTACTTTTTGTCTCGGTTGTAAGTTTATTGGTTTTAGAGAAGGTTAAGGGGGAGCACAGAAATGGTGGGAAAATGGGTGAACTAATGCAGCAGTGATACTCACTAGGCATTTATGTTGAAAATGAAATATACAACTTGGGGGAGAGGGTGATTGGGGGGAAAACACTGGTAGAAAATGAGAGAAAAGGTGACACTGTTAAAAAGGAAATGTACTGTAACCCCTCTGTACAGTTTGTTCACAAATAAAATAAAATAAAATTAAAAAAAAAAAAAAAGGAAATGTACTCATTTCCTGACTTAGGTCATTGTAACCCCTCTGTACATCATCTTTATAATAAAAATAAATTAATTTTTTAAAAGGTATCATTTTGGTTCTCAGAGAATGTATTAATTTTAAGGCCAACTTTTTTTTAAAGAACTATGGTAATTATAGAGACATTTTTAGCTCTTGAAGTAGCTCACACTATGCATATGGCATAGTTATATACATACACATGGCTGTCAGTAGAACAGTGGAATTGTGGCACAAAACTAGCTCAAGTGCTTTTGCTATACTTTTCAATAGGCACATAATCTACCAATACATTCTATTACAAACTTACTGATGAGTAAATTGGTAAGGGAAAGGAAGTACAGATTGTTCTGTTTTCTTATTTTCCATGTTGACATTCCTAGTATAACTAATGAACTAATACAAAGAAGTGATAAATTAGAACTAATAATAGTGTTCCCTTGTCACTTGTTTCTTATAGTGCCATCGCATTTTGCTGTGTTTGAAACAAATTCTGCTTTGAACAGGAAGTATGCTCTTTTGAACCTGCTGCTGCTCATTCCCTTGCTCTGTCCCACAGTCTTGGAGGTAACATTTTCTTTGGGTCTTGCTGAACTCTCATTCATTGTAGGCCCATCCAAACTCTGTTCTCCTAGGGCATTGTAAATCTATCTGAAAGTGGATCAGCTTGCTAGTATTACGTATCTCTCCTCTGCTCCAATATCACTTTAACTATACCATCAGACAAGTTCAAAGATAACATTTTTAAAAATTTCAAGCCAAGCACGATAATGCACATCTATAATCTCAGCTGCTCAAGAGGAAGAAGCAATAGGATGATGAGTTCAAGGCCAACCTTGGCAAAAGGTAACCTGAGACACTCAAAAAGTATAGAGAGGATTGGAGGGATAGTTCCAGTCATAAAGTATTTGCCTAGTATGCAAAAGGCCCTGGGTTCAATACCCAGTACCATATGAGAAAAAATACAAACATGGACCACAGAGCAATAAACCAAACACTAGCTACCTTTGAGCACAGAGTCACATGCAATGGTGCAGGTTATGTGCTCATGAAACCATCTCTGAGTACAGAGTTAGGCCTGAGGTGGAGTAAGAGCACAGATTGGCAGAACAATGAACTGCAGCATTAAAAAAAAAACCAGAAAGGGAGGGATACGTGGCAAAACAGCCCATTTTTCTTATTTTAAGCACTCTCCCTTTTATCAGGTGAGTGTACCAATAAAAAGTAAGCCTTCTACCAAGTGGAGTATCAGGCTGCATGTGTTATTTCTGACAAAAGTGTTAGAGTTATTTGTTCTTCAATTAATACAAAGCAATACTTCTTATGTTGTTGTTCACGGTTTTATGAGCCCAATGTAGCCTTTGCATAAATTATCTTCCATTGAACAGAAAAGTATGTGAGTTTTGCCCTATTAATGTGGCCATCTGGCAAAAAAAAGAAAAAACAGACTTCTTAAATAAAAGTTTATTATAGTTTTTCAACTGATTTAATAAAATTGATTTCAATGCATATGGTAAATATAGTGGTTTTCAAAGTCCTTCAACCAATGACAAGTTTGATCATTTTAGAATCTGCAAAGTGCTTTTACCTGCAGAATCTTCTACCTGTTTAATAATAACTCCGTGGAACAGGATAAATAGATCTATTGTATTACCCCTAAGTCAAGGTGTGTTTATCAGCTGCCTTTCCAGGGTTCTGAGTTGAATTACAGGAATCTCCATCCCCTGTAGCCTCAGTTGATACTGAAGGTAAAAGCACTTACACTGAGTACCACACATTTTGCTAGATAAAGACCTAGCATGGCCAACTTTAAAAGATGAACTGGACCAAATGGACCTATTTCTCAGCAAAGGGAATGGGATTTTTTCCGATACAGACCTCTGTGTACCACTTATACTGAGCCTTAAGATTTCTGAAATAGATCTGGTAAGACATTTCCCCAAATTGTTCCTTTCTTGGTCTCTATCTGAGTACAAGTCACTTCCATCTACTCATTTTCTCAGTCAAAACCTGAGGAGTCATCTTTGAGCCTTGCTTCTCTTTGATCAAGAAGCTCTGCCAGTTCTACTTCTCATTTTAGTCTAGCTGTTTCTTATTACAATCATCTTGTGCCTAGCTTTGCATTAACCTCAAAGCTCAACTACCTGTTTATATTCTTCTCCCTTTGATAATCCACTCTCCACACAATAGCCACTGTAGGCTTTCTAAAGTAAAAGCAAACTGTACAACTTACATAGTTAACATTTTTAGAGATTCTTCATAGTTCAAGACCTCACTGCCTAATTTACAAGGCCTGCAGGATATAGAATTTGTATCCTCTAACCTGATTCATATGAATCCCCATATCTATAGTCACTTACTTTTAGCTCCATTAAGTTCTCATCATCTTAGGGACTTTGTATATGCCAGTCCCTCTGCCAGAATGTTCTCCCACTGTTTGTAAGACTAATTTTGAAATTGTTATGAGAATACTAGCTTAAATACCATAACTTCATAGAAGGCTGCGTTTGCTGTTTACCTCGCCAGAAGCAATTGCCCACTCTAGTTACTCTCTATCCAGCTCCCCCCATAGGATAGATTACAATCTGTCTTGTTTTCTTCTCTACTTCTTTGTTGATCAAATCACCCTAGGAAGATGTGAGGTTTAATGAGAGCAGAAGCCTTGTCTACGTTTTTTATTTTTCATTCTGTCCCTCATATAATATTCGGCATAAAGACTGAGTAATTTGTTTCAGGACTAAGAAGGAGGTCAAATGTATACTGTAAAATCACCTAATGTAGTGAAGAATAGGGCCACCTGCATATATGAAGAAATAAACACTGTGCTCACATGAAGGAGAAAGGAACTATGCGTAGGATTCCAGGAATGAGGCAACATTTGAGAGTGTGAATATAGACTAGAGCTACCTTCAGTAGAAACATGCCTGAGTTCTAAATTCAATATAGGTATGTTGTAACAAGAAACTATTCTTGCCAATCACCAAAGTCCTAAATCTTTTCCTTAGCTACAAGTAACAGATATAGAATTCAAAGCAGCTTGAAGGGAAAAAGAAGATGGTTAGAGACTCATAAATTAGGAAGCCTAAGGAAATAGCTGGTCTAGCTGACTAGATGTATTGGCTCAAATCATTTCATCTACTCATTGTGTATGATCGACACTCATCCCTTCTGTCTTATACATACATTATAGAGTTCATGTGGATAATATATATATGTGTATGTATGTATGTATGTATGTATGTATGTACCATTTCTGACCTCCCTCTCAGGCAAGTTTCCATTTCTTGGTGGGATGTAAGTTTTTACTTCTATTATTCTAGAAAGAAAAGAAACCCTCTCCTTCCCAGTGTTCTACAGTGACGTTTACAGGACTCAATGTGTATGGCTATGTCATTGTGAATATTCATCCTGGATCACTTATCCAATCCCATGGCTGGGAAATCAGGCACAGTGCCAGTCAGTCAATAGAACAGGTGGAGTATATTTTCTCCAAAGAAGAAATAACATGTCCTCAACTACTTACAATTTTCTAAATCATCTTACAATTTCCTACACACTCAACACTCTTCTGCAATATGACCAAGGCTTCACATTTGGTCTGAGTCTTGGATTTCCTTCCCTCTTAACTGCCTGAGGAACTCAAGATGGGATTCTTATTCCCAAAGGTCTATGTGTATATGTAACCAACTCTCTGCCCTATGTTCTTTGTTTACATGTCTGTCTTTGTTTCTTGAGTTGTGAAGGTCTTGATTTCAGGAATAGTGAACATGAAAAAGAAGTGAGCATTATTACTTCACTTTCAAAGGTCACAGAATTCAAAAAACACCAACAAATAGAATGTTACATCTTTGCTTTAGTTTGTTCCTTAAAACTTTTGTGGCATTATAATTGGATAAGATGTTCACGAAGAAAAGTTATGACTTTCTTAGCTATTACCATAAAAGCTTGAGTTTGGGGATTAATGTTGTGAAAAAGGAAATCAATTCTCCACTGAATACATAAATACAAAAGCCTTCAGAATGTTCTACCAAAGTAAATTGTATCATTGGAGTCGTGATAACTCAGAGAACTTTTCTATTTTTAAGCTCTTTTCACAATCCTTTCAACAATCAGTATTTTAGGTAAACACCTATTCTACATACACTTATTTAATGGATACTGCCTAGGAGTCTGACTATACCAATAACTGGGAACATAAAGGCAAAGAAGACATGTCCCAGCTCTTGAGAAGATATAATCAGTAAAAGATTCATATTCAGAAGCCTGGACAATCGTTTAACACCAGATACATCACGTGGCTTTTCTGTTCAAAGATATTTACTGGTTTCCTTTCTCATTGTGGTAATACCAAAGTCCTCACCATGAGTTATAGGCTGTTCACAGCATGGCCTGCCTGCAGTTTCCTGACTTCTTTCTCTACCACTCAATAGTCCCAGGTCTTTGCCTTAGTTCTTGAACTTCACTTTCCTATCTGATATGCTCTTGAACAGATATCCATACTTCAATCTTTGCTTTCTTTAGTGAAGGAAATGCCTTCTGATGTAAAAGGGTTTTCCCATTCAGATTCTCTGAATCTCCTCACTCACCTCCCAGTACCATTCCCTAACTCTTGCACCTGATTTCACAATAAAGTGAAGTACAAGAAGACATGTTTGTCTTTGAAAACACATTATATTTCATTAATATTCAGTCTTGTTTGTTTATTCTTCAGAAGATGTTATCTAGTCATAGAAGCAATTGGAACAAAGGAGCTTTATCTTGTCAATAATCTGACAGAGCTAGTATGACTTGGTTTTCTCAAGTAATATTTTTGAAATTCCAAATTAAATTTCTTATTCCAAGTACACAATGCAACATTGACCTTTTCTTTGTATATTTGCCACAAGAAGGAGTGCCAACTTGAGCCCACTGTGTGGGTGAGCACAGTCCATACGAGAGGAATGGCAAGTTTTTAAATATTTAAATGATTTGAAAAAACAAAGCAAGAATAACATTTTATGACATGAGAACTATATGAAATTAAAATTTCCGTGTCCATCCATAAAGTTTAGTAGACCATGCCATTCTCATCCTTTTTGTTTGTTTTGTGTTTAATTTCATTCTATAAGAGCAGAGCTAAGCACAGAGTTCATATAGCCTACAAAACAAAATATGTTTACTATCCAACCCTTCACAGAAACTGTTGTTGACCTCTAATCTGTCAATAAAAATAGGTTTCTGGAAAGAAGGGAGTCTCTTATAGCACCTAGAGTAGGGATTTATACGTTCAAGAGAGTTAAGGCCAGATGTGAGGGTCCACACTGTAATCCGAGCATTTGGAAGGCTGAGACAGAAAATGGTGAGTTTAAAGCCAGCCTAGGATACATAGACTCTCAGAGAGACAGAGAAAGAGAAAGAGAAAGAGAGAAACAGAGAGAGACAGAGAGAGGGAGGGAGAGCAGGCCAAGACATAGAAACAGAGTTGAGAAATGTCTTTTGCACTAACATCATTGTGAAACTTTCAGCATTCAAATGATTCTATGATTCTTGTTACTGTATGCTAATAAAACTGAAAGTACTAATTTCTTTATATTTTTTACAAAGTTTGACACTTATCTAGTTTGATATTTAGCATATGAATTCTACAAAAGACTCTTTTAACTGAAACTCCATGCTGCAATGAAAATTTATCAATCCCAAAAAGAGAAGCAATTTTGCAGTCTTTTTGAAGAACAAAAAAAAAAACATGAAATAGATGTTCATGTTGAAATCTTGAAAATTACACTAATGTACCATTCAAACTTTTAATGTCAGTACATAAAACTGTTAGTTTTCTGGCACAAAAATAAATTAAAGATTAAAAAGTTATAATCCTTGGGATGCCTCTCTTGAAGATATACTCAGAATTAGTATAAAATCCATCTTTTAAACTTTGTAAATTTAATATTTCATTTACTAAGACAAGTAGAATTCTATAACATATTTTACAAAGTGAGATACTATATATATTCAAATAACATAAACACTAAATATTCTTAGAGCAGACCACACGTGGAGTAGATGGGAAAAACTCAATTATTTCTGTATGTAGCTGGCAAATGACCCCAGAATCTGTGCAATATACAATAGTTGGGCAGAAGACACCTAAGTTTTCAAACATTTTTTCTAGCAAAATGTCTTCTTTCTCTGATTCTTAATATCTTTCATCATTACTTATATCTCTTTGTTTAACATGACATTGTCTGAGTGGGACTGTCAGTATAATCAAGCAAGCAATCAAGTCAGTGAAATGAATGTCAAAAAAAAAGAAAGAAAGAAAAGAAATGAATGTCATGTGAAGAGGACTCATGGTGAGTCCAGCCATCTAATTTGAAGCCAATGACCTTGGACTGATTCTGTCATTTTCATCACCATGATCAAGGTGACAGTGTGGTATCTAAGATAGCTTCCATTCTAGGCAGCTAAGAACTTATCTTCTACTATAACACTTTAAACAAAAACACATCGATTAAGTCTAGATATTTCTTCTTTATTACATATTCTATATATACCTATCAAAGAATTATACAGAAAGATCTATATAAGTGTTAGTTATTGTTGTTAAATAAAATCACACTTTTCAAGTTAGAGTCAAAAATCAATCTGCATAACTATCTCACAAATGAAAAACCTGAGAACCAAAGAGGTAAAGTGTTAGAGATTCAAGCTCTCCAATTACTCCATGGTACTCTGTTGATGGTTATAGAATTGGCCCCAAATCATTAGCCTCCCTGTAACATTTGCCTGTATTGGTTTTCCAAAAGTAATTTCTTTTATTTTTTCAAGTAATGCTCTTTATTTTCATGCATTACTTTTCTAGTCCCATGGCTTAATTCCAAGTTAGTTTTTTGTATGTGCACAATATTGTATTTTTGTTGAGTCTATCAAGCCACAATATCTAAGCAATATATTTGTATTTCATCCAAGCATAAGAATTATATAGCTCATTAGAACAGGGGATTAATATGAGAAAAAGAAACAAAGATAAAATAAATGGAAAATTGTTTTGTTATCTGAGCCATTTTGATGTCAGATATTACAATTTTATAACTATGGTTTTATAAATGGACATAAATTAACGTTAAATTATATCATGTTAACCAGGGATACCAGCAATAGTAATTACATATTTTCAGAAAGAGTTCATTTATTCAGTTACTCAGTAAACACTTACAGAGCCCTATAAATAAGAGGCATCATAAGAGACTCTAACCTAAAGATACGAAATAATGTCTTCCTGCCTCCATAGGGAGGAATTTAAAAACAATAACAACCTTCTAACTGTGTATCTTGCCCTGTCTGACATGAATTACCTCCTCTGAGTTTTAGGCCAATATGAATTCTACACTTTATACTTTAAATGAAGTATTCCATAAAGTTTCTAGAACAGTGCTTTAAAACCTGTTTGATTCTCACAAAAATAATCATTTTTCTCTCTCCTTTTAAAAAACAATATTTATTTCTTGGTACTGGAGATTGAACCCAGAGCCTTGTATATGCAAAATGTATGTGCACTCCTGCTGAACTCCCAGCTTTGTCTCCTTTTTTTTTGTTTGTTGTATTTTTCATTAAATCTCACCATTTTTCTTTTGTGAAGGTAGAGAGAGAGAGAGACAGAGACAGAGACAAAGACAGACAGAGACAGAGGGAGAGAGGAAGAAAGAGGGAGAGAGAAAGAAGGAGAGAGAAACAGAGAGAGGGAGAGAGCAAAATCTATATATAAATATATAGTATATATCTTAGATATAGTTCAAGAGCCAAATGAATGATTCAACCAAAAAGAAACAAGAAAAACACTGATTAAACACAAGAAATAACCCCAGATTCAAGGAATGTCTTTAAAAAATGGAATGATACTGAACCAAAAGCAGAAAGAAAACATCAGCCAGTGTGAGAGAGCTTACAGGACATGCTTGGAGGGGGAAGTTAAGCAGAGGTCTACCAGAGAGAACTGGATAAGAAAGAATCTGAGCTGGCCTCATGCATAAACAGTTCATGCACGATGGGAGAGGAAGGTCCAGGACCAAGGAGCACACTGAAGGAAGCATGGGTAGAGGTGCAAATGACAGACTAGAGCCCATCCACAATGCCACCACCTAGAGCTTGCAGAGTGTGGTTTCCAGATTCCAGCAGACTTTCCACAGAGATGGAAAGGAAGGTGCTAGAATAAACGCTGTCCTGAAACTTGCCCTAATGCTGAACCTCATTGAATCCCAATTTTTTTTTTTGCTTTATATGTTTTTTTTTGTTTTGTTTCTGAGGTTAGAAAAGGCCTGGCTTAGCATTTTTAAGACAATATCTATTTGCCTTTTGTCTCCCCTTTGGAGCCAGAAGTGGAAGTTCTAAAAGCCCATTAAAAACTTTTGGGTTTATTTATTTTTATTTATTTCTTTACTATATGTTTTACTTAGCCAAAACCAGAGAAGTCTGGAATAGGAGAAACTCATTCTCCAGAGATATCCAGATCAAAGTCATTAAGGACAATCTTGGCTAAGCATCTGGATTTTTCCATTCTTACTCAAACCCAGACTTTAATCCCTTGTAATTTACTCATATGTATCCACCTTCTCAAGTGTTCTGAAACATTACATTTAGCACACACATTGGCCTCCGAGGGGGAACAAGCCATTGTGCACTGGCAGCTTCAACATTTTCAAGTTTTTACGTCCACATCATCATCTAACAAAGAGAACAAGAACTCTTGGCAATGCTATCTACACTATGTATTCCATATAGAGTAAAAGTATAGGAAAAGCAATGGCAAATACCCTCTTGCATAGAAATTTGTCTTAGTATTACGCTTTCCACTGCTAAATTATCTTCTTGTGTGTAGAAGTCACTTTGGTCAAATACAATTTTAAGGCTGCTCATATAAATCCAATGAATAAGTTGACTGGCAAACTACTTTTCTTCCTTACAAAAAGAGGGGGCTGGAGGGAGATACTCCTTGGAGACCACCTGAACTTTCTCTATCAGATAAAGTATACTTTTGTTGAATAACCCAAAGTTATTTCACTATAAGTCACCCTTTTACGGAGCCCGGCTTTGTTATTGTTTTCTTTTGATACAGTCTCCCTTTGTGCCTCAAGCAAGCTTCAAAATCCTCATGTAGCCAGGCACTGGTGGTTCATACCTGTAATCCCAGCTACTCAGGAGGCTGAGATCTGAGGATTGCCATTCAAAGCCAGCCCAGGCAGGAAAGTCCATGAGACTCTTATCTCCAATAAACCACTCATGTGGTAGAGTGCTAGCCTGGAGCTGAAGAGCTGAGGGACAGTGCCCAGGCCCAGAATTCAAGTCCCACAACCAACAACAACAAAAAAATCACCATGTAGCCCAAGCTAGCCTTGAACTTGTGATCCTCTATCCTCAGTCTCTCAATTGCTGGGGATTACAAGCTACCATGCCTGGCTTCTCATAATACTTTCCATGTTGGGATTCTCTTTTTTTTTTAATGAGATACAATAGAAGACTAGCATTACCTTATGATGTTTTCCTATGAAAAGCTTCTGAGAAAATATTACAATAATGCCCATCCATGCCTTTTATGTGTCTTAGCCTTTGTTCTTCATGAATACTTGACATTTCTTCTCTATATTCCTGGCTATTCCAGGTTGTATAGTTGAAGCCACGTTCATTAATACAATCTTTTTCTAGTGCCAACTGAAAAACACACTTTCAATTAAATAGATAAACTTCGAAGGTCAGCATCTCTGTCTCAGTTTCTGATGTTTCCAAAATATACAAGTGATTCTTTCGCGTTATAAAACTCCACCTGCTACTTCCTTTCATGTAATTCGCCTTTGTTCAGTTATTTTGCACCACCCCCCGAGTGTTTTCAAATATATTTTCAACCCCCAAGCAACCCCATTTCAGCTGATTGACTTCAGGGAACTCTAATGCTGGCCAGGCATTTTGCTGCAACCCCATTTAGACTCAGCAGGAAGAGCAGATTTAAAAGGCAGATTACGTTTTTAGCTTTTTAAAAACTGCCTTATTAGAGAGGCTAAAAGCCACAGAGGCGGTAAGCTGAATTCTTTTGAAATACAAGCAACTTGAAGACATCTAGGGAGCAGTTCCTCACCCGTGGAGCTCTTCGTCTTTGGGTTTCAATGATGGCAGGGACCAGCTGGCTCCAAGTGTTTTTCTTAAGGGTCCTTGTGGCTCCAACAACAGAATCCCTAAAAGCACCAAGGGGGTTTCATTTAAGGGTTGGAGACCTTTGAAAAGCAGCTCACCCCTGGACTTCTGGCAGGCCATTTTGTGTGAAAGGGTTAGTTACATACTGGTCTCCAGTGAATTGCAAGAGATGGCCAAGAGTCCATAGGCAGAGAACCACTTAGGAAGAGGTGAGAATTCCTGCAGGCCTGTTCCTTAAGGCAGACAGCTGGAAGTCCCCGAGAGTGGCTAAAAAATATAGAAGATGAATGGATGGATGGATGGATGGATGGATGGAGGAAGGATGGATGGGTGGATAGATGGGCAAATAATTGATAAACAGCACACACATGGTTACTGTTTCATTTGTCTAGTTACACTGGACACTCCAGTGTCTTGACACATGAGGTTTTACCTGAACAATACCAGGTGCTTCATGAGGATCCGTGGAACAAAGGCACATGTGATGAGATGTAATGAGATTCTTTAGGGAGTTCATCAGATTTTGTTCATCAGGTTTTATTCAGGGGTTTACAGAAGAAATGAATGCTACCGGATTTGGGGAATGTGCTGAGAAAGTGTGCTTTGAAAAGCAGGTTGTCTCCTCTTTAAAGGCTCGATTAAGTCAGATTTAAACTAGAGATCTGACTGATGATACAGGGAAGATATGATGCATATGCTTTGCCATCTGCTCCCTCAGTGTCCAAAGAGAATGTCAGTAACCAATCATAACTATGCCAAGCCCAGACACAACCCAAGAGTTCCTCTTGGGAGAGTACTGGACTCCTGCACTAAACAAGGGATTTCCCTAAAGATGTTTATGGATCCGTTTTGAACTCAGTGCAGATTCCCTTGGAAGGGGCCAACAGATGATGAGAATCAGAAGCATGTGGGCTGATAGGATACTTGATGCATGACTCACCTGAACAGGGCAGTGGGTATCTAGTATTTAGATGTAACTCCCTAAACCTATCTGGGACCCGAGTCACCAGATATCTCAAGAATAACTAAAAATAAAAAGGGACTTGGAATCACTTGCTTTTTAAATATTAGATCTCCAAAGGAGGGGTGTAGGCATTCTTGCTGACTAGAGCAGACAAAATACAGATGCTGAAAATATAAAATAAAAATAAGCCTGCAGTTAGCCTCCAGGCTTAGAATTGTAGGAAGATTCCAATTTGTTCTCATCTTGCCTGAACTACTTTGCTAACATCCAGGATGCAGCTTAAAAACAAAAGAAACCCATCTCACCAGGTCTTGAAGAGGGCATGGGACAAATTGCAGAAAATTATAGCCAGCATTTTGTGGTTGCTGATCTTCTCTGAGTTACACACTAACAGAGTCCTGGAAAAAAAAAAATAGGCAGCCTCCAAAGATCAAAGTTTTCATGCTGCAGAGGGGACTTTTCAGGCAGCTTGCTTTTGTCTGGTCCTCCCACCCCTAACCCAACTTTTGTCAATCACAAAGCAGTTGTCACAAAGTTCAGATGCTGACATTGGCGGAGGCTAATGATGCCTTTCACTCCTTGCTTATTTCAGTATTCTAGCCCTCTCTGGTTGGTAAGTCTCCCTTTGAGCTGTTTACATACAATTTCCTTCTGGGTGGAACTTTGTTTTTTCTTTCCTCCTTTTGGGGCCTGTTGTTTTTTCTTAAAATAGGAGGTCATTTCAGGCAGAAATGTGTTTTCGCCTCTTTGCTTCCTCTATGGCTGGCACTGGGGCCCTTTTGGAAAGAAGGAAATTTCCACTTTGTTTATAAGGAGAGGTTGGTTTTCTTTGGATAGCCTATGAATTTGTTGGATAGGGAGTTTGGAGTTCCTAGGATTATCTAAAGAGATCAGAAAAATCATTTGAAAGGCCCTTCTTGGATTTGTTTTTCATGTCTTATACTCTGCGTTTCTTATACTTTTTCTTTCATATATATGAATGTTTTACTTAATGACTCTAACTTTGTATGCATCCTCTTTGCATTCCAATACGTTACTTTCATCCCAAGATCTTTTAGCTTTAGTTGTCAATCTGGATTATTTTGGCCAATACGCTGGACCATTTCCAGCATGTTTTCTACTTTTGAAAGGAAAAGTAATTCTCCCCGTTCTCTTTAAAATGCAGCCTTGACCCCTTGCCATTACTGGTAAAGTCACCTACCCCCGTTTTCCCAGGCCACATACCAAACCTTGTGTCAAGTAACCCATACATGCACCTACATGGGAGTGAGCCATCCTAGGTCCCCTTTAGAGTTTACCCTGAACCTGTAACAGAAATACATCCAAACTAGATAGCACCTTAACAAAAAGATCTATTTCCAAGTATGTATTATCCAAAGCTAAATAGAATAAAATCCCTCAAGGTAAATTTTACTTTTGACTTTAATAGACTTGAAACAGAAAGAAATACTAATTTCCAAACAGCTTATTCAAGGCCATTTCCAATATGTAATTTGGTGAAAGGGTTGTGCTCACCAGCACAATGCTCAAAAATTTCAGTTATATGAAATTAATCAAATTTCTACATTGTTACTGTCCAATACTATTCCCTTCCATAAATGTCTACTATTTGTTAGAATCCTGAAAGCAGGGGGAATAACTAATAAGGTAAATAAAGTTAGATGGCAAATTTAGCCTAAGTTTAGGGAAGACAGGACCAGGACAGTTCACGATGCTGATTAGAAAGATACATTTAGAGCTATGTAGGCATGTGATGAATTATCAGCTTCACTGAGAGCTAAGCAACCTCAGGTCAGATGTTTTCTATGGCTCTTCTTCAATTTTCTAGTCTAAAAATAAGGACAATATCAGTACCTGATCTCACAGTTGTAGAGAAGTAATACTTTAAAAAAATATTAAGCTGTTTATCACAATCAACAAAAGCAAACATTCCCACCTTTACAGGGTGTGGATATGTTAGACACCACCTTTGCTGGGATACTCTACATATCGGTAGCATTACTACTTCATTACTATTTCTACTATTATATTACTGTCTTCAAGATGAAATGGGGTATTCAAAACAGATAAGAAATGTATCCATGGATAAAGAGTTACTAAGTAATCAAACAAGAATTCCAACCCAAGAGAACTGGCATTGAGCCTCAGCCTTTAACTATTGGGTAGGTTTAAACATCATTGTTATCCATACTTTGCACTACCCCAGGTGTTGTCCTAGGAAATGGTCACCTTTAACTCAATTCCTATGTTGCTTATGGCTGTGTATATACATCTAAAGAGCTGTAGCAATTCCATTCTATAAACAATCACACACACACACACACACACACACACACACACACATTCCATTCTACATTAAACAATCTCTCTCTCTCTGTCTCTCTGTCTCTCTCTCTCTCTCTCTCTCACACACACACACACACACACACACACACACACATTATCCTCAAGGGCACTTTAGAAAGAAGTAGACTTTCTAAGTCAGAGAAACACCAGACATATTTCAAAAAAAATGTTACAGTATAAAAGGAGGATTTCTAATTCATTTTTGTTTTTCAGTTAGCCAAGAATCAATTACTTAAAGCCTCTCATTCCAGCCAGGTGTGGGTAGTTCATACCTGTAATCCTAGCCCTTGAGAGGCTAAGACAGGAGGATCTCAAATTTGACTCCAGCCTGGGAAACACAGCAAAACCTTGTCAAAAAAATTCCATTTCTCCTAGAATTCTGGTTAACTGAGATTATTCTGTACCCTAAAAATAATACATGTGGTAGAAATTATAGAGTCAAATGACTTCAATTTCAAAAAGGTACAAAAATTTACTCTCATTTATCTAGTTTCCAAAGAATCAAGTTTCAAGCTGTTGGTAAAATTCCAAGTAATATTTTTATTGTCCAAAGAAATGAAATTTGAAGAATTAGAATGAGCAGAAGGACATGACATTCAATGGAAATATCAAACAGGGCCAGAAGTTGATCACAGTAATATATTCTAATAACCAAAACATTACACAGCCCAGGGATATGTTTTTATACTTAATATACTGACCTTCAAAAGTAGCTTATGTTTTATTTGTATTTTCATGTAAGTTCATGTATGAACTCATTTGATGTGCACAGGAGAAATAGTATCAGGTGAAGAACACAGTAGAGATATCAGCCCATTGTTAGGTGAGGAAACTGAGGCTCAGAGATCCACTGGCCTGGCCCAGGTCACACAGTTGTTTATTTGCAAAGCAAGATTTAACATTTTTGCTATTTCTACTGAGTCTCAATTCTCACTGGCACCCTTGCTGAGTCTGGTTTGTCATTTTACTTAAACCAAGGCAGCTAGTCATCAAGGGTTAGGAAGAGGAATGATTTTTGTGGAGAAAAGTCTAGAACAAAAGGTGGTAATGCATGTCTAGCTACACCCTTCCCAAACCATGCCCAAGAAGCACTAGCAGAATTGGTGGAGAGAAACTGCAAAAGGCAAATGTTCCAATTTTCCCACATCCTAGCCATGCCCATCCCACACTTTATTTTGTATTAAAACTTCTGGCTTTCGATTCCAACTACAGTGGTCACATCCTGGCGCCAGTCTTCCCTAACCTCTTGTGGCCCATTTCCTTGTTGGTAGAATGGCATTGAGAAGCAGACTGACTTTGCAGGGTGGATGAGAATTAAACAAAATAAAAGCCCATGCAAAAGCCACAGCATGGCAACTGACACAGGGTAAGTACTTAATATTGTCATTATTATTTCATGCAGAGATGTAAGCAGCACCAGGATTTGAACTCATCTAGCTAAACTCCAGAGACCAGTTTCCTAACCACAATCTCACATAGCTTCATATTTGTTTTATCCATCTATTTGAACTGCACCTGCCCTTGATACAGCATCTGCCAGACTCTGCTCCTCTCCACCCAGAACCCCATTCATGTGTCCCTTCCTCTGAGTGCCCTTTCATGGCTCTCTGATTCGAAAAAGGACTTCCACTGATGCTCCAACTCTTAAAGCTGTTATACTTTTCTTCATGCAGCAATTTAAACAATACTGGGTTTTCTTGATTATTCATGGACTGATATATCTATTAGTAGAGAGTAAATTCTGTGAAGGCAGGAGCTTAGTTCAGTTTGTATCAACAGCTTTTGTCTCTAGAACACATTCAATGGTTTGTTACATAAATTTATATATTAATGAGAAAAAACACATTAACAGCAGTAACTGACATAATGAACCACTATCAGCAGAAGAACCAAAGTATATAGAGAAGCTCTGCTTCACCTGGTGTACCCACTGGCAGACCAGTGGTGGGGGCAGAAGGATTGTGGTTTGAGGCTCAGGCAAAAGTTGGAGACTCCTATGTGAAAAATAAATTTTTAAAACTCAAAAGGGCTGGAGGAATGGTCAAAGTGGCCAAGCACTTGCCTAGCAAACTATCATGCTATCTATTTATCTATCTATTTATCTATCTATCTATCTATCTATCTATCTATCTATCTATCTATCTATCTATCTATCCATCCATCCATCCATCTATCTATCTATCTATCTATCTATCCATCCATCCATCTATCTATCTATCTATCTATCTATCTATCTATCTACCTACCTACCTATCTATCTACCTATCTCTCAACAGATAGAGAGAGAGGTGGTATTGGTGTGTGTGTGTGCATGTGCATGTACACATATACATATAATACTACATAGGGTATATCATGTATATCATAGAGATTTTGTTTATATTACATATATGTATGCTATATATGATAACAGTGTCTGCCAAGGTTAAATAAGTGAATCCAATCTCTGGCCCCTTATACCACGACTTTATCTTTTTGCTAAGGTGCTGACATCTCCACCATTCCATCCTGATAATCAGAGAATGGTCTAGAAGCAAATACCATTAAATAAAATTATAAATTTTCAGAAAGCCACTTTAGAGATTCAATGCTCTCAATGAAATCAAGCATAATATTTTGGGGGGATAGCATTCTTCAGAATGCTCTATAGCAAGTACAGTCAGTTCTACTCAACACACTTTTTTTTTCCTGGTTGTGGGACCTGAACTCTGGGCCTGGGCACTGTCCCTCAGCTCTTCAGCTCCAGGCTAGTGCTCTACCACTTGAGCCACAGTACCACTTCCAGGTTTTTTTCTGTTTATGTGGTCCTGAGGAATCGAACCCAGGGCCTCGTGCATGCAAGGCAAGCACTCTACCACTGAGCCACCTTCCCAGCCCAAAGGACATATTTTTATTGGTATAATTTATTCCCCCAAAGTAAACTAGGGAAGTAGATGCTTTACAACTGCTAAAAATTCGAAAGCAAAGTAGGCCCTCAGCTTTGTTCAGTCCAAACTACTGGACTGTGTCTCCTGGGTAGGTCATTAATCAATCCCATTATGTTATAATGCTTTTCCGAGCTAAGAAAACACAACCCAAACAGTAGTAAGCATTTCCTCCCTTGCCACTTACCCCTAAATATGAACAGTGGCCTTCAAAAAAACTTCAGTCTTCCTGAGATTAGCACATCTGCAAAATGTCCACTGGATGTGTCCAGAGAGAAAATGTGCCAAATGCAATGATGTGGGAGAACATGGCTTGCCTCCGACCACTCTCACTCAGACTTATTTCCATCACCCCAATAAAGCAATGCAGAACCACACAGGATGACAAGACTAAAATAAAACAAATCATTTACAACATGATTTCCTGCTGAGCTGTGTTCCAAGCTGTCCTCTGTTGGATAGTTGTTAACTAACACAGAACAGACCTAGAATCTTGAACAGCAAATCCCTTTAGATGACAAATAGCCTTGGGTGACTGCCTTTCTATGAATGGAGACTGCAGGAAAATGGCAGGCTATAATGAACATCAAAGTTTATAGCTGAGGAAGACTACACTGTACTTTATCAGAGAAGCTCACCTTGAAACCAGGAAAGTCTTGAGACTCTTATCTCCAATTAGCTATTAAAAAAAAAAAGCCAGAAGTGGAGCTGTGGCTCAAGTGGTAGAGTGCTAACCCTGAGCAAGAGCTCAAGGACAGCACTGGAGCCTGAGTTCAAGTCCCAGGACTGACACCAAACAAAAAGAAAACTGAATGTTGTAAAAAGCAGCACCAATGTTGAGAGTAAGCTCATAAACAGAATTCATGTATTTCCTTCTATATATGCCTTCCACTTGTATATAGATTTCAGATGATGTGTAATTATATTTTGAATTCTAACTTTCCCTTATATGATTTTGTAAATGTTTACTATTTATTTCAATGGTTGCAATAAAAGGTCACTGTGTTACTGAAACTCCTTCCTTAACCCTGAATATTTATTTGAAGGTTAAAATGAATTTGGTAATTAAGAGGCTTTTATGTAGCTTCTGTAGATTTTCCTTTAGAATTCTTTTGTGTCCTCAGTTCCAGAGGGCAGTTCCTTTATAATCATTTGTAAGACAGAGTAGATGGAAGATCATGAGCTCCAGCTGCTCTTGTTAGGGAAGGGAGGCCACCAAATAAGCCCAAAACCCAAGTTCTTATATTTGCCTTCAGTTATTGAATTGACTGGTTATGCTGTTCCTTTATTTTGATTTATTTCATCAGCCACTTATTTTAATCCTGTATTCCTCTTGGCCAGGTAGACATAGTTTAAAAATATGTTCAGAAAAGATGTTTGGACTTCATTTTAATATGTGCTTGTCTGCATTTGTTTATATCCTGTCTTGTTATATAAAAAAAGACTCCAAAGCAGCTCACTTAAGAATTTTTCTGAAGGACTTAAAATCTTTAATAATTCATCTTCTTACTTGTTTTTGTTTCTCTGTTCCTAGAACACCGATTATCAGTTAAAGAAATTTTATATAGGAATTTTATTTCTTACAGTCTTACTTAATATTACAGATATATAATATTGTAGCTCCTGAATGCTCTGCTTTCTATAGAGACATGCACAGTCTCACACTGGCATTTGGGATTAATACAAATGTATCACATTGTCTCCTGTGTAATGACAAGCTGGTGAAATATGTTTGCTCAACCTTCTTAGGTCACACACCAGTTTTTTCTGGTTTATATCCATAGTAATCAACCAAGAAACAACAGCAGTAAAAAAGTAAAATGCTGACGATTTCTGAACGCAGAGTTTAATAGTCAAGCAGAGTGTAAGACAGAGTGGATAGAGTGAGAAAGGAGACTGGAAATGTTTCATTTTCCTTGCAATGGGAAATCATTCCATGGAGATATTTGTTCAATTATGACATGCTTTTTTGTTTACTATGTGTTTTTATATTTTGTTTGTGTGAATTTTCTGTATTCTGCACTGTAGCTGAGAGGCATTTTGGAAAAGGAAGGACATCTACCAAACATAAGTCCTCATACATGTGTGAAACTTCAGAATTGACATATAGGTTTCCCAGTGTGACTTTCGAAACAACCCAGTGAGGGAGGTAGGGCAGGAATAAGTATCTCCATTCTATGGTAATGAAACAGAGAGGCAGCGATACCATGATGACACACTCAAATCCATCAGAACTAGAAAATGGAAGAGAACAAACTCAACCCCAGTTATTCCCATCCCCAACTAGCTTACTACCACTCACAAGTATAATTTAAATTTTTCACTAAGTAACCTTTCCCTTTGAGGAAATTCTGTAATTCACACTTACAGATTGGTTTTTACCAACAATTCAAGCGAAGAAGAATCTGTCTGTGAAACAGCTTTGCTTTTTACTTGGGATAAACCCAAGAGTTAGCTCTCTCCCAGATTGGGGAATCCTGATATCTAGTGAAATGGTACTCACAAGAAAGTGAGACTTCCCAAAGTAACTAACACATCAGAACTTAGACAGGGACGAGACACCTCACCCTCTCTGGTTGGTGGTGGCTTCCTTTGGGTTCCCATATTTCCTCTCTTCACTCATCCAAAGTCCACATTCCTTTCCCTGTCACCACACACAGTTTAACCCCAGGCCAGAGTGGCATCTTCCTCAGTCAGTCCCTTTGAGGTCAAAGCCCAAGCTGGACAGTGGGCAGTGGGCATCTGGGGACAGCTATGTCAGAGCCTTTCAGCAGCAGGCCCTACATCTTACTTCACAGTGGCCTTGTGTTCTCCTTGGTTCCTTGCTTGGGAAAAGATCCATCCTTCTCAGCCCAGGCCTCCCACCAAGTGTGTGACTTGGGCCCTCAACCAAAACAGGATGGTGGCTGAGTGTTGGAGATTATTTGACCACCGTTAGCTACTCCTTACCTCACCTCCAGCTGCTTACAGCCAAAGGTATTAGAATCCCATTCCAAAGGAGTTTAGGTTGTTTTGTTTCCAGAGCAGGAAAAAAAAAATGAATGTTTTCTTGTCTTTTCTTTTCTTTTTTTTCTCCTATGCTGCTTTGAAAAGACATGAGGGGTGGGCCCACTGGAAAGAAATATTTTCACATCTAGTTTACAGAAAGAAAGAAAGGTTTTAACCAAATGTCCAAATGTCTGAGAATCTTTTTATTATGAAAACCTGAGATGAACCACATTGAGGAAGATTGGCATCATCAAGGCTGGAGTACAACAGCGCCTTCTACTGGACAGAAGATTCAGTTCGTTGGTGTTCTATTAATCGCCATGAGAGAAACATGGCTGACACTATGGATCAGTTTCATGAAAGAAAAGCCAAGAACAAGGACTTAACTCTTCCTGAACACAGCACACCAATTACAAGGCAAGTGCTATAAGTCATTGCTTTCAAAACAAACTCCAGGACTTGAGAATTTCCCTTAAATTTCAATAACTTTATTCCATATATACCCCCATGCCCATCTACTGTCATTTTTATGAGTCTGTCACAAACATAAGCACTTATTAAACACCCTCTCACCTTGACACCCATACATTCATGTCTTTATTCATTCATTCAGCACCAAACCATGAAGTAGGCTTTTGGAATACAATGCGTAAGACCCAGAATCCTCATTTGTTGGGCTTTCTTGAAGCAGGCATGGGCAGGAATCCCTGTTCCTAGTCTTTCCCTATAGTAGAAAACTCCCTGTTCTGGTTTTTCATCCTTGTATTTTCCTTCAGTTCCTCTCTGAGTCCTGTTCTATACTTTAAAAAAAAAAAGGTATATTCAGGAGTCCATGTAAATAAACAAGTTACTAGATTAACAAGGGAATATATTTTTAGTCTCATGTCAAAATGAATCCCTGAATCTTTAAGAATGCTTTTTCACTGGATATAATGTCAAATGCTGGTAACCCAGCATTCAGGAGGCTAAAGCAAGAGGATCATGAGTTAAAGGCTAGACAAGGATACATAATGAAACTCCATCTCAAAACAAAGCAATGAATGCTTCTACTGTTAACATCTTTAAGAATATGACAGATAGATAGATAGATAGATAGATAGATAAACAGACAATGGTGAATAGGACATAGGGTGTGTATCCTTCAACCAAGCATCCGCTCTGGCTGGCAGATTAGAAAAGAAGGTTGAATTTCCTAAGGCATAATGGTTTTATATAAATATATCTCTTGCATTCTTCATTTTATTCATTAATTCATGTATGAAATGTGGCCAGGTTTAAAAACATTGGGCAGCCTCAGTAGATGAATGGATCAAGAAAATGTGGTGTATATATACAAAATGGAATTCTATGCCTCCATCAGAAAGAATGACATTGCCTCATTTGTTAGGAAATGGAAAGACTTGGAAAAAATTATATTAAGTGAAGTAAGCCAGGCCCAAAGAAACATAGGTCCCAGGGTTTCCCTTATTTGCACTAACTAGTATATGTCTGAGTCAAGCAGAAACGTTCAGATAAGTTGATGTTAGGTGAAATGAAACCCAAGATAAGGACTCAAGTGGTTTTTTTCTTTCTTGCTATTGTTTCTAACAATTTATAGGGTGATTTTTT
>NW_012267443.1:851722-859303 GCF_000151885.1 Dipodomys ordii
GAGAGAGAGAGAGAGAGAGAGAGAGAGAGAGAGAGAGAGGGAGGGGGAGAGAGAGGGAGAGAGACAGAGACAGAGAGAAGAGAGACAGACAGAGAGACAGAGACAGACAGAGACAGACAGACAGACAAAGAGTGTGTATCAGTACTGGGGCTTGAGCTCAGGGCCTTATGCTCTTGCTTAGCATTTTCACTCAAAACTGTGTTCTATCACTTAAGTCACATCTACACTTCCAGCCTTTGGGTGGTTAATTGGAAATAAGACTACTAGATTTATTTGTCTGGCTTGGTTTTGAATCACAGTCCTCAGACTTCAGCCTCCTAAGTAACTAAGTAACTAAGATTATAATACTGAGCCACAAACCCTAGCATCTTAGAGCTTTATAATACTGGAGGGATGCATAAAGTGGTTTCCAGAATACCATCCAGAGCCCTCAAGAGAAAGAGTCCCCTGTAAGACAGTTGACCAGACCTGACAAACACCAGTGTCCTTGCCTTGAACTTAAGATGTTCCTTTTTCTGGCTGAAGAGTACATAGAACAGTATTTCCAAATCTAAAGATTCTTTGAGAAGTTAGCAAATCAAATTATTAAGCTCTTTAAAATATCTAATACAAGACCTCTGAACAACCATTGTGCTCCATGTCACAAGAGATTTTCATTTTAATAGTTAGTGGCTGGTAGGGGATGACTCAGTCCCATGGAATTTAATTTTAAATTGCTTTCAGATAAATGCAAAGGGTCCCGTGGCATGAAACTTTGAAAGGTGACAAGGTGGCTTTGCAGATTTGAGAGTTTCTAAAATCATATATCAAAGGTGACCTGTGACAGTTGTGGGGATTTATCTTGTTCACGACATTAATTATTCCAAAAGGCTCTCAACCATGCTTTCCTGTGCAAGAAAATTAAATGTGGAATTCTTGTCATCTTTGCCTGCCTGGAACCTCAAAGTATCAAGTCACATATGCCTAGAAACTGCTCAAACATTCCTTTCTGGGGTTTGTCATTAAATCTCTGTTTTCTGGAGGCAAAAACTGTGAGGGTGAGCTATTGGTCAAGGTCACCCAGTGAGTCAGTAGCAAAACTGGGAATACAACCCAGACTTTCTGACTCCCTGGCCCATCCCCTGACCATCAAACCACATACTCTTGACCAGGATGAAATGAACTTGTCTGCCTCAGCGTTCCTAAGCAAGCCGAGAGAAAGAAACAGCAATAAATCCACTTCTTTCCCAACATTCGTTTGTCATTTATTTCATCAGCTAATAAGCAAATCACTTCAGATCATTCTTCACACTTAAAAGGAAAAAAAAGAACCCACTAATTTGTTAAGGAAATGCTATCTTCATTTGGAAAAGCAAAGAAAACCACTTTCCCTCATCACAGCATATTGTGTAACACTGGCTGTGCAGCCACAATAAAAACCCACAGAAGCTCCTTCCTGTGTTGCTGAGGACTGGTTCTCCAGCCAGCATCTCCATGTGTCCTTCCTTGTACTGGGGTTGGGCATCCCATGGTTCTTGGCAAAGAAAGGTCCCATGGACAAGCCAGCCCTTGACGTGGCTGTTCCTTCTCCTCCTCTTTTGGATGTTCCTTGACCACAAGAGAACCCAGCCCTTCTGCCAACTGCACCCCACATGCCACTTGAAGTGGAGTCAGCGGTGACTGTCTAAAAAGGCACCAGCCCAAGTCCAGGACAACTTTACTAGGGACAAGGGCAAATGATCTCTTGCCCATGACCACTAGGAAGGAGAAAGGCTTCTGATACTACAGACAGCAGGACAGACCCCAGGGTTTCACTGTCATAAAGTTAGTGCTTCAGTGTATTATTTCTGTCCTAAACACTTCTTTGTCAAAAGAAAATGAACTAATGTGTTTATTCCCAAAAGCCTGTTGCCATTTTATAGACAACTTTCCAAACACAGAGCTAGGATTTTCATCTAGCATATTCTATCCTCTCTCCTATTTGCAATTAGCCATTGTGATCTATAAGACCTTAGTCTTAGGAGCTGCAGACTGGAAATGTGAACTGACAGGAAAGAGGGTGCAGGGCAGGACAGATGTGTTGTACTGTCAAAGCACCTCTGATGTATGGCTAGTGAAGATCTTCTCCCAATCCATGGGCTTTCTATTAATCGTGCTAGCTATGTCTTTGACATGCAGAAGTTCTGCATGGAACTTCATTCTGGAGTTGGTTCTGGTGCAGGGGATTAGAAGGACCTAATTTTAGTTTTCTACAGGTATTTAACCAATTTTTCCAATACCATTTACTGAAGGGGCTTTCTTTCATTCTATTTTTTGGCTCCCTTATCCAAAGATTAGGTGGTGATAGGTCTGTGGGTTTATTTCTGGGTCTTCCATTCTATTCTGTTGGTCCTCAGGTCTGTTCTTGTGCGTGTGCCAAGCTGTTTTGATTACTATGGCTTTGTAGTAGAATTTGAAGTTTGGTAGTGTTATTCCTCCAGCACTGTTCTTTCTGTTAAGTATTCTATTTGCTATTCAGGGTCTTTTATTGTTCCATATGAATTTTTGGATTGCTTCTTCTATTTCATTGAAGAATGAGGATGGGATATTGATGGGTATTGCATTCAATTTCTAGATAGTCTTTGATCTTCACTAGCCAAATAACAGACAAGGGCTTCATATCTAAAATATACTTAGAACTCAAAAGATTAAATCCTCCAAAAACAAATCCTCAAGGAAACAACTGCCCCATTAATAAATGGACTAAAGACTTAAAGAGAAACTTCTCTAAAGAGGAAATAAGAATGGACATTAGACATATGAAGAAATGTTCAACCTCTGTAGCCATAAAAAAATGCAAATCAAAACAACATTGAGATTCCACCCCACCCCAGTTAGAATGGCTATAATGAAGAAATCTACTAACAACAGATGATGGAGGGGACGTGGCCAAAGGGAACGCTACTGCACTTTTGGTAGGAGTATAAACTTGTCCAACCACTTTGGAAAGCAGTATGGAGGTTCCTCAAAAGACTCCATATAGAGCTCCCCTATGACCCAGCAATCTCAATTTTGGGCATTTACCCAAATGATCACAAACAAGGCCACACTAAAACTACCAGCACAACTTTGTTTATTGCAGCATTATTTACCATAGCTAAGATATGGAACCAACCCAGAAGCCCCTCAGTAGATGAACGGATCAAGAAAATGTGATGTGTGTGTGTGTGTGTGTGCGCACAATGGAATACTCCATCAGGAAGAATGACACCGCCCCATTTGTTAGGAAATGGAAAGACTCAGAAAAAATCATATTAAGTGAAGTAAGCCAGGCCCAAAGAAACATAGGTCTTATGATTTCCCTCATTTGCAATAATTAGTATATGTCTAGGATAATTTTATCAGATGAGCAGAAAAGCTCAAAATCTATGTACATATGACCATATAAAATGATGCTAAGTGAAATGAACCCCAAGGTATGGACATAAGAGGTCTTTCTTTGTTGTTGTTTTTAATGTACTATGTGATTTTTTTTGTTTCCTTTGTATGTTCTTCCCTCTATGATATATCCCCTGTTGTCATTGTACTTGAGTTTGGCACCCTGCATCTTGTGTATACATTTATCTAATTTGGGGAGGGAGAGGAATAACAAAAGGCTAAAACAAGGACACAGGATGACCTATTTCTTTTTTTTAAAAATAAGTTCTTTATTGTGAAATACTGTACAGAGGGGTTACAATTACAGGAGCAAGGTAATGAGTACATTTCTTATCAAGCATTGTTGCCTCCTCCTTTGTTTTTGCCCTACCATCCCTTCCCTCCCACCTCCACAACTACCCTCTCCACCCTCCAACCCCCCTCCCCTGCCTAAATTGTAAAGTTTGTTTTTCAACATAGCATCTTGTACATCTCATTGTTGCAATGGGTCACCCTGTATCCTTATTTAAACAATTTGTTTTTTTCCCTTCCTCTCCCCAAATTATACCAACATCAAATACAGTGAAAACAAGAGTTACACCGTGGAGGAGGGACATACAAAGCAACAAAAAAAAATCATGTAGTGCCTTATAAATATGTTAGAAACAATAGCAAGAAAGAAAGAAACCACTTGTGTCCTTATCTTGGGGTTCATTTCATTTAACATCATCTTATCTGAACTTTTCTGCTTGTCTCGGACATATACTAGTTATTGCAAATAAGGCTGGAGGGGATGTGGCCAGAAGGAAACCCTACTACATTGCTGGTGGGAGTGTAAACTTTTTCAACCACTTTGGAAAGCAGTATGGAGATTCCTCAAAAGACTCCACATAGAGCTCCCCTATGACCCAGCAATCCCATTTTTGGCATTTACCCAAATGATCACAAACAAGAACCATACTAAAGCTACCAGCACAACTATGTTTATTGCAGCATTATTTACCATAGCTAAGATATGGAACCAACCCAGCTGCCCCTCAGTAGATGCATGGATCAAGAAAATGTGGTATATATACACAATGGAATTCTATGCCTCCATCAGAAAGAATGGCATTGCCCCATTTGTTAGGAAATGGAAAGACTTGGAAAAAAATTATATTAAGTGAAGTAAGCCAGGCCCAAAGAAACTTAAGATGACCTATTTCAACAATGATATTCACAAGACACTATGTTGGAAATGAACTTTGCAACTTTGGGCAGAGGAGGAGTGAGGGAGATGGGGGAGGGAAGGGGTAGTGGGAGAACAACAAAGGAGAGGGTAACAATGCTGGACAAGCAATGTACTCATGGCCTTTCTTCTGTACTACAGCCCCTCTATACAGCATCTTTACAATAAAATTTTAAAAATTAAAAAAGTACCTCTGAACTCTTCTGTGCATTTGTTAAATCTTCTTAGTCCATACCCATCCATCATGCCGCAGTCAAGTGGGAGTGGCCCTGAGCCATCTCAAATGTAATCACTGCCACATCTGCCTTTCCTACCTCAAATGCCTGTCTGCTACCTATGAGAGATTCTGTGGGCTACATACTTCCCACTAACAGGGCAAAACCAAATCCCCACTGACGCATGAGGTGGCTCTAACTCAATTTTCCTACAGTTCTTCAAATTGCAAATACTTAACGAGCCAGTCCTAGCCAGGCACCCAAGGTTCACACCTGTAATCCTAACTACTCAGGTGTCTTGAGATCTGTCTGAGGACTGAGGATCGACACCAGCCCAAGAAGAAAAACATCCTCAATTAACCACCATAAAGCCACAAGTGGAGTTATGGCTCAAGTGGTAGAGTGTCAGCCTTGAATGAAGAAGCTAAGGGACAGAGTACAGATCCTGAGTTCAAGCCCCTCTATTGGCACAAACACACACACACACATACTCACACACATACCTAAAAGCTATTCCTGATTATCTTTCCTATCACACATGCCTCCAAATGCACCCTATTCTTCTTTCCTTGGTTCTATCTGCCAGCACAGGCCATCAAATGCTATGTTCTGTGCGAAGAGATGTTTGCTTAATGTGACAGCAGAGAATGTATTCCAGGGAGAGTGACAACATAATTTTGTTTACTCTTCATTCCAAGTTCTAAAGAAGTAAACTTCATTACATTAACTTTTTTGTTAAACACACACTCTATTATTTGTCTTACCAATAAAATTAAAAACAACAACAATAACAACAACAACAACAACTTTGATGTCCCCAAGAGAGTAGAGGTTTTTGAAACTTCTCTATTCAAGTGATCTGGAGACTGATAGAGTCTCTTTTGGCCTCTGACCTATGATGAAAATGTCCAGGTAGGCAGTTCTGTGGGGTACTCAACATAAATCTCTTTTACCAGGCATGTAAATCAAATGGTCCACATAGCAGCTTGGCTATCAGAACAAAGAGGGTTGGCTATAGTTTTGATTAACATTATATAGGTATACATTGTTCACTCACAGAGAGTAACAAAACTATGGAGAGAGACTGGTATCTCATTCCAAATAGTCTCTCAAGCAAAAGAAAGAGAATTAAACGTATTCCATAGTTCACCACAGCTCTAACTTCAGTCAGAGATAGAGATGGAGAAGAAGCACAAAGCAAGGTCAAGACCACAGGGAGAATGAATTGGCCTGGCCTCTTCCCTATATGAATTTGGTAGAGGCACTAAAGGATTCTATTTAGGCTTAATTTTCTGTCTGCCGGGTGAAACTGTGCTCTTTGAACAATAGATGATAGGATAAAGTGTCTGGGAATTTCTTTTAAATACTTTTAGCAGTACGGAGGCTTATACTCAGGGCTCTATGCTTGCTAGGCAGGTGTTCTACTACCTGAGACATGGATCCAGCCTTTTTTGCTTTCTTAATTTTTCGGATAGGGTGACTTTTTTTTTCCTTTAGGCCAGCCTGGACTGCAATCCTTTTATTGGTACTTCCTAATAGCTGGGATAGTAGGAACATAGCACTGTACCCAGCTCCTTTGTTGAGTTGTATCACTAGCTTCTGCCCCGTCTGTCCTGGATCCACAGTCATCAGAATCTTTGCCACACAGATTACAAGCATGAGCCACCATGCCAATAATTTTTATAAGTGTGAAAAAACATTCAGTTATTTAAAAAAAAAACTAAAATACAAACCGACACCCTCCCCCACCCAAAAAAATGGATATTGGAGTATATTACCTTATTTTTAGTGACCTTATTCTATCTCTCAAAGGAAATGTCCTTGCACATAATTGTGTTATTGAGCATAGGCCCAGCCTCTGACTGCCCTAAGACATCAACTGCTTTCAAGGGGAGTAGCAGGCTAGACAGTCCAACAAAAGGAGGTCAGGCCTCTCACGTTCATTTCATTAAAATGTGTTTGGAGAATGATAAATCTTCTATATGTTAAACAACCATCTTTCCTGCTTAATTTTAAAAGCAGCATTTGAAGATATGAAGGTCAACAATGTGAGTATTTTCTCCCCCTCACCCCCAATAACCTGCTGTTTATGGTGTAATACACAGACTTGGAGAGAAAGAATGTGAATTTCTAAGAGACATAATGAGACTTAAAATCGTGGGCTGAGAAGGTGGCTCAGTGGGAGAGTGCTTGCCTTGCATGCATGAGGCCCTGGGTTCCAGTCCTCAGCAACACATAAACAGAAAATGCCAGAAATGGTGCTGTGGCTTAAGTGGTAGACAATAGCCTTAGGCTGAAGAGTTAAAGGCCAGCACCCAGGCCCAGAGTTCAGGCCCCACAAGAGACAAAGTGAGATGTATAAGACATTATATTGAAAAACTAACTTTACGAAGTTGATCCTTCCAATCCAGGAGCATGGGAGGTTTTTCCACTTTCTAAGTTCTGTTTTGATTTCCGTTTTCAGTTTTTAAAGTTTTCATCATAGAGGTCCTTCACTTCTTTGGTTAATTCCTAGGTATTTTATTTTTTGTGGGGCTATTATGAATGGAGTTGCTTTTCTGATTTCAGCCACGCTTTTCTCATTGTTGACATACAGAAAACCCCTTGATTTTTGAGGGTTAATTTATACCCTGCTACTTTGCCAAAGTTTTGAATTAGCTTGAGTAAATTGGGAGTGGAGTCTATGGGATTCTTTAAATACAAGATCATGTCATCTGCAAAGAGGGAGAGTTTTATTTCTTCTTTCCCTATTTGGATCCCCTT
>NW_012267443.1:860868-871805 GCF_000151885.1 Dipodomys ordii
CATTGCCCCATTGTTAGGAAATGGAAAGACTTGGAAAAACATATTAAGTGAAGTAAGCCAGGCCCAAAGTGAAGTAAGCCAGGTCCCAGGGTTTCCCTTATTTGCAATAACTAGCATATGTCTGAGAAAAGCATAAATGGTCAGATAAATTGATGTTAGGCGAAATGAACCCCAAGATAAGGACTCAAGTGGTTTTTCTTTCTTGCTATTGTTTCTAACATATTTATAAGATTATTTCTTTGTTGCTTTTTATGTCCATCCTCCATGGTATAACCCCTATTTTCACTGTATTTGATGTTGGTATAATTTGGGGAGGGGAAGGGAAAAAACAAATTGTTTAAATAGGGATACAGGTTGACCCATTGCAACAATGAGATATACAAGACGTTATGTCGATAAAAGAACTTTACAACTTTGGTGGGGGGGAGGGGGTGGTGGCAGGGAGGGGGGTTGTAGTTGTGGAGGTGGGAGGGAAAGGAGGATAGGGGATAAGCAAAGGAGGAGGCAACAATGCTTGATGGGAAATGTATTCATTACCTTACTCATGTAACTGTAACCCCTCTGTACAGTATTTTTTGGGGGGTGGGGGTTTGGGTCTGGTCATGGGGCCTGAACTCTAGGCCTGGGTGCTGTCCCTCAGCTCTTCAGCTCAAGGCTAGGGCTCTACCACTTGAGCCACAGTGCCACTTCTGGCTTTTTTTTTTTTTTTTGCTTATGTGGTACTGAGGATGCAAGGCAAACACTCTACCACTGAGCCACCTTCCCAGCCCTGTACAGTATTTTTACCAAAAAAAAAGGATTTTTAAAAAAAGAGAGAGAGACTTAAAATCGATAGACTGTCTTTCCCTGGCAACCTTTTATGTACTTCCTCTTTATATTTGCATAGTCTAGGTTTCTTTTCTAATATTTGTTCTGTATCCGATTGGAGACGTTTTCAAGGTCTGTTTATGTTGTAACATGTAGAAAATTCCATTTCTAAAAGAAGTTAGTTAACTTTTACCTATAATGAATCAGATTTTGTGTGTTTTCTGTTTTCAGCCCTTATTTTCTAGAGTTGAGTTTATTAAATCTTCACAGGGGATAGCAGTGGTCTTTTACCTTCACTAGCTTTGTTAAGATCATACTTCCCCTGTACTTAGAAGCCTTTCTCTGCTACCTGAGAAGCCCAAAGAGGTTCTGGTTTTATTTTGATTTTTCTTTCAAATTTCTGACATTAGACCTGATAAGCTTTTGTCTAAGAAGACAAGGTCTAAAAATCTCAGAATGAGATAGGCAGCATGGTCCACCCCAAAAGCACATTTAGGGCCTCTGTTGACTTAAATATTTGTTGTAATTTTTCTGCTGTTGAATCAGGCAGGGGTAAAATGTGGACAATGGGCATTCAACAAAACCCTCACTCATGACCCCTGCTTTTGCTGGAAGCATTTAGTATAGTGCTTCTCAAGCTCACGAAGCCCAGTGCCAACAAGTAATTTGTAAAGCTCCATTTGCTAACCTGAAATGAGATTCATAGTCACTATAGCATATATCCAGTCAAGACAGAATCTTTAAGAATTATATAATTAGGTCAGGTGTCAGTGAGCCACATCTTTAATCTTAGCTACTCAAGATTGGAAATCAGGGGGCTAGGAAGGTGCTCAGTGGTAGAGCGCTTGCCTTGCATGCATGAGGTCCTGGGTTCGATTCCCCAGCACCACATAAGCAAAAAGAAAAAAGCTGGAAGTGGACTGTGGCTCAAGTGGTAGAGCGCTAGCCTTGAGCTGAAGAGCTGAGGGACAGCGCCCAGGCCCAGAGTTCAGGCCCCACGACCGGACCCAAAAAAAAAAGATTGGAAATCACGAAGATCACTGTCCCAAGGCCAACCTAAACATACAAGTTTGCAAGTCCTCAATATCAATATCTATCTCAATAGCTAGGTGTCATATACTTGCCATGTGCATGTCATCTTAGCTATAGTGAGAAACATAAATAAGAAGATTGTGGCTAGCTCAGAAGAAAAGTAAGATCCTATCTCAAAAATAATCAGAGCCAAAGGACTGAATAAGTGCTACTGCTGAGCAAGTGGGGGAGGGAAGGAGGGAAGAAGGGAAGGAGGAAGGAAGGGAAGGAAGAGAGAGAAATAGAAATGGAAATAAAAATAGAAATAGAAATAGATGTATTGCCAAGCGCCGGTGGCTCACGCCTGTTATCCTAACTACTCAGAAGGCTGAGATCTAAGGATTGGGATTCAAAGCTAGCCCTGGCAGGAAAGGCTGTGAGACTCTTATCTCCAATTAACCACCAGAAAACTGAAGTGGCGCTGTGGCTTAAGTGGCAGAGCACTTGCCTTGAGCTAAAGTGCTCAGGGACAGTGCCCAGGCCCAGAGTTCAAGCCCCACCACCAACCTAAATAAATAAATATTCTAATATTTAAATGTATAAAAATGTAATATATTCAAAAATTTATTGATATAGCCAAAAGCTTCATTTAGATGGAAAAATCACTTTGCCTATATCAACTATAAACACAAACCAAGATCCTGCTTTATAGAGATTTAAATCCTTTAAACAATGTTACAATTTTTGACAGTCTTGCATACTTACAAAATAATAAACAATGTTTTAAAGTTATGGCTGGGTATGAGACTGAGGCAGTAGCAAGATACTGCATCAGAAAAGGAAAGAAGGAAGGAAGGAAGGAAGGAAATCTAAATAAAGCCAAAGCACAAAGCTTTATTCCTAGAAAACACACTGTGTTTTCATAAGAAATGATGTTAAACTTCTTGCTTGAATAGTTATACACAAGTTTTTCCAGACTGGTAAATGTACAGTTGGATACATGAAAGTCACATGAGATATAGCAAGACTGTCTCAAATTTGTTATAACATTGATATCCTGGACACTTATTTAGTATATATTACAAATGTTCCCCAACCAGTGCAGCAATCATAAAGCAAACTAAAAAATAATGATACACAAGAGAAATACTATTTGGTACAATATTTTCTGAGGAAGGAAGCAAAAATTGCCAAGTGTGTTGGCATGCCCATTTCCTAGCATGAGGCCTGCAGAGAGAAGGGTCCACAGGAAAAATCAGGCAGGCAGGCTCCTTCGACAAATTCAGTCTTTGGGGTAATTTTTGGACTTTACCCTTATCCCCTGCCTTTGTTTTAGGATGCTTCATCTACTTCCTAAGTCAAAAGAGAACATAAACAATTTTATTGCAGGGTGGTGGACTTCATGAGATGAACATGCAAATTATGTCATTACAGCTTCAAAAAGAGGTCAGACTCTCTTCTACTTCATTTTCTCTTCAAGGTTTACCCTTAATTGCAGCCTCTAGACCAATGCTGCAAGCTTTGGCATAGCTCCTACACTATTAGAAAAAAAATCTAATAATTTCTATCTATCAGTGTCTCCAGTCCACTTCAAACTCAGCTCCACACTAAATTTCTCTCCCCAAAGTTGGCTTAAAATCAAGGCTGGTAGTTTCCTGGTGTTTCCTAATTACCTGTGTCTGAGCTATCTTCCTCCCTCCCTCCTTTCTTCCTTCCCTCCCTCCCTCCCTCCCTCCCTCCCTTCCTTCCTTCCTTCCTTTCTTCTTTGTCAGTTGAACTCAGGACTTAGGCCCTGTCCCTGAGCTCATTAGCTCAAGGTTAGTGCTCTACTACTTTGAGCCACAGCACCACTTCCAGGTTTCTGGTGGCTAACTGGAGATGAGAGTCTCACAGCCTCCTGAGTAGCTAGGATTACAGGCATGAGCCACAAGTGCCCAACTGAGCTATCCCCATTCTAACACCTCACTCTCCTAATCACTCTTCAAGCACAAACAATTTCTCACATTCCCAAAAGAGCTGTTCTAAAAGGGCAGATTTTACCTTCACACACAGTGAGACCAAAGGAGGATACTCTTAGGGGAGGAACACAAAGATGCAGATGCCTATGTGCTTCTGATCACACAAAATAATATTGATGGGCATGAACTCCAGGAAATGAAAAGGTTTTTTCTTTGTTGTTGTTTTTGTTTTCTTTTCGTCTTTGTCTTGTTTCATTTATCTGTCATTGGAGGGCAAGGGGGGGAACACAGAAATGGTGAAATGTAGCAGTGGTACTTACTAGACACAATGTTGAAAATGAACTATACAACTTGTGGGTGAGGATGGGAGGGAAAAACTGGAGGAGAGTAAGAAATGTACTTATTACTTGACTTATGTAACTATAACCCCTTTCTTTGTACATCACCTTTATAATAGCAATTAAAAATAAAAACTTTTAAAAAAATAAAAATAACTTTAAAAGAAAACTTTAAAAAAACTTTAAAAAATAACAGCAAGGCAGATTCTAGGCTAGGGGTGTAGCTCAGATTCTAGACTAGGAGTGTAGCTCAGTGGTAGAGTACTTGCCTGTGCAACACCCTAGGCCAGTCAGTCCCTGGAATTGTAAAAAGTAAAGAAAACAGATAATTTTTAAAAGCAGATTTATTTTATCCCTGTCACGTCATAAATCAAGGAGGTAACATTTTACCAGTGAGGTCACTGAAGTATAAAAAGATTTGTTGATTTGTAATTTTTCTACTACCAGAATATGAACTCAGGGTCTCATATTTGCTTGGCTTTCTTGATCATAGCTGGTACTCTGCTGCTTCAGTCACATCTCCAGCCCAGCTTTTTGCTAGTTAATTGGAGATTGCATCTTGTGGAATTTTCTGCCTGGTTGGACTGTGGTCCTTCCAGTTTCCAGACTCTTTATTAGCTAGGATTTCATACCATTATGTGAGCCATTAGCAATGAGCCCACACTACCAATTGGTTATTAAATTACACAATCAAGTAGCAAAAGAGGAAAAATTACACCTATTTTTGTTCACTTTTCTGCTATTGTTTTTAATTTTAATTCAGTTAGTTTTTACAGTCATTTGTTCACTAACCCCATTAAAATAACAATCTCTTTTGTAAACTAATTTGTATCTAGTATTTCCACAATCCTTTGAGACTTAGCAAGTCTCTCAAAATGTCTTCCTGCTTTTCTTTTTGTCAGTACAGTGGGAAAACCTTTCATTTTCTAGTCTATCATCATATCCCCATAAGTGCCTCTGCCCTTTGGATGATTGAAGGTACCCTTCCTTTGACCTTTTCCAACATTATTTTTCTTCTGCATGTACAGAAATCAGACTTGCCACACTAAGAGATATGTATTTACTACATTTGGGCACATACGTATGACGGCCCTTTCCATTTTATTTCTGAAGCACAATGTAGACTGAAGAGTACTTTGGACTTGCGATGTCTCAGAACATCAATCACTGTGTGTCTACCATATACTGAGGACTCAGCTTTTTGTGAGTCATACCTCATTCTTTAACCCTTTCTTACCCTAAAATTCAATCAACCTTCAAAGTTTAGTATGAATGCTTGCCTCCTCTATTGTATTAGTATTCTCTAGAGAATACTAAAAATCCACTATGATAATACACACACACACACACACACACACACACACACACACACACTTCATATGGTAATAGAGGCTAGGAAGTTCCATGATCCAACATCCATGAGCTAGAGCTCCATGAAAGCAGGTGATATAGTTCCAATCTGAAACTGAAGTCTTGAGAATCAGGAGAGTCAATAGTATATGATCTACAAGAAGTCTAAATCCTGAAAACTGAGAGAGCCCCTTGCTCCTAAGGTTCATCTATTGGAAGGCTTGCCTCCCAATGCTGCATTGTTCAGAGATGAGAATTTAGGGAAATAACTGAATCATGAATGCTCTTAAGGACCAAAGTCACATCTTCTAAGGCCTTAACACATTCCTATTCTAAGAAAACAAAACAAAACAAAAAAAATGAGAATTGCCTAAGCATTTTAAACAAGAGGCTCTTTAGAAAAGCACTGTACCAACTGAAAGAAAAGATGAGTAATAATGATGACTAAGAAAGACCAGTCCATGTGCCACTGCAGTTGACAGCCAAAGGCATGGAGGGAGTAAGTAGGGCATGTTACAGAAAGCTGGGGGAAAAACTGTGTCTGAACAGCCTGCTTATGTCGTTAAGGTCTCTCACCACCCCGTTTGTCTTACCACCCCATTGCTCCAGCCAGTTCTTCCAACCATAAGTTTTAGGAACAGAATACCACATATATTGAGGAAATTTTAATTTAACTTGCCCCAAGAGCTGGAATTCTACCTCTTGCAGAGTTCAGCACATTCCTCAAAGCTGCTCTCACTTCCCCGCCTGGCTGAGTCAAGCGAGGTGGGGAAAAGGCCTTGGTTGCTAAGACAACTCCATCCTAGCCTCCACCCTCTTGCTGTGCTCTTGGACTAAACCCCCTGGGATCGCATGGAAAATTACAAGCTCAAGCTATGAATGCTACTTCTTCACTTATCTTTTCCAGAAATCCCATTCTGATGTCTCTAACAACCATTTTTTTCCACTTCAAATTCCCTCTTTTTTTTAAGAGGAACATGGACTTTGCAGTCCAATTAAATTTAATTGCTGATATCTTTAGACTCATTTGCTATTATTCTATTTGTTTGAAAACCTAACAAAGGAAGGTGCAGAGAAGGAGAGAGAAGGCATGTATCTGGTACTAGGTACTTGAGGCACACAAGTATTGAACCTAAGCTCATTTCCTTGTTAAAACATATGACACCATATATTAAATAATAGCAATATAGTGCATGTGGATTTCAAGATGGTATTTGGCAAAATTTCAGGACAAGGAACAAGGTGAAAAATGGAAATTGGATAATGTTGTATGGTTAGAACACTTCAAATTTGACAAAACCCAGAAAGTGTTGATGAATGGATCACCTACTTTTTGTAGGAAGGGCTGAAAGCTTACTTTCTGTTCTTCAAATTTAGCATCTCTTGGGCTGGAAATGTGGCTTAGAGGAAGAGTGCTTTCCCACGGTGTATGAAGCACTGAGTTCTATTCCTTAGTATCGCATAAATAGAAAAAGCTGAAAGTGGTTGTATGGCTCACGTGGTAGAGTGCTAGCCTTGAACAAAATAAGCTCAGTGATAGTGCCCAGGCCCTGAGTTCAAGCCCCAGGACTGGCAAAAAACCCACAAATTTATCAGCCCTTATAGTAACACATGATATTAATTTTGCAGATGATTCAATTTATCTAGCCCAATGCTAGGCACGTAGTAATTTCTCAATAAATGTTGAATCTCATTGAGAAGAAAGCCCTTGATGTTTAGCTGCAAGATTGAATCACAGTTGTAAATCAGTTTATTAGGCCAAAAAAGTTAGAATTATGAATACAGTAATATAGAAAAAGAATAAATGAATTTAGTGCTTGTAATAATTTGGATATGATGGCTTGTGGTTGAGAGTTTGGTTTTTTATGGGTGACACTATTTGGGGAGTGTCTAGGAACTCTAGGAGGTGAGATCTACTGGAGAAACTAAGTCACTGGGGATGAATCCTCATGTACCTTCCCTGGAGCTTTCCTGTCCCTCTTTCTTCTTTCTCTTTGCCACGAAGTAAACAGGTCTCTGGTACCACACACTGCCACTGTAATAATGTTCTCCCCTCAACACAAAGGGCCAAGTAAAACAGCGACCAAAACCTCTGCATCTGTGAGAAAAAAAATTCCTCCATTAAGTTGATTACACTGGCTGTTATGGGACAGCAATGAATAAAGTAGCTAAATTGAAAACTGGTAACAGAGAAGTGGGGTTGTGCTAAATCTAAAACTTACCATATAACTTTTTTGTTTGTTTTGGTACTGATACTAGGGCTTGAGCTCAGGGCCTGAGCATTGTCCTTAAGCTTTTTGTGATCAAGGCTAGCACTCTACCACTTGAACCACAGCTCTATGTCTGGCTTTTTGGTACTTAACTAGAGATAGGAGTCTTATAAACTTTCTTGACAGGGCTGGCTTTGAACCACAATCTTCAGATCACAGCCTCTTGAGTAGCTACTATTATAGGTATGAGCCACTGGTGCCCAGTATCATGTAGTTTTTAAGCTTTTGGAACTGGCTTGGATATGTGGAGTAATTGAAATGCTATAAATTAAGCTTAATAAGTAGTTCCCAGCAAGAGCTCAGAAGAGGACAATGGTGACAAGAATTTGAACAGTGGCAACCAGGTTCGTGAGGATTTAGATAGGATCCAAAACTCTTAATAATCAGGCTGGAGGCCATTCACGTTACATTCTAGCCAATTACTTGCCTACATTTTGTCTGTGTATTGAGATTTTAAGTGAGATGAATTTCAAGTTAATAGACTAATTAAGTTGAAGGAGGTATTTTTAAGACAGCAGAGCACTCAGATTGTCACATTGCATTGCTAGCAGTTTTTAGGTAGGTTTAGAGTGAGAATTGAGAGCAATAATCTGAGTGGAAAGACTGGGAAAATTGTCAATTTGGACAAAAAAATGAGTACTCTTAAAGTTGCAGACAAAGAGGGCAACTTGCTAAAGATAAGATATTAGCAGGGGCTGGGAAGGTGGCTCAGTGGTAGAGCGCTTGCCTTACATGCCAAAGGCCCTGGGTTTGATTCCTCAGCACCACATAAGCAAAAAGAAAAAAGCTGGAAGCAGCACTGTGGCTCAAGTGGTAGAGCTCTAGCCTTGAGCTGAAGAGCTAAGGGACAGCACCCAGGCCCAGAGTTCAGGCCCCACGACCAGACCCCCCCCCAAAAAAGATATTATCAAAAAGAAATCAAGGCTTGAGGTAAATCTCAAGTGGTACAGTGCCTGCCTAGCAGGCGTGAGGCCCTGAGTTCAAACCCTGGTACTGGCAAGAAAGAGAGAAAGAAAGAAAAAGATGGAATGAAAGAAAAGGAGAAAAGAAAGAAAGAAAGAAAGAAAGAAAGAAAGAAAGAAAGAAAGAAAGAAAGAAAGAAAGAAAGAAAGAAAGAAAGAAAGAAAGGGAAAGGAAGAGTATGTGAGAGAGAACTTTGCGGTGGTACAGCAGACATCTTAGAAGCTGGTCAAACCCCACCAATCATAGGATCAAGTGTGTAAAAGGTTTTAACTCATTTAAAAGATTTTGTTTGAGAAAAGCAAGTTGCTGAGGCACCTTGCTCACATAGGGCCACTTAGGGAATTGTTTTTACAGGCACTCAGGGTACTGCAGCCATGGTCCAGTGGAGCCTAGATAGTGCTCAAGCTGAACTTCAAATCATCCACATACTGATGTACAGAATGCAAATGTCACAGCATCATGAAAGCCTCCAATGGCCAAGCCATTGTCCCTATAGTGGACAATACATAAAGCTGTATTTAAGGTGAAGCCTAAACTGTGGTGCAAAGAACATGGAATGCCTGCCCAGGGAAGCCAAGGGCAACAAGTAGAGCCAACCCAAGACATTGGTACTATGGTTACAAACTGAATCATCATAGAAATGGTATTGTCCAAGCTTGGTGGAGCTCACATCACATCATGTATACTGAATGCTGGATGTGGAAATATAAAGTATTCCCTGCAATGTTTTAATCCCATTTTTCTTTCTGTAGTTTTATTCTTCCACTAGAAAATAGGAAAGTTTCACTTTGTACTATTGTATCTTAACAGGGCTTTACAGCTAAGAGTTTGCCTCCAATCTCAGAAGAGACATTGAGTTGTGCTTTTAAATGATGGTGTTATTAATAACACTATAGGGGTTTATGGAGATTTAGTGGATATATTTTACACAGAGAGATATAAGTTTGGGGGGCAACAGAGGCAGAGTATTATAGTTTGGATCTGAGGTATCCAAATCATGTGTTGAGCCCCCAGCTACTGGTGCTATTTTGACATATTCTAGAATTTTCAGCAAGTAGGACCTAATTGGATGAAGTGAGATGAATCCTTGAGGTATCCTTCTTTTTTTTCTTTTGGTCGGTTGTGGGGCTTGGGCTCTGGGCCTGGGCACTGTCCCTCAGCTCTTCACCTCAAGGCTAGCTCTCTACCACTTGAGCCATAGCATCACGTCTGGCTTTTTCTGTTTATATGATGCTGAGGAATCCAACCCAGGGCCTCATGCATTCGAGGCAAGCACTCTACCACTGGGCTACATTCTCAGCCCTCCTTGACGTTTCTTGTTTTTCCATGTCTTCACCCTTTCTGTCTCTCTTGCTCTCTGCTTCCTGTTCATCATGAAGAGAAAACCTCTCCATTACATGCTCCTGTTGCCATGATGTTTGTTCAAGCAAATGAGGCCAAGCAACCATGGGCTGAACCCTTTGAAACAGTAAGCCAAATAAATCTTTCCTCCTTTCAAGTTGCATGTGTGTGTGTGTGTGTGTGTGTGTGTGTGTGTGTGAAACATTTGTCACAGTGACAAGAAAAGTAACTAATACAATGCTCTTCAGCCCAACTAATCAATGATAGGAGTCTATGACTGGGAAAATCCAATTAAACATATTTTTAAATGTAGAGGAATAAAAGGACTGAAAGCAAAATATGATTAATAGATTGCTTACAAAGTTAATACAGGCTACATTGCATCATGTACGGATCAAGGGAGATAATAATTTCTCACCCTTGCACTGTGCAGATAACATCTGGAAGCTGTATTGCATGCTAGGAACTGAATTTTTATGAAGATCATTAATCAACAAACCACAATGTCAAGGGAATTAAAATGTCGCTATTCAGGTGACCTTGTAATGGGAGAGATTATCTTGGAATATCTGGGTGGGCCCAACATAATCACAAGTGTCTCCCAGGGTGAAAGTGGAAGACAGAAAATAAAATAAAGGACCAAATTGATGGCAGTATAAAAGAAAACTATCCTTTCTTTTTTAACATGGTGCTAAATTTTTAATTGAATAAGACAAAGTCCTTGACCACAGGAAGTTTATAGTCTTGTGGTAGAAAATGACCTGAATAAATAACATGGATATGTTTCCTATGATTGCCTGCACATTGCAGGCACTTGTGTGGGTTTCAAATTGCTGCTGTTACAAATTATCAAAATTCAGTATCTTTTGCTTATTTGTATTGGAGATTGATCCCAGGAT